>NW_020954550.1:19795686-19925133 GCF_900497805.2 Vombatus ursinus
TGAATGAAAAAGCATTTATTAAGCACTTTACTAAGTGCTAGGAACACCAAGCACTTTATTAAGCGTTAAGTACTGAGTAAGTTCTACAGATACAAAAAAACAAAAACCAAAAAAACCCCAAAAAAACCCTTAGTCTCTACTCTCCAAAAAGTTCCCTTCAAGTAACACAAAATAAAATGCAAAAAATTTCAATGAAATGAAGGGCAAACAGACAGTACAGAGCAAGGGCGGGGTGGGGGGGGGGGGGCACTTTACCCTAGAGAGATCTTCAGAGCACAGAGGTTGGATGCAGGACCATAGGAAGTGAAATAAGGCAAATTATAAGGCCTGGTGGTCTTACCAGAATGAAACCTAGTAAGAAACTGCCTTCCTCCCACACAAATCTTGTAAGCAGGTAACAATTAGATGGATTCTAGGTAACTGAGGGGGAGGGGATGGAGGGAGGGTGAGAAGGGGAGGGCAAAACAGGAAGGCAAGGGAGTGGGAGAAGGGAACACCACTCCAATTCTTTCTTGCCCCTATCTTCCATATCACCATGTCTTAGAAGGTCTGGGGCTGAGGAAGGAGCTAAAAGTGGGGAAAGGAGAAAGGATCCTGTTGGTGATAAGACAGGACTCAAATCTAGGTCTTGCTTACTTACTCCAATGTCTGCCTTCCTTTCACTACCTCCTATAGACCTCAAATGACATTTATATAGTACTTTAAAGCTTGTAAAACACATATATTAATCAAATTTGCGTCTCACAACTCCCCAACAAAGTAGGCATCATCGGCTACATATTATTCTCTATAATAAACTTAAAGGACTTCAAAATACATAGATAGACCCTCCAACACTCTAATTTCAGTTCTTCAAATCACTCACTTCATATGACCTACTTCTCCAGTCCACTTCAGCTCCAGAGAAATCCCTTTGATCCTATCATACAAATGACCACTTCCATCTTATCTGATCACAATCTATTGTCATTCCAACTCTCAGGTTTACAACCCCAAATGCTCTTCTTTGTACATACTGTGATCTCCAACCCCACAGTTTTCTCCTTTCCCCATCTTGTCTCCTTGGTAAACAACTTCAACTCTACACTGTCCTCCAGTCTCTTACACTCTTTTCCTAACAATCTTGCTCTACCAAGCCTCAACCTTGATCACTCCCAACATCAAATGCCTTCATTCCTAAACTCATGTTAAGGAATAGATGGAGAAAACATGAAACCATACTGACCGGGTCCATTACAAATTTATGTTTCACAACCTCAATTAGGCCCTCACTGCTACAAAGCAATCCTTTTACACCTCCTTAATTAACTCCACTCACCACAGCTGCTCTTTAGTCAGCTAGTGTCAGGCACTGTGCAAACGCTAACGCTAGGGATACAAAGAAAGACCAAAGACAGTCTCCTGCCCTCAATGTACTCACAATCTAATGGGGAAGAAAAGAAAGAAAACAAATATGGACAAACAAGTTATATACAGGATAAACAGGAAATAATTAACAGAAGGAAAACCACTAGAATTAAGGATTGGGAAAGGTTCCTGTAGATGATGGGGTTTTAATTGGAACCTGAAGGAAACCAGGGGAAACAGAGATGAGGAGGGAGAGCATTATGGGCATGGAGATGTAATGTTTTGTTTGAGAATGAAGAGATCACCAATGTCACTGGATCAAAGAGTGAGTGGAGGATTTAAGGTGTTAAGAAGACTGGAAAGGTAAGGGGAAACTAGATTATGAAGGACTTTGAATTCCATAAAAAAATAACTAGAGTTTATACAGCATAGGAGTAACATGGTCGGACTTACACATTTTGGCAGCCAAACGAAGGAGTGGAGTGAGACTTGTGGCAAGGAGACCAAACAGCAGACTACTGTAGTAGTCCACGTGTGAAGTGACAAAGGCCTGCATCATAGTTTTGTCAGGAGAGAAGAGGGACATAGGAGAAATGTTGCAATGGTGAAATCGACAGACTATAACAACTCCTCAAATCTCCCATGGTTTCCTCTCAACCCTCTCAACTGAGAACCTTGCCTCATTTTACTTAAAAAATTGAGACTATTTGCCAAGAGCTCCCACTTCTCTCTTCCTCATCTCCTATTACCAAAATACATTCTGCCATTATCTCCTCCTTAACCCATCTCACATGATGAGGTGGCCCTTACTAAGGTTAATCCTTCTACATGCATAAGTGATTCCATTCCATCCTGTCTACAACACAGTGCCTCCTCTATCATTCCCATTCTCTCATGTGTCTACAATCAGTCTACTGGCTGTTTCTTTGCTGCCTACAAATATGCCTGTTTCCCCCACCCTCAAAAAACCCTTACTTGACCCAACTATCCTTTCTAACTGTGGCCATCCATATCTCTCCCACCTTTTGTGGCTGAACTCCTCCAAAAGGTACTCTATAGTAGTACCTCCACTTCTTTCCTCTCTCTCTTAACTCTCTGAAGTCTTGCTTCCAACCTTGTCATTCAACAGAAATCCTACTCTCCAAATTTACTCATGATCTCTTAATCGCTGAACCTAATGGCCTTTGCTCAATCATCATCCTTGTGACCTTTCTTCAGCCTTTTACTGTTGATCACCCTCTTCTTGATACCATCTTTTCTCTACATTTTTGGTTTACTTACCATGTCCTATTTCATCCACCTATCTAATTTCTCCTCAACCTCCTTTGTTGGTTCTTCATCCAGGTCACACCTGTTAATGACGGGTGTCCCACAGGGCTCTATCCTGGGCTCTTTTCTACCTCTATGCTATTTCATTTGGTGATCTTATCAGCTCTCAAGGATTCAAACAGCATCTCTATGCTGATAATTCTCCAGTCAATTAATCCAGCCCCAATTTCTCTGCCAATGTCCAGTCTCATATGTCCTGTAGACATCTTAAACTACATATCCAAACATATCTAAAAGTGAATTAAATTCTCTGTTCTCAAAATCCTCTCCTCTTCCAAATTTCTCTATTATTATCTATTATTATTTCTCTATTATTATCAAGTATACCACTATCCTCCTAGTCACCCTTGACTCCTCACTCTCATTTCCCCATATCCAATCTATTACCAGGTCCTGTTGATTTTACCTTCATAACATCTCTCACATGTGTCTGCTTTCCTCTGATACTGACACCACCATGATGGTGTAGGTGTGAATCACCTCAAGCTTGGACTAGCAATAGCTTGCTGGTTGGTCTACCTGCCACAAGTCTCTCCCCACTTCAGTCCATCCTCTACTCAGTAATCAAAGTTATCTTCCTAAAGCATAGCCTTGACCATCTGACTTCCCTATTCAATACCCTAGTGGACCCTCATGACCTCCAGGATCAAATATAAAATCGTGTTTGTCATTCAAAACCCTTTATAACCTGCCCCACCTACACATCTTTCCAGGTTTCCTAACATTTTACTCCTTTTCATGTACTGTACAATCCAGTGACACTGGCATCCTTGTCATTCCTCAAACAAATGCTCCATCACCAGACTCCAAGCATTTACATTGTATGGTTCTCCCCCACGTGCTATCCCCTACCCCATGCCTAGAATGCTTTCTCTCCACATTTCCACCTTCTGGTTTCCTAAAAGTCCCAGCTAAAATCCCACCTTATACAAGAAGCCTTTCCTAATCTCTCTTAATCCTAGCACCTCCTCCTTGTTGATTATTTCCAGTATGTCCTATATATGGTTAGGCGACACAGTACATAGAACACCAGGCCTGGAGTCAAGAAAGATCTGAGTTCAAATCCCACTTTGGATGCTTAATAGCTGTGTGACCCTGGGCAAGTCACTTAATCTATGGTCTGCCTCATTTTCCTCACCTCAATAGCACTTATTTCACAGCATTGTTGTGAGAAGATATTTGTAAAGCTCTTAGCACAATGCCTGGCACACAGCAGGCTCTTAATAAATGCTTATTCCCTTCCCCTCCCATATAGTTAATTTGTGCATAATTATTTGTATGTTGTCTCCCCTATTTAGTCATGAGCTCAAGATCAGGGACTGTCTTTGCACAAGGCCTGGTACATAGGAGGCGCTTAATAAATGTTAACTGACTGATTTGTTCATGGCAATAGATAGTACACAGAAGAGGCATGAACCTAGATCTTCCTGATTCCAAGTCTTGAACTCTATCCACTATCCTAACTAACAAGCTCTTAAGTGCAGTTGTTTTGCAGGGTGGTCTTGAACAATTTTTTTTTTCTTTTGTGCATGATAATGATAAGGGCAGGTTTTATTGGGATTTGAATACACACATTAGGAAATGTATATGGTGCAAAAAGCATGAGTTAAATTTCTATAAAGTTAAATGTTTGAAATAAACGCGTTATTGGAACTTATAAAAGTGGATCTATAAAATGTTTGCAGGAAGAGTCAACATAATTTTAGAGACAGAATACATTCAGCTACTCTGGGCTTTAATTCATGCTCTGCCTCAGGCTTGTTTAACAACCATGATTAAGCAAGAAAATATCCATTTTTGAGTTTCTCTATCATGTAAAACAGTTCTTGAGGAACACTACACTAAACAGTTGGGACTGGGCCTATGACTTCACTAGGAGAGAAAGCTCCCTCCACCAAAACAGAATGGCAGCTTCTCTGCAAATTGTAGTCTCAGAGTTGCCCAGACCAGAAGTGTCAAAACTACAACAAATCAGGTTAAAATGTACTCAGAAAATGTTAAACAAAATAAATAATATATTAACACAGGTAATATTAATTTATAGTTTTGTAAGTCATTATGTGGCCCAGGAAGATCCTTCTACCTCAGTTTTAATACCACTGACCTAGAGTACTGACGAGGTTAAGTGACATGCCCAGGATTTCACAGCCAGTATGTAACAAAGACAGCTAAGGCAGAAGTTGAACCTACTACCTTCCCAACATGTCTAACATACAATCCCCTTCTCTCCTCTGACACCGGCACCTCCACGAAAGTGCAGGCCCTAATCACCTCCTGCCTACATTATTTCAGTAGCCTACTGGTTGGTCTCCCTGCCACAAGTCTCTCCATACTTCAATCCAATTCAGTCCATCCTCCACTCTGCCATCTAAATATTCTTCCTAAAGCACAGGTCTGACCATCTCACTTCCTTATTCAATACACTCTAGGGGATCCTAATGACTCCAGGATCAAATATAAAATCCTGTTTGTCATGCAAAGCCCTTCATAACCTGCCCCCTACACATCTTTTCAAGCTTTCTGCATTTTACCCCCTTTCACATACTGCACACAATCCACTGACACTGGCATCCTTGCTACTCCTCAAACAAGACCCTTCATCTTCAGACTCTCACTAGCCCCATGCCTGGAATGCTAAATTCCACCTCCTGGCTTCCTTCAAGTTCCAGCTAAAACTCCACCTTCAACAGGAAGACTTTCCCAATCCCCCTAAATTCTAGTGCCGTCTTTCTGTTTACTATTTCAAAATGGTCTTGCATTGAGCTTAATTGTGTTCAGTTGTTTTCATGTTGCCTCCCCATTAAACTGTGAGCTCCTTGAGAGAACGGAGGGTCTTCCACCTGTTTGTATCTCCAGCATCTACCACAGTGCCTGGCATAAAATAAGCACTTAAATCTTTACTGACTTGCTTCCTTTAAAACGCCAGAATTTTACATTGAAACAAACTTCCCTCTTCTCAGTATAAAAGCAGAGGGATGAAAATGTGGAATGTGGTGGTATACAATGCTAGATATTCACTTAGCTTTGCCTAAATGTTTTTCTTTATCATAGCAAAGAGGTGGAAGATGGGTCGCAGTAAGGGTTAAAAATGAATTAACATTCAAAAAGAGGCAGCAACAAATTTTTTTATGTAAAGCAGAATTCTAAAAAGGATTTCATAAACATAACTATCAACTTTATACTTATTTTTAAAATCTCAATATACATACTTTAGAAATCATTAAACTCTTTGAAATAATAAAAAAAAAATTATCCCTTCCCTCAAAAAGCTTAGTATTAAGGGAAACAAGATTCACAGTCAAATGAACTCCATCTCACCTGGGTAGATACTCCAACAATGTAGATCACAACCCAGCCAACTCTTTATCTTGATGGTGATTTCCCCTAAATTCGCCATAAAGAACTGGAGGGGATCCTACTCTTCTCTTTATATCACAAGGATACCAATGGAGCACACTCTTTCCACACTTCTTTATCATTTATCTATTTCTTTGATGATAGCCCCTTCAGCTTCTAAAAACAAGTAATCCCTTGCTTGTGAAGAGTTGAGGCCTACCTAACTCACACTTTTCCAATGCCCTCTGGGTGCTACTTTTTTTTTTTTTTCAATTCTTCGAAGACTTCACTGTTTGATGATCCCCAGCCATATGACAACAAAGAAAGAGTGAATACCAGTATTAAAAAAAAAAATATGGCCTTGGTTTCATTGAGAAGTCTGGGGAGTCAATTAAAAGATGTATGCAATTTCCCAAAGGTAATTTTGTAGACTGCTCGATTCCATCCTGTGCCCAATTCACCATTTGCAATGTTTGTTCAAGTTATGTATAATGACAAAAGGTATCCTTTTCCCAACAGATAAATGGTCAAAGATATTCAGTTCTCAGAAGAAAAATTGCAAACTATAAATGACTACATCAAAACATGCCCAAATCAGTAATAATAAACAAAAAATACAAACTAAAACAATGTGAGGTTTCTCTTAGGAAATGGCAAAGATGGGAAAAATGAGAAGAGTCAATGTTGAAGGGGCTATATGAAGGGAAACACTAATGCATGATGTTGGAGTTGTGAATATCAACCTGGAATTATGCAAGAATTGCTCATATTCTTTGACCTAGCAACCCCACTACTATATACTCCAAGAAGTCAAGAATAGGGGAAAAAAAAGTTTACTGTAATAAAGTATTTGAATTAAGACAATAAGCAAAGAACCGGAAACCACGTCCGATAATTGGGAAGTAGGTAGAAAAAAACCAACTATGGCATGTGAATCTAATTATTGTGCCATAAACAAACAGTTAATGGGGGCAGCTAGGTGGCAGCGTGGATAAGCTCCAACCTTGGAGTCAGGAGGACCTGAGTTCAAAATACAGCTTCCGACACATGACACTTACTAGCTGTGTGACCCTGGGCAAGTTACTTAACCCCAACTGCCTCACCAAAAAAAAAAAAAAAGGAAGAAACAGGAAATGAAATTCAGAGAAACATGTTAAGATTTATATAAAGTAATACAGAGAAAAACAAGCAAAACAATACAGTGATTATCACAATGTAAATTAAAAGATCACTAAAAGGAAACTGAACTCTCAATTTCTTCATAATCAACCACAGGCACATAGTAGGTTCTTGCAGTCTCTACATCTTCTAAGTGATCATGCAATAGAAAAATTGTCTACTTCACAATTATTATTTCTAAAAACCCTAATAATACCCTTAAAAAGAACTTTTATACATTGGTATTATTCTCATGAAAGTCTCACATATCTAGGAGAGTAGAAACACAAAAGCTGGCAACTATTTTTTCAGTCATCTTTCTTAAAACAAATAAGATCTCATATTTTTGTCCACATTTTTGGTATCTTCCCCTCCTTAGAGTATTTTCTGAATCCCTGCCTCAATGCCTTCATAAATGTGTCACTCCAGCACAGACTTCCTCTTCCGAGTTCACTTTCACATCTTTGTTCTCCTCACAGAGGAAATTAACTATTAGATCCAAGTATGATGGTTGTGCTGTCCTGGATGATCAATCAGTTCATACTGTTCTTCTCTGTTTTAGTTGGAAATATTGTTCATAATCTTCCAGCACCCTTCTCCATAGTATTTTACAAATTAGTAAAAAGTAAATATTCTAAACTAGAAGGTTGTAACATTCTGCTTTGCAAAAAATTGAGCATTTATTAAGCCGCTTAGACTCTGATCTCTTTATAAGAGCAAGCACCCTAACAGCAAAACTTCTGTGTCAAATTATTGTGTTTCAATGTCTTTTCCTCTATACACATCCCATTTTTCAGCATTAATAACTTGTTTAAATAAGTCAGGTTAGTGTTGTTTTAATTGCACCCCCTATCTTTTTCTCATTTTTATTCTTTCTTCTGGCTTTTGTTAATTTTGATCTTTGCTTTAACAATTCAGTGTTCAGGAACAGCTCCCTTATTGGTACCCAAGTTGTTTCTTCCACTAAAACATAATTAATTCCATTATTTGTAATGTTGTTATTCAATGCTCCAACATTTTCTTAGTCTTTTTTTCTAAGAATACACATAATATATAATTATGAGGCTTACTTGTAGCCTACAGGTTTTTGGCCTCTTTCATTGCTTACTCCAAGACCATATTTTCCAACATTTTTTTCACCATCCTCACCTACTGTATGCCCATTTTTGTACTTAAGCCTCCCAAGTATCACAGTGTAAGATGATTCAATTTGGAAATTCTTATCAAGTTTTTTTTTTTAAATCAAATTTCTATCTCTTCAACCTGCTTAAGACATGTTGGTCATAAGCTACAATTATTTCATGGTAGTCTTTGTTGTCAAAACTTATCACAAGCACATAAATATGAAGCCACCCAAGAAATGCTTTTTGTGACTACACAGTGAGTTCAACTACACCAACTTGTTCATTGCCTTTTCAAGGAGATAGATCCTCCTAAAAAAATTATTCTTCCATTCAGCTCCAATTTCTGTCTTGTGACTTTATTAATTCAGTTCCTTCCAGTAATATGTTCACTTGGTAACTGCACAAGGATCTCTCATTTAAAGTAACAATAAACAATTTAATATTGACAAATGATCTAAGAACTCTGTGATCATTAGCGCTTTCTGCCCCCTTTTCAAATATCACCCTTACACCATCAATGAATAAGTGTAAAGGAGTCTTACAAGACTAGCAGCCATTTCACACAAGACTAGGGGACATTTTGTATTTTTCCTCATGGGTTGACATAGCCAAAGAATTCACAATCAAGTGGCCTATTAGTAATGATCCTGTCTATCTATCATATTCAAAATCTTTCCATCATGATAAAAACCTGACAGAGCTAGCACTCTACTAGGACAGTCTTCAAGAACAGTCACTTCCAGATAACAGTGAGCCACTGTAGTAGGGCTTCTGCATCGGAGAAACAAAGCTGGGGGCAGCTAGGTGGCGCAGTGGATAAAGTGGAAGACGCCTGACACTTACTAGCTGTGTGACCTTGGGCAAGTCACTTAACCCCAATTGCCTAAAAAAAAAAAAAACTAAAAAAAAAAAAAAGATTAACAAAGCTGAAAAAAAAATCAAACCATGCAAGAAAGATTTAAAAAATCGAATATTTTACTATGAAGTAAAAACTATAAGGGCTAAAGTGCTTCAGAAGAAAAGGGGAAAGGATAATGAAAGAGGGCTAGAACGGTGACAGTAAGCATCATTATGGCCTTGAAAGAGATGATAAAGGCATTTCAGGTGAAAGGGACAACATGAATTAACATATACAAGTCGGTAACTTATTTTTTGTCATCTTTTTCCAGAAAACAAAAACCGATGCTCAATATTAATTTATCGGATTGGAATCACATTTAAGTAGCAATTATTAATATGATCATTTCAATGACTACTGATACTATTTGAAATATATGGCTGTTTCTGAACGATGTCGTTCAGTCATATTTCACTCTTCATGACCCCAATTGAGGTTTTCTTGGCAGAGATATCAAAGTGCTTTGGCATTTCCCTCTCCAGCTCATTTTACAGATGTGGAAAGTGAGGCAAACAGGGTTAAGTGACTTGCCCAGGGTCACACAACTAGTAGTGACTGAAACCAAATTTGAACTCAGGAAGATGACGCTTCCTGACTCCAAGCCCAGCACTCTATCCACTGTGCCACCTAGCTTCCCCAACTAGTACAATATTGCTGTTAAAATCTCATAATTGTTTCTGGAATTCTCTTGAAAGTAAAACACTAAAAGAAAAACTGGAGGTATTTGCAGCTAAATATTACACGTGGAAAAGTGTCCCCCTTCTGAAAAATATGAAAACTTCAGAGAAAAACTTATTAGCACAAATAACTGAAACTGTAGTAACTACAGCACAAAAGTTTCAGTAATAGATACTGTTCATTAGAGCAAGAATGTTCTGCATACTTTAAAATCAAGGGATACTGAAAACTATAGCAAATATATTTTTGTCCCTTACACTTAAATACCAAAAAGGTACCAAATTATAAAGGTAGCTACATCACTCAGGAGTAGGTATACGAGTAGGTATAGTAGGTATAGGAGTACCCTATACCAATGAAATCACAGACCACATCTCTACCATTATCCCTATCCTTCACTAAAATAAATATGGGGAAGAACCTTCACTTCAGCTCAATATTAATTAAATTTACTTAACCAAGACATCTTTTATGGCCAATGTATATATTAGAGATAGTAGAAGAAAGAGCTGAACCCAGAACTGACTAGGAAAAAGAGGACAGGTTAGATGACATCTGGGAAATTGCAAAGTACCTTCCATAATTCCAACCCAAAATTTAACATAGAAAAATCTTCAACATCAGCATCCTCCCAATAATCCTGTATAGCTTTGAATCGTGGAATACTATAAGCTCTTAAATAATCAAAACAGGAGACTCAAAGGGCCATTTAAAAAAAAAACTAATGACACAGGCTAAAAAAGTAGCATAAAGCGTACTATCCTGGAAATGTATGATCAAAAGGAGGGCCTTAAGAATGAGTGTTAACAGCAAACTGATAAAGATTTCAAAACACAGAGAATAATCAATGTCGATGGGGTTATGGAAGACAGGTACACTAATGCATTTTGGTGGAGTTGTCCAACCATTCTGGGAAGCAGAATTAAATTATGAAAAAGGAGTGACTAAAATGTCCACGCCATCTGATCTAGGGAATCCAATGGCTTTCCCAATGAAGTCAAGGAAAAAAATAATATATACAATGACTACAATGTAAATAGAAGCAACAAAACAATGTAATAATAAAAAAATTATAATCAAGCTTGACCTCAAAGGATAAATGTAAATTCCTCTGCAGAACTGGGGGCGGGGATGGGGAAGGACCATAGCTGTGGAATAGTACATATAACATCAGATTTTTGAGATGTTTGTTAGCTTTATTGACATTTTTTCTGTCTCTTTTTTTTATTCTGTATGGTAAGAATGGCTCTATAAGAGTGGTGGGGGTTGAGTGACATTAAAACACATGATATAAATATAAAAAAGAATGAGCAAATAAACTATAACATATTAGAAAATTTATATACTATATCCAGGTTGGATTTAAACAAAGAATGCAGGGTTGGTTTAACACAAAGAACGATAAATTATGAAATACAAATAATAAAAACAATATAATTATATCAAAGGATTTTAAATGGGCCTTTTGTTAATACAATAAGCCTTTCCAATTAGACCAGGATAAAGGAAGGATGTCCATTATCACCATTGTCATTTAACAGTGCTAGAAATACTGGACATAGCAATATGACAAGAAAAAAAAATGGGGAATAAACATAGGCAAAGAGGAAACAAGTATCACTTTTTATTGCTAAAATACTTAAAAGAAACCAAAGAATCAATGAAAGATTGACTGAAAACTAATAAATTCAGCAAAGTTGCAAAACACTAATAAATCAGTATTTCTGTATATTACCATTACCACCACCACCAACCCAAAAAAAGAACCACACAAACCATTCAGATACAAGAGAAATAAAAACTCCATTTGAAGGAACTACACTCTATATGAAACATTTGGGAGTCTACCTAGCAAGAAATACCCAAGAACTATATGAATCCAACTACAAAAAAACTTTACAGAAATATAGACTTAACTGGAAAAATTAATTATCCCTCCTACTTTTTAAATTTTAAATTCTGTTACTTTTTCTAATTAACCAGCATTTATTTTCTCCCCCTCTCACTCCCTCCCCACAACCCCCCACAATGAACAACAAAGAAATTCCTCATAACATGTTGAATAGGTGGTGCCCATAAAATAAACACTACAATACCACCCAAATTAATTTACTTATTCAGTGCTGTACCACTGAAGGAAGCTACCAAAAGACTATATGGAGCTAGAAAAAAAAAAATTCACACAAAAGAGCAAAATGTCAAAAATCTCAAGGGAACAGAGAATAAAAAAAGAGGAAAAAAGGAAACCTGTAATGTACCAGATCTCAAGCTATATTATAATGCAACAACCATCAATAAATCTGGTTAAAAATAGAGAAAAGTCTTTTTTGTTTGTTTGTTTGGGTAAGGCAATTGGGGTTAAGTTACTTGCCCAGAGTCATACAGTAAGTGTTATGTGCCTAAGGGCCTGATCTGAACCTGACTCAGGTCCTCCTGACTCCAGGGCTGGTACTCTATCCACTTCGCCACCTAGCTGCCCCTAAAGAAAAGTCTTATCAGTGTAACACAACATAAACAGACAATACACAGAAGCAAACAAACACATAAGCAGCATAATGCTTGATAAATCCAGAGACCGCAATTACTGGGGTAAGGACTCACTTATTTGACAACTACTGGGAAAATTAGTCAGAGATCTGACCGAAATTAAGCTTACAACTAAACCTCACAACAAATACTAAGATATGCTTCATCCAACTACTTACATGACTTAGACACAAGAATTAAAATCCACTAATTATAAAAACAAGGAAGGAATTTCCTTTCAGATCTATGAGTAGGAGAACAGTTCACAACCAAACAAGGAATACAGAGGTTCACAGAAGATAAGATGTACAATTTTGATTATATAAAGTAAAAGTTTTCACACAAACAAAACCAATGCTGTTAAAATTAGAGAAGAAACAGGCAACTGGGGGGGGGAGGGTTACCTTCGCAGCAAGTTTTTCTGATTAAGGTCTCACTTATAAAACATGAAGAACTGATCCTAATTTATCAGACTAAAAACCATTCCCAAATTAGGAAATGGTCAAGACATATGAATATGTAGTGTTCAAAGGAAAGAAATCCAAGCTCTCAACAAACATGAAAAAAAAATGTTGTAAATCAATTAATTGTGAATAGAGAAACGCATATTAAAGAAACTTGGAGATTCCACCTTAAACCCATCAGATTGGCTAAAGACAACAAAAGAGGAAAATGACAAATGTTGGCAGGATTATAGAAGAATAGGCACACTAGTGCTCTGCAGATGAAACTAAGTCTTGGTTTAGCCATTCTGGAAGGTAATTAGGAATTTTACCCCATACATCACTGAAATTATGCATGCACTTTGACCCCAGAGATTCCAGTACAAAACACATACCCCAAAGAAATCAAAGAAAGAAGGAAAAAACTCCTTTTCACAAAAATATTTATAAGGGTGATGTTATATGAATATCAGAATTTATAATTTTCAGAAGAAACTAGGAATACCTTTATGAACTGATGCAGAGTGAAGTGAGCAGAACCAGGAAAACAATTTATACAACGACAACATTATAAAGAAAAATCCTAAGAGATTTTAGGATCAATGCAATGCAGCCACAACTGTGTAAGAACAAAGTGAAGTATACCACCCACTGCATGACAGAGAGGTGATGAACTTAAAATGAAGAGTCAGATATACATTCCTGGTCATGGTCAATGAGGAAATACGCTTTGTATATGTCCCAGCCTTCAAATTCACATTCTAATGGGGGAAACAATGTGCAAACAACATATTCAGGGTAAGACACTAGCATTAAGAGGGATCAGGAAAGACTTTTTCACAGAAAGCGGGATTTTCAAAGTACCAAGAAATGTAAAATTTTCTAAACTGTTCTGACCTCATTGGTAATATTTAGAAATCACACCAATCTGACAGTGGATAAATATGTGAGAAACCACCCATGCAAAAAAGAGAAATAAGCATATTCTCATACATCTTCTTTTGAGCCAAACTTTATCATTTTTATAATTACACAGGCATTTCCAACAATGTTGTCATTGTTGTTCTTTCCATTCACAATGTTGTAGGTACTGTATATATTGTTTTCTTGGTTCTGCTTATTTCATTTTGCATAAGATCATGTAAGTCTTCCTATGTTTCTCTGTGTTCTTCATTTTCTTACAGCACTGTAACATTTCATTACGTTCATTAACACAATTCATTTAGCTATTCCCTTGCTACTATAAATACACATACACACACACACACACCTCTTTTCTATTTTTGACCATCTTGCAGTCAATAAAAAATTGAAGTTATGACGTATTTTAATTTTACACATGATTCCTTTCAAGTTTAAAGTCGTGAGTTGTTTTTTTTAAATTAGAAAGGAGAGACATAGAAGAGGTCATATATAACACTAAAATTCCAGTTAGCATTATAATGCATATGAGTAGGTTAAATACTGAGTTGTGTAAAATAAGAACCGCAGCTAATACCAACAAGCTAATTTCAAGATTAACCACATTTATTGTATCATGTTCACTCAAGCCTCATTAGTTTCTTTCAAAAGTTTGTGTGAATCCTGGAAACTGTTTTAAGCAATAACTCATATGGCAGAGCGTTTTGATCTGTTAAGAGTATAAGAAACAACTTATTTCCTCTATAAAGGTGGTGTGATTTTATTAAAATTATGTTTTCAGAGAACTACCCAATTAAAGACAACTACTACTGGTTAGCAACCCTTAAGCTGCACTGAGCACAAAGGAAGTCTTCACTGCTT
The DNA here is from genome assembly GCF_900497805.2 of Vombatus ursinus. Taxonomy (NCBI): domain Eukaryota; kingdom Metazoa; phylum Chordata; class Mammalia; order Diprotodontia; family Vombatidae; genus Vombatus; species Vombatus ursinus. The sequence goes on from NW_020954550.1 coordinate 19,810,308, forward strand.
CCTTAAAATTCAAACTAGTATTACTCATTCCTCCACTGTCTAATCATTCTTAAAGATTAATTTTAAATTACATTGCAACAATATTCTAATAAAGTGCTATGATTTCTTTTTTGTATATTCATAGTTACATTATAAGCCATTTTGTCCTGTTTAAAGACTATCTGTTGAGTATTTGTGCCAACTATTTTACAGGCTAAGAATATTAAATTTGGGTTACATTAGACAAAAGATTTTATCCAATCTCTTCATTTTATTGATGAATCCTGGTTTCAGTCTTAACTAGCTGTATAACTGTAGACAATTCACAGACTCTCTGACTCTCTTTCCTCACATGTAAAAACTGAACTAATACTTTTATTACCTGCTTACTTCACTATCTGTAAGGAAAGCTATTTAAACACAAGCTATTAAACTTGCCCATGGTCATATAGCTAGTTTGTGGCAGATATGGGGCTAAACCCAAGACTCCTAACTTTCTGACTTTCAAACACAACAAGGCTACCTCCTTCACAGAATCTGAACTCAAATCTTCCTGAGTAATCCAATATTCTATCTATGCTACTTCTTATCATTACCTATCTTTTCTCATTATTGGCAAGACAATAGCTTCATTTTGGGGGATACTGAGCTGTTCCACATATGCCTCACTTATCAGGAAAATTCACTTCCTTTAAGAGCCAATGCAACTGTATAATAAAAAAATAAGGCTATATTACATCTAAGGCATCTTCTAGTTCAATCTAAGAATTTTACCCATTTTTTGATGAAAAAAATTTACAAAACAAATTAAATTCTTCCTTATCAAGTCTGATTCCAATGTCTCAATATGGCCAGATGAAGACCACAGGTTCTCAAAAGCTACTGATTCAATGATCCCTTAATTAGTAAATCCAATGTCTTTTTCCTCCCAACATCCATTCTTCTAACCTTTTTCTTAGTAATGAACATCCTGAACTAGGGAATCAGCAAACTATGACCTGAGGGCCAAATCTGGCCTGCTTTTGTACAGCTTACAGCTAAAACATGGTCTCCAAATTTAAAACTTCATTTAAAATTTTAAAAACCATTCTTAGTTCATTTTGCCTACCCCTGCCCTCAGACTATTTCTGTTCCTGGGTTCTCCTTTCTGGCTTTTCAATGATACTGGTTAAATGATCTTGGTTCCCTTACCTGACTCTCTAAGAAAGCAGATTTTCCGATGAAGAAAACTCATAGATTCTACTCTCTGTGGTATATGCCTATACTGCTATGGCAAGGGAAATATCCTAAACCTCAGTCCCTTCCTCTCCATGAAGTTTAGGCTGGTTTTCTTTGACATTTGATTGGTTCCAGCAACTAAGATTCTGACCATTGATGCAAGTTTTCTGTTCGCTTGGGTACAAAAGAACCAGTATATGAGTGATTAGAGCCCCTCCATGAGGTTTCAGTCACTAGCTATAGCAGCACGAACAAGGCAGCAAAGATGTACTCAACTGAATCAATGCTTTTTCCAGGATGACCATTCCTTGCTCCTCTGTTATGGCCAAGTAAACGTTTTGTTTTGTTAACTATGAAATGTCTTATGAGTGCCTCATTTCATTCCAGTTTTGGATCTAAATTATCAGGAAACCAATCTGATTCAGAAGCAGTTCTACAACCCCTAAAGTCCTCTTTGCTTCTTTCACTACACTCTGTGGTTCAGCTCCCATCAGTTCAATTACCATATCTATAGAGATGACGTGTGTGTATGTAAGCCAAAAATGCCTACTGTACATTTTAGAGTGGATAACCCAACAACATTGTCCCATAAGTTTCTCTAATTAAATGCCCAAAACAGAAACAATTCTCTTTATCCCCAAATTCACACCTCTTCTGAACATTTTTCTCATGTGTACCAACCATCCTTTCAGTCACTGAGACTCCCAAACTGTCATGGTTGCCTCCTCACTTTCTTCTTCCCCCTCCTATCCAATCAATTGCCACATCCTACTAATCTGACTTCCATCTCTCATTTCCTTCCATCCCTTTCTCCACACTTCATCATCTTCACCTATTTCCTTCATCATCTCTCACCTATTTAAATAGCCTCCTCGTTAGTCTCCCTGCCTCAAATTTTCTTCCTTCTCCAAATCTATCCTCCACCCAGTTGCCAATATACCATGTAAAGGGAAAAAAATGGCACTACAAATGAAGACTAGGAAAACAGCTAAACTAAACCAGGAATATACAGAGAAGTTACGTGATAGAAACACCACAATTTTGATGGCACTGAGGAACAGAGTCTAAATATATCTAAACAAAAAGAAGATATTGAACTGGGAGGGAAAAAAAATCACACTTTACTACTGCTGGAAAAAAAAAGAATCAAGAGAACATAAAAGCAGGCATACACATGTCAGTAGCTCTTGTTAAAGACAGAGAATAATCCACACATGTATGAAGGACAAAAATATGAGAAGACAGGAAGAAAGTTTTTGCTAACTATATTATACACACACACACAGAGATCCTATCTTCAGAATCAAATGACTGAAATGTACAGTAAATACAGATTCCATGTTTCACTATAAAAAGGCATTTACTTCAGTAAATCAAAATGCAGCCTTCAAAGGTTCCACCAAGGTATGTACCTATTAAAATCATAAAAAGTTCCTTGACAATCATAAAAGGGAACTGTACTCAATAATCTTGATCAAGAAAAACAATCGAGGTATAAACAGGGAAACTTAAAATATGTTTGTCTCTCTCATGAAGAACATATCCAGTACAGAATCCAACTGAAGAAGGATTCTCTAACAGATGAAGTCCTCCAGATATATTCCTGTTTGTAGATAACACTACTGTAGATAACTGTACTGAATCCATCAAACTCTAAAACATTAGAAAGCCTCCAAAATGAGATCCACAACTACTCAAGAGTTCAGCACTTGACAAAAATGATTATGAAATTTATCTGGGAAACACACAGGTAAAATGTGTCAAAGGGTATTCGGGGGCCAAAAATAATTTAAAAAGCAAGGAAAAAGTAATGGTAAAGCTGTGAAAGAATAGGTACCACTAATCTGTTGCTAGTGAAACTGCAAAGTCTGCTGAACAATCTGGTAATACGAAGTGGAAGTTTAAAAAAAAAAACACACACACACACACACAATCTGGGGCAGCTAGGTGGCACAGTGGATAAAGCACCCACCCTGGAGTCAGGAGGACCTAAGTTCAAATCCAGCTTCAGACACTTGACACTTACTAGCTGTGTGACCCTGGGCAAGTCACTTAACCCCAACTGCCTCACCAAAAAAAAAAAAAAAAAAGAAATCATTCCCTTTGACCCAGTAATTCTACTATAAGCGATATACCCTTTAAAGCATAAAAAGAAACAGAAAAAAAGTTAGCAAACAGAACTGTTTGCAATCTCAAAAAAACTGGAAGCAATCTAATGTTCAACAATAGGGAAATGGTTAAACTTTGGTACATCAGTGTAATGAATAATACAATTAATGCAGACAAGAGGAATATAGGCATACCTTATTCTATTGTGCTTCATTTTATTGCATTTCATAGATATCACTTTTTTTGCTTTTTAACAAATTGAGGGTTTGTCACAACCCTATGTTGAGCAAATCTATTAGCACCATTTTTCCAATAGCATGCACTCACATTTTGTCTCTGTGTCACATTTTGGTAATTCATACAATATTACAAACTTTTTCATTATTATTATTATTATTATTATTATTATTATTATTACTATATCTGTTATGCTGATCTGTGATCAATGATCTTTGATGTTACTATTGAAATTGTTTTGGGGAGCCACAAACCACACCCATATAAGATGGTGAACTAAAATGTTGTGTGTGTTCTGATTGCTCCAACCCTGCATTATCTGTCATTTTCCTTCTCCTTGGGCCTTCCCATTTGAAACACAACAACATTGAATTTAGGCCAATTAATAACCCTACAATGGCCTCTAAATGTTCAAATGAAAGGAGGAGTCAAGCAAACTTCATTGTTGTCTTATTTTAAGAAATAACCACAGCCACCCCAACCTTCAGCACCCTAATCAATGAGCAGCCATCAATACTGAGGCAAGACCCTCCACCAGTCAAAAAATTATGACTCCCTGAAGGCTTAGATGATGGTTAGCACTGCTTTTAGTAATGAAGTATTTTTTTTAATTAAGCACAATACAAATAAAAAAAATTGGGGTTTTTTTTAGACAATACATTTACACACTTAATAGACTACAGTATAATGTAAACATAACTTTTATTATGCACTGGGAAACCAAATAGTTCATGTTACTTGCTTTACTGCAGTGATCTGGAACCAAAACCACAGCATCTCCAAGGTATACCTATATAAAGAAATCTGCAAAGATCTTTATGAAATAATACAAAACAACAAAAACACAAGCTGAAGAACAGAATACATACTAAACTACAACCACTTAATGGGGAAAATCAATGTGAATACGTAACAAATCCTGACAGGTAATCATGAAGTGAAACTAAACATAAAAAAATTTAAAAAGCACCATCAGTTGTACAGATGTTGTATACTAAGTTTATGGGTAATTTAATTTTTTTAAAAAGAGTTCACCTAAGCATCCACATATAGAAAGTCAAAGGTATGAAGAATGACTATATTATCAGAGGGCCTAGAGTTTGTCCAAAAGCACATCTATCTAGACATGGATGAAAGATGAACAACGTGCTGGGCCAGACAGGGTACACAGGCTCAAGCCAACACCTGTGCTCCTTACCCCTTATGGGCCCTAGAAAAACCCCACTTTGGAGTCTCCTTGAACTCCCACTTGATCAAGAATTCTCTAGTGTTTGTCTGGGGCTATAATTCTATCAATTGGCCTTTCCTTATCTCCTCCAGACCAATCTCTCAGTTCTATTACCCTTAACCTAGCCCAGCCCTACCTCCATATGGCCCCCAGCTACTTCGTACCCTTAAAGCTATCTATAAACCTCCAGTCACCCCAGCCTACTGACCACTCCCATCAAGACACCCCTTCTCCCAGACCCTTCTTCCAGTCAGCCCAAACTACTTGGCACTCCTACATCCCTCCTGAAGTCTTTATTAAAGTCCATCTGGCCTCTATTAAGGTGCTAAGATTTATTCTAGCCCATCTGTCAATATGAGCATCACAAATGCTTAGATTCCTTAAAAGTCTGGCCAATAGAACAGATCTTTAATAAAACTTATCTTTGGCTGAAAGAAGGCTTGGGTCGAATTCATTCGGGCAGGACCCATGTGTCGCTATTTTGGAGTCTCAGTACCCCTAAACTTCAACATATGGTTCCCTAAACCTCAACAAGCCCAGAAGCTTCGGACATTAAAAAAAAGTCATCAATGTTCTACTAATGACACATACAGCAGTAAATGAACTCTCACAGTTTCTACAGAAATAAATTTCAGGTGACCCAATGCTGGTGGAGAAACAGAGGGATGGGTAGAAACAGTAGATGGCAGTATATTATCAATGGCAAAATGTGTTCAAGAAGGGTAAAAAAAAATCAGAAATATGACTGAAAAAGGCAATAGGCAGATCATACAGCAAGAAAATAAGTGTAGGGAAAGCATGTTATCTACCTAAAAGACTCCTAACATTGTTAGATGCACTACTCTAGAGAATTCACAGGACAAAGACTAGAGTCACAGAGAAACGCTGTGGTTTGCATGAGGTTAGTGCTCAATGTGAAACAACTGAACATAGGATTTCTTAAAGATAAGGATCATTCTTAAACACTATAACCACTTATTTTACATAGTATTAGAGAAATATTCTGAGCAATTATTGTTCAAAATAAACTGAATTCTATCATGGAAATAAAAAAAACGGTATGTATTGCTTACAACAGTAATGTTAATTTTTTTCCATCTGAGATGTTTGTTCTCCTTTTGATTGTACAATATAGCATAAAAATTCAAACTAAGGAAATTTTTCTTGCTAGTAAGCAGCCCAATAATGCAATCTATACCCTCCTAGGTAGAAAGGAGACAGTTCCAGGTTATCAGCAACTTGTTGGGTTTTAGACGTCAAGACTAGCAAGTGAATTGGATTTTAGTGGAGGAAGGCTGTGCAAAATCACCAGTCTTATGCCCTCCACATGACCTGATAGGGTATGGGCCCAGGAACTCCCCCCCCCCCCCCCACTTTGAACTTCCCCTGAACTTTTCCATGTGCCCAGGCATTTGCCTCAGGCTCATCTCAACATAATCCTTTTAACCTCCAGGTCTAGTGGCCTAGACCCTGCCCCAATCTCGAACACTCGGTTAACTCAAAACCGAGCCCAACACTTCATTGTCTTGTTAGCTCCCAGATAGTCCCAGGCCACTTCCCTCTCTTAATCCCACCTAAATCCCTTCTCTGTTACCTCAGGGCTACCTCAGCCTACTGGCCACTACTAGATCCATTCAAATCTTCCCACAAAATCTTCTTCCCCTATAAGAAGTCAATCTCAAAATGCAAGTTCTTAAAAAGCTCACCTGCCTCTATTGGTGAAGCAATAAACCTTGTCTCAGACTGAAAGAAAGCTGGAGTTGAATTCTTTCGAGGCAGGATCTGTGCCTATTGTCCTTGAATTTCGGTGTTCCCAGCAGCTCTAGACCGCAACAGAGCCATTTGGGGTCCAGTGGCAAGATATAGATCAGGATGAGTAAAGATGGCCCCAATGTAGTGGGACGAATTGGCCTTTTTAAGCTTAGGTCTTTCCCAGGTCTCAGTTTGTCTGAGGCAACACCCATTCAGTGCATTAAGGTTAGGTAAAAAATGAGGTGCAAAGAATGGTCTCTTTACTTAATTAAAAAAAAAAATCAATTAGGCAGGGGGAGACCCTCAGAGTTTCTAGCCAAAATAGAAACAAGTGCTATTTACACTCACACAGAGTGAATCAGAATCCAAACAATGACCAAATAAAGCCTGGGCTGGGACCTATAGCTGGCCAATCAATGAGATACAGCAAGATATCTTGGGGTTTATAAACTAAATTTCTTTTTTATAGATCATACCTTTCAGCAACTAAAATGGACAGAGCTAAGCCAAAAGATTTGGATGGTAAATGTACATAAACCTGTGAGAAGTAAGAAACGATTATATTTCCACATAAGAAAATTGAGAGGAAAGTAGCTTTGGGTCAGAAACCAGCTAAAATTGGGTGAAACCAGTTGTCTGATTAAAGAGGCTGGAAGTAGGACAAAGGCTAAAGGTTAGAGTGCGAATGCCTGAAACTTACCAAGGAGAACACGTGGTAGGCTTTTAGGGAAGTCTGTGACCTGTGCTGACTTCTACCTATGAAAGTCAGCTAGGAGGGACTGGTAGCCAGGAATAGGGATATAAGGTTTGCTCTCACTTCTGGAGGGAGGGAGGGAGGGAGAGGGGCAGAGGGGGAGAGGGGGAGGGAGGGGGGGAGAGGGGGAGAGATTGGGTGTGGGGGTGTGTGTGTGTGTGTGTGTGTGTGTGTGTGTGTGTGTGTGTGCGCGCGTGCACGAGTTCCATACCTGCTTCCTTTGGGAAGTGTATTAAAGGTTTCACTGCTTCACTTATCCTGACTCTAACTTACTGTGCCTATTTGGGCACCGGAGGTTATTTCCAACAAACCCATCACAATTCATCATCAAAATATTGACCAGTCTTTTCTTGGTGGGGAAAGGAAGAGAAAAGGAAAGGGAGAAGCATCAAAGACTATATTTTAAAGATGATCTTCAAGACTACCTATTTCAACCCTATCATTTTAGAGATGAGGGAACTGAATTGACAGACAGAGGTCAAATCCAGGATGAATCAAGCTAGGTAATGCAGAGCTAGAATTGGAACCCAGATCTACCTTTTTTTGTGGTTCAGTTGTGTCCAACTCTTCGTGACTCTATAGATTATTACTGGAGTGATTTGCCATTTTCTTTTCCAGTGGATTAAGGCAAACAGATGTTAAGTGACTTGCTCAGACTCACACAAATAGTCAGGGTCTAAGAAAGGTTTTGAATTCAGGTCTTCCTGATTCCAGGCTGAGCTGTCAGTACACTAAGCCATCAAGCATCCCCAGATCTACTAACTCCCACCTAAAATTTTCATTACCAAATTCAGCTGCCTTTTTTTATGTCACAGCAAGACTACAAAAATCATCCAAGCCTCTTATTCTTCAACATCAATGGCTTCATTAAGCAGAAGCAAAAAAAAATTTTTTAACATTTATGCCCACTGTCATAGAATCACTAGTCTCCAGGACCAGAATCTGGATAATCAGAACTGTTAAAGAGTCTCTATCAACTCTGAAATAGAGATTTCAGACATACTCCCAGCTATCCAAGTGTAACAGTGGAAGCAATACATTAATTTCTCTGTCAACTTGACAAGTGTTTATTCTCTCTGTGGGAATGTTATCACCAATTTTATAAATGGAAGTCAATGAAAAATAATACAAAATATACATGAGAAAACGGCAATTGTTCTTAAACTGTGCTTCTTAAAACTGTGGATCCCACCACTGTGGAAGCACTGAAGGGGTCACAAGTGGGATAAAGTTTAAGAAGTCCTGTTGAAGAATACAGCACCCTGGGTGGCTAGGTGGTGCAGTGGATAGAGCACCAGCCCTGGAGTCAGGAGGACCTGAGTTCAAATCCAGACTCAGACACATGACACTTTCTAGCTGTGTAACACACACACACACACACAGAGGAAAAACAGGATACGGCACCTTTCACACTCAAGTAACATCTCTTGATTGAATCCTTTCTTATTCCCCTAAAATGGGAAGTTATCTTAATTATCTGAACATCACTCTGTACCTCTCATTGTATTTTCTTCTTATACCACAATACTATAACCACATGAATGAATGTCTCATATCCCATTAAACAGAAAGCCCTGTGAGTATAAGTACATTGTCTTAGTCTTTGTATCTCTACTAACCCTATATCCAAGCTATTATACTATGTAATGCCTATTACAGGATACACTTTTCCTTTAACACTTTTTCATTAATCCTTTCCCTATATTACTTTTGACTCTTTCTAAATATTCTCCAATGTGTACCTTCCAAAACATAGCAAACAAAAGAGACAATAACAAATAATGTTCAGCATAAGGGATTACATTTATTCTATTTAGACTCTTATGTTAAAATAACTCAGTCTTATGTTCTCAAGTTAACTTTACTAGCTCAACATTTCTTACTAAATATTGTTATACTTTTATAGGACCTAATATTTTGCCCTTTATCTATGTAGGTGATTCCTTACCTAACTCTTCACACAAGGTGTTCAAAACCCCCTCTTCCCTCTCAAGCCTCCTACAATCTCTCCACCCGCTCTTTCTCAGTTGCAGACCTTGCCTCTTGTATGACTAAGAAAATTGAAACCATTTGACTTGAGCTACTCTTCTCATTCACTTCATCTCAAAACCCTTTAACATCATTTCTAATTCTTTCTTCTCCATTCTTTGAAACACTTCTTCCTTAGACCATTTCTACACATATACATTTGATCTCATCTCTTTTCTTCTTCTCTAATAGTTTGCATCTTCAAACATTCCCCACCACCACCACCTTGAATCTTCAACCTCCTCCCCCTATCAAATGATTCCTTCACTACATCAAATTCATTGAAGTTTCCCTCTTTCATAAAAACCTTCAATAGATCCTAGTATCCCTTTAAACTATCATTCTATATCTCTTCATCTCTCTGCTCCTGGCATTTTCTCTGGCTATCCCCCAATACCTCCCTCCTCTACTCTACCCACTAACTTCCCTGGCTTCCTTTCCTTTAAGTGCCAACCAAAATCTTATCTTCTCCAGGAAGCCTTTCCCAATCTCTCTTAACTCTAATGCCCTCCTTCTCTTAATTATTTCTTATCTATTCTGCATGTAGTTTGTTTGTACATATTTGCTTGTTTTCTTCCCCACTAGCCTGTGAACTCCTTGTGGGCCTGGACTATCTTTAGCCTCTTTTTGTATCCCCTGAACTTAGCACAGTGCCTGGCATATAGCAGACACTTAATGTTTACTGATGCCTCTTTTTTCTCAGCCAAATTCCTTAAAAAGTTGTGTATATATTAATTGCCCCTATTTCCTCTCTAAATTACTCTCTCCCAAGTTACTAATGACCTTTTATTTGCCAAGTCTGATGATCTTTTCTCAGCCCTCATCCTTCTCAGCCTATCTGCTACATTTAACCCTGCTGATCACCCTCTCCTCTTGGACACATTCTCCTATGTGGATTTTTGGAGTACTATTCTCTCCTAGGATACTTCCTGCCTGTCTGACAGTTCCTTCTCCCAAGGTTCAAACCTAGGTCCTCTTTATCTTCTCCTTTTACACTCTCAATAACCTCATTGGTTTCCATGCTTAACTTTCATCTCTAAACAAATGACTTTTCAGATCTAAATCTGATCTAGCTCCAATCTCTCCCCTGGGCTTCAATCCTGTGTTATCAACTATCTATTGGACATTTGAAACTGGGTGTCCAAAAGAAATATTAACTTTCACGTCCAAAATTTAATTATTTTTCATCTTAAACCCTCCCCTCTTTCAAACTAATCTACTTCTCTCAAAGGCTCTACCATCCTTTCAGTCTCCCAGGTTCATAATCTTGGCACTATCCTCAACTCCTCACCCCACATATCCAATCAGTTGACATTTCAGTATCTCTCCCAACCATCCCCTTCCCTCCTCTCAGACAGCCACGACCTTAGTTCAAGCCCTCATAACATCTCATCTAGATTATTGCAAAGGCCTCCTCACTGGTCTCTCTCCCCAAAATTTCTTACCATTCCCCAACCTACACACTGAAACCAAAGCAATTTTCTTAAAGGCAAATATGACCATGTGACTCTCCCACTCAATCAACTACATTTGCTTCCTACTGCTTCTACGATAAAACATAAAACATTTTTAATGAATGAAAGGATTTGCTTTGAACAAATTCTATTAGAAATTTCTTTATAAGGCTAAGAATGAACAATGAATCTATCCAAAAGCATTTGAGGGCATACTATGTGCTGAGAGAAGAGGAAACAAACAGAGAAAATGAGAGTTCCCACTCTCCAATAGCACACACTTAATTAGGGGAAACAATCCATAAAACAAAGTTCAGCTACTGAGCATTTGATGAGGTGGGGAAGGCCAGACCCAGAGATCCTTAGTTACAGAAGTAAGTCAGATGGCAGATCAGGAGGACTCCAGAAAGTAGAGACAGGCCAGATAGTTTTATGATCTGATGGTCCTTCAACTCATCAAAAGAAAGGGTATTGATGACTCTCCCATTTCATCCAAAATGTAAGCAGTCAAGCAGCCTAAGTTAAGCGCTAAGTCAAGGGGATAGGATGGACCTGGAGGGAGCAAGTTTTTCTACCACCTAACCATCCTGAGTGCAAATACACCAACAGATACACCTGTCCAGACCTGTCATAACTGAAGGAAGAAAATGCCAACTATAATTGAGAGCCTTCTAACTTCTAGGAGGATGGCCAAGTACAAATTTCTTGCCAAACCCAATTCTCTCCAATTTGAAAAGTTAGAAATGCCAAAAATAAATTAAAAAGATCTAAAAATTAATGTATTGATTGTCACATCCAAACAATCTATACAAGTTGCAGGTACTATAGTTGGTTAAGTGTTCTTTAAGAAAACTGAAGAAGGGAGTTTTCAAAACTATGGGGGAAAATTCCCAACCAAACCAAAGCTAGAGGGAGGGTATTTTAAAAGATAAAACACATCACTTAAAAGATAAAACACACGACATTAAAAAAAAATTTGAGCAAAGATAATCAATACAGCTAGGATAACAAAAGATGTTGGGGAGAAGGAGGAAGCTCTAACAATTTTCTCTGAAAAGAGTCTGAAATGCAAGATGTATAGAGAATTTACATAAACATAATAGTAATTCTAAAATAGTTGTCAAAGGATACAGTTTTCAAAGGAAGAACTGCAAACTAATAACCACCATTTGAAAAATGTTCTATATATCACTAAGAGAAATAAGAATTAAAACAAATCTAAGGTTTCACCTCACATCCAAGAAAATAGTAGAGATAATAAGATGAAAATATAGGCACATTAATATACTGTTGGTAGAGTTGTGAATTGGTCCAACTCTACTGGAAAAGAATTTGAAATTAGGCAAGAAGTGTCACTTAATTGTTCAGACCTTTTGACCCAGAAATCCACTATTGGCCATATATTCCCAGGTGGTCAAAGACAAAAAGAAAAGTTCCATTTATACCAGCAGCACTTTCTTGTGGCAGCAAAAAACTACAATGTGGGTACCTATAGATTAAGGAATAACTGAACTGTAGCATAAAAATACAATGTTAATTATTACTGCACTATAAGAAATGAGGAGAAATTCAGAGAAACATGAGATGACCCATATGAACTAATACAGAATGGTCAGAAGAACAAAAAGGATGACCACAAAACCCTAAATGAAAACAGCACTAAAAGGTAGCTGATCTCTGATTAATGTTAATGATAAATCTTGGTCCTGACACCTATCAGACATCAATTTCCTCCCCTCTTGTAGAGTTCAGAGACTACAAATACAAAGTGTTGCATACTTATCTGACAAGTTAATGTGTTGGTAGGTTTTGCAAATGATAATGTTAAAGATCAGGTTCTGAGCTCTAAGGATACAAGGACAGAAAAAAAGGTGACAAAGAGGTTCCTTGACTTCAAGAAATTTACATTCTACTGAGAGACAAAACAGGTAAGCAGATACGTAAATAAAAGGTAACTTGACAAAGAGAATTCCAAAAACTAGGAGAATCAGAAAAGCTTTCTAGAAATGACACATAAAATGAACCTCTGTGGAAGCTAAGGATTTTAAGAGGTAAACATGAGGAAGAAATATATTCCAGGCATGAGAGTGATCTTATACAAAGGCATGGATGTAGTAGATGGAATGCCCACTTCAGTCTGTGAACCCCAGAAAATACTAGATCCATACCAGGCCAAGAACAGGTGAAAATTGGCAGCTTTGTTGCTCACTATCCAGTTTTAAAAGGAGACCTTGCAGAGGAGATGGTGTTCCCAGATAGGGAGGTTCTGGGTGGTTTAAAGAGAAAAAGAAGTTAAAAACGCAGTAGCAGCAGTGTGGCTCAGACTCCAGGCACAGAGCAGGGTCTCATTTTCATTATCTAGCCCAGTCTGCCGATGAATAAACCAGGGAAGAAATCCCAAACTAAAGAGAAGGCTACAATTCTGTAATTCTAAACCAACAGAGCTTTCCAGCAGGCTGATGGGGCTGAATCCTGTAGCAGTCCACTCTTACTCAAAATCAGTCCAGTGGAGCAGCAGACTATGCCCTGAATCAGACCACTTTGGAAGCACTGAAAAGTATGCAGGTTCCCAGCGTGTCCCTGAAATCCTGAAATTACACAACATTCAATACCCCAAGAAAGCATCAATAAGACTAGACCAGACCTTCCTCCAGAAGTACCACAAAGCCTAGCCCTAACCTCAAGTCCAAAGCCAAAAAGAAAGCTGGAAAAACAAGAAAAAAAAATTTGACAAGGATACAAAGATTTTATAGTGGGAAGTCAGCTCAACACACGAACCCAGAAGAGAATGATCCCAAAACACCTACCATCAAAGTCTAAGACAAAATCATAGCATGGGCACAAACTCAATTAGAATTCCTGGCAGAGGTGAAGAGTTTAAAAAAAAAAAAAAGAGTTCAAAAGAATTTTTTATAAATGGAATGAGAGTGCTTGAGGAAAAAATTGGAAATGAGAGCTATGGAAGAAAGAATTAGAAAGGAAATTGACAATTTGGTATAAGAGGTACAAAACCTTACCTACACAACAAACTTCCTGAAAATTCAAATGAACTGAATAAGAATCAATGATTCCTAGAGGCAACAAGAAATATTAAGACAAAGTCAAAAGGCCGAAAAAATATAAAAAAATGCGAGGTATCTCACAGCAAAAAGAACTGACCTAGAAAACAGAAAAGAAAAAATTTAAGAATCATTGGTCTATCTGAACATCAAGACCAACAAAAAGGGTACAGACATCTATTTCAAGAAATGTTAAAAGAAAATTGTCCAAATCTCTAAGAATTAAAGGACAAAGTGGACATAAAGAATCCACTGGTCATTTCTTGAAAGAAATCCCCAAGTAAAAACTCCCAGGAATATACTAGCCAAAATCCAGAGTTTCCAGGTCAAAGAAAAAAATACTGCAAGCAACCAGAAAGATGGAATTTAAGTACTGGTGAACCACAGTCAGGATCACCCATGATTTAGCAGCCACCAACCAACATAAAAGAGTGTAGAATTAGAACCCTATATTTCAGAAGGCAAAGGATATATGAGCTTACAGCAAAGAATAACTTACCTAAGCAAAATGAGTATAATGCTACAGGGGGGAAAGTGGAACTTTAATGAAAAAAGAAGTTCCAAGCATTCCTAATGAAAAGATCACAGTTGCATAGAAGTTCAAAAACAGAAATGAAAAAATACATAAAAAGGTAAACATGAATGAACAATGATAAAGGACTAAACAAAGATAAAATGCTTACATTCAAATATGGGGAGATGATATATGTGTCTCCTGGGAACCCTACCATCAGAAGTCAGAGGGAGTATAATTAGACAAGACCTAGGAGTGGTTCCATTATGTCTTGGTGATCTTAAGAATAGAAGGACAAAGGAAGAAGAATACAGTGGGAGGCAGGGGAGGAAAAGGAAAGGTAGGAAAAATTATCTCACATGGAAGTAGACTTTACAACAAGTAGGGTATGGAGGAGGGTGGCTAACACTTGAACCTCACTATTATCTGAAGTGGTCATGAAAAGAACGCACGTGCGAGCACACACATATACACGGTTAGGAAAAGAAACACATTTCATTCCACTGGAAATAAGAGGAAAAGGAGAGGAAACAAGGGAGGAGAGGGAGTGAAAGGGATGGATTAGTTCTAAGCTAAATAAACTCTAAGAGTGCACAAAATATTTATAGTTCTCTGAGAAGGCAAAGAAAGGGAAATCCAAGAGAGGTCCATAAACTGGGGGACAGATGAACAAGTTATTGCATATAAATGTGATGGAATTGCATTGTGCTGCTTTATCAGTGTTAATGACCAACCACGATTCCAAAGAACTGATGACAAAACATGCTACCCACTTACCTTAGGTAAAGGACTCAGAATGCAAAATGAAGTTATTTTTTTGACACAGCCAATGTGGAAATTTGTTTTGATTGACTAAACATGTTTGTAATGAGTTTTGGTTTTCTTTTGTTCTCAGTAGGGGAGAAGAGAGAGGGAGAAGACAAATTTTGGGTGATCAAAACAAATACTTTACGTGATTAAGGCCTCAACTACAGGGGTAGCCATGAGAATAGAGAGAACAGAATAAATGGAAAAGATGTTTGGAGATAAGAGTTCTTAAAATTTGGCAAGTGACTGAGTATGAAGGGTAAAGTAGAATGAAAAATCTTCAACATTAGGAATCAGAGTAAAAGGATACTGGTGTGAACAAAGTTTGGAGGAATGCCACACTGGGGGTACTGGGGGGAGAGGCGAATGTTCCTTTTTGAACATGGTGAGTTTCAGATGCCAATGCACATTCAGGTGAAGATGTAAAGTAAGCAGGTGGCTGATGCAGGATTGGAATTCAGGAAAGATATTAGGGCTAGACATATAGATTTGCAAGTCATCTGAATTTCCTACATATCTTCATTCAGAAAGGATAGAGATAGGAGGGGCCTCATTATGACGAAAAATTCTCTTAAGAAAACATTTTACGCACCAAACTAATTTTTGCACTGAATCACATCACACTAAAGATGTTTTCCAATAGAAAAATTTCAGCCTTCTCTTGAAGCAATTTCAGAGCAACTCTTCAATGCTCTTCACTTTGCCCCAATGCTGGGAGGTGAGAAATAAAAATGGAAAACAGGTGTGGTAGTTGTCAAAAGCAACAACCTCAAGCCACATATCCAATATAAAAAACCACAACTATCCAACATAAAAATAACACCTATATCAACATAAAATAACCTTGACTCACAGGCTAATTTTCTTCTCTTGCCAGTCTGGTCTTTATCCTAATCATGAATATTCAGTAACAAGTTGCACATGATTCCTTTGTTTTGGGATTTGGAGTGTCAGACATGGAAAGGGGTTTTTAACCTTTTTTGTGTCATGGATCTCTCTGGTAGTCTGGCAGTTTCTTTTCCTAACGTATGTACCCAACCTGTGCCCCTGGGATAGGAATTCACTTTTGACTCAAAGAAAATTTCAGTGAATCACAAGAGTTAGAGGTGAAAGTGACCTTGGAAATTATCTAGTCTTTCTCATTTTACAAATGAAGAAACAGGGCCAGAGGAGTGAAGTGACAAGCCCAAGCTTACAAAAGATATTGAAGGAAGAACACTGGATAAGAATTATCCAAAGCTATAAAGAGGCCCTTAACAGGGTTTGGGCAGCAGGTAGTCAACTCATTTCCCAAGGGCTGCCTCAACCTAAATCAAGAGGACCCTACCTTAAGATTGATCTCAAATTTCATGCTTTTTTAAAACAAGACCTTTTTGGTGTTTTAATAATTACAATCCCTTGCATAGTCCAAGAAAAATGCCTTTATTTTATTTCACTTCTTAGCGAACAACTTTATCTCAAGGTCACAGTGAAATATGTGTGACAATCATTTTTGGAGAAAGAGTTGAACACCAAAAATCCATTCTTTAGGCATAAAACCCTCTCCTCATCCAATCTCCAAAGTACATTCTTGTTGTTGTACTTCCTTCCCTGGACATACATTGTTTAGGCTACTTTTAAAGGGCCTTCTGCTTGCTGATAGAAAGACACTTGTTAACTTGATGAGATTTACCCCTAGAATTTTTGTCACACATTTTCAAGACCCTCTCTTAACAGGACATTCAGATTTTTCTATTTGACATTTATGCCTTGAAAAAAGGATAATCTGAGATTGCCTAATTACAGCAGAACCCGTTTAAAAGGCTGGTGGTTATAAGAGAAAACTACCATCCACCTTTATAGGCTAACCATGTTACATAGGATTTCTACAGTATAGATAAGACTACCTAGAAAAACCCACCTGTAAGCCCTTCACCAAAAAACAAAACAAAAGATGACCCAGGAGCCTAGAAGAGGCAGAGAAATATTTATTTGTTCTGGGTAGAGAACTCTGTGATTATGCTGGAATTTTTACCTCTAGTTCAGTAAACACAGGAAAACATAATTTTCAAGGTCTTTAAGGAATCCTGAGACTAAAAAATAGTCACCTACTATTTGCAAAATGAACACAAAAGGGACATCCTGGTATGATGGAAAGATCATTTTAAAAGTCTTACAAATTTTAGGGCTTCTACTTACTAGCTATGGAATCTTAGGTAAAGTCATCCTTTTGGATCTCATTTTCCTCATTTCTCAAATGGGGAGAACATTTGTAATAAATTCCTCTCAGTGTTGCTGTGATTATGGGCAAGTCACTTCTTTTTGGTCTTGCTTCCTCCCCTGTAAAATGAGGGAATTTTAGAAGACCAAAAAGAAGTGATTTGCCCAATAACACAGGTAGTAACAAAGCCAAGTAATTCCAACCCAGATCCTCTTACTCCAAATCCAGTACTTCTTCTGCTAGACCACAAATCTGAATAGGAAATGATTTACTGACATTCAAATTAAATGAAAGGCAGAAGAAAAAGACTAATACCACTTACCTCAGGTTTCTCTGTCAGTCACTAAAATTTTTTAAACCAATGAAGCATACCAAAGAAAAACTAACAGTCACCTCTTTTTCACCCCAGCCTTCTTTTGTGTCTCCCACAATCCCCTCATCCTCAAAATGAAACTGAGAGGGGATGACAATCTTCAAAATGAAGGGGATGGACTAGATGACCTCTAAAGTGATTTCCAGGTCTTAGGTCTCAAACTATGATTTTTAGGAATATAGATTTAAGGGCTACTGGTTTTTTCCTAATCTGTACCCTAAACCACATTTTCAGGGATTAAAATAGTATACTGTTTCAGAGAAATCACTTAACATGTGTCCTAGATTTAGTACCATTGATGTCTATAGGATATATATATGTAAGTAAATTACTTAATCCTTTTATGCCATATCTTGCAAATGAAAAAAAAAAAACTATAGATATCACCTTTCATATGAATACTACAAGGATAAGAGATGTTCGCAAAGAACTTTAAAGTCAAGGTGATGCTTTGTACCATTTCCTGCTTCAGATTATCATGGAAAACAGTGTTTCCCCTCACACTTCATTTTCCATTTAAAAGTTTTAGGAAAACAGAAAGAAAAAAAGTCAAAAATGCTTCAATTTTTAAAACTTAAGACAGGTAGCACAGGAATATACAAATTGCAACAATAAAACTCTTAAGTGCCTTGGACAGAAGATCAAAGCGTTTTCTGATTAGTAGTTCTGTGGATAAAATTTCAGCGGGCAAATTTTAATAGCCACAGAACTTTTAAAATGCTGTTTTATATGTGTAAAAACAGAGGATTCACCCACCAAAGTTGAGCTACACTACTTGGTCTTGTCAATTCTTTTCTTCCTTTCTACTAGTAAATGAGAAATATGCCCTGACCCTTTTAGTTTTCATGAAGCACAAAAGCCTCTAATCCTAATTAGAGCTCTCTTTTTATCCTCTGTACCTTGACAAAAAAGAAACCAAGCTTATGTTACAGTGTGGATAGAGCACTGGGCCTGGAGTCAGGAAGATGTGAATTCAAATCAGGCCTCAGACACTTACTAGCCATGTAAGCCTGGGAAATTCACCTAACCTCTGTCTGCCTCAGTATTCTCAAATGTAAAACAGTAGTTTTAAGAACACCTACTAAATAAGAGCTGTTAAAAGCATCAAATGAGATAAGCTTTGTAAAATGCTTAGCACTATGCCTGATACATAGTAGGTGATTAATAAATATGGTTTCCCTTTCCTTTCCTCCTTCCTTTGCAGCCATTTCTAGATAGTTTACCATGTTGTAGTCTGACTACTACTGAGTCAATTATGAAGAACTCAAGAAATATTGGCAATATGACACTCCAAGAAAACTCAATTTAAGTAGCATTTACTGCCTAACAGGTAATTTATTTTGCATTAATAAACCTTCAGGATATATTCTTCTACAAAGGTCAAAGCATCTTCTCCATAAAGGAGAGTTGCCACAGTCAATGAGGTGCTCACAAAGGTAAAAAATTGTTGAATATAAGACCAAATCATATGAATGGTACACAATAATGAAGTTACAATGATTCGATGATATCAAGAGGGGCAAGTCATAGTTAAAAAATAATACAATTTTGCTGCAAGACAAATTAGAAACAGTCCTTTCCAAATTTATAGCAAAGAACACATTTCTTTATGGAGATTTTTAATAGTCTTATTTTCTCTTATCAAACACTTCACAGAAGGTCATGAACATAAATTAATCCACTGCGTAAATAGTCATTCATTAAAAGAGTACATTTCTATAACACTGCACTTGTGAACATTGGGGTTGGGGGTGCGGGTGGCACAGCCCCAAAGAGAATACAAAATTCACTCATTTGCTATCAGTGTAGCTCCTAGGGAGACAGAATGAAAAACCTGCTTGGACTAGTATGTTCTAATTGAGCTTTACAAAGGAAATGCACTCTAGGGTAAAGTATTATTTGAACAGGGATTGGGAAAAAGTTATACTTTTGCTAAGATTATGTTTCTAAAGTCTTTTTAAATGAACAGAGAAACCTGAACAAAGAAAAATCTGATTAGAAGACAAATTCAGAAAACTATAAAGGAGAGAAACCAGAAGTAACCAAGCTGTTAAGAAGAGAAAGATGATTTGGGACTAAGAATCTAGAGTGAATATTCTATATATGAACAGTGATTAACAAATTGTGTTAAAAAAGGCAAAGATCAAAAGCTTAGTGACATATTGATGGGAAAGCAGAATTACCTTCCCTAGCAAGAAAAAAAAAAATCAGACTACCAGAGAAGCATGGTTTTAGAGTAAACAAAAAGGTAGGTTTAATCTGCCCGTCCTACATAGCATACACAGGGTTTTAATTAATACCTTATTAGGCATTTATTACTGCAATAGTCTAGAAAAACCTAGACCTGGATTGGAAGGAAATTTAAAGCTATAAGTGACCACAGAGATCCTTCTTTACACTTGGAGTTCTTAACCTGGGGTACATAAATTAACAGTTATGATAGATTTCATGGGTTCTGTGAACTTGGATGGGAAAAAAATTACATTTTTATTTTCACTCGCCTTTCGTTCCCTTCCATAAGCCTATGGCTTAAAGAAAAAAAAAAAAAGCAAACATTATGAGAAGGGGTCCAAAACTTCACTAGAATGCCAGAGGTATGTGACATTAAAAGAAAAAAATTAAGAACTGCTTTAGGTCAACCCTAAGACTAAAAGGGGTTAATTAACACACCTCACATCATAAAGCTAAATTGTGACAAAGCCTGGAACAGAACACAAATCTTGTGAAACCCAGGTCATCGCTCTTTCCACTATATGATGTTCCACCTTCAGGGCATAGCATTAAGCAGTTAAATAAAAAAGAAAACATTTACCAAGAGATCATACAAAGGATCTGTATGTAGGACAGATCTAGAAGAGACCTTAAAGCTCTGTCTAGTCCAAAACATTTAAAGGAGGACCAGTATTAAACCAAGGTCCTATGATTCCAAATCTAGCCTGCTGATCCCCCCCCCAACTAAAAAATCTCCCTATTCTCACAATTTTCTATCACACTTGGTTTGGATCTCACCCTTCTCCTATGTCATATTATTATACTTATCTGTGTGCGTGTCATTTTCTTCTTCTCTTCCCTCTCTCTCTCTCCAGGAGAATGTAAGCCTCTTTAAGGATAGGGACTGTGTCATTTTTTTTCCCATCTCTGTATCCCCAGTACCTAGCATAGTGCCTTGTATACAAGAAGTCTTAATGTTTGTGTAATTGAATTGAGACAGAAAAACTAGTTGTGGTCAAAGGCATCAACCATATGGGATAATAATGAATATATAACTCCACTGCCTTTTTTTCCACCTGCTTTTTCTATTCAGTTGCATATTCTCAAATACTTTTCTTCTTTCTGTGTACCTCCTTAATTCTTCTATCCTGTACTATCACCTCCAATTTTATGGTACACCTTATAAATAAAAAACTTCCAAACTTTACTTCAGTTCTCCTGGGGAAAAAGATAACACAAATCTAATAATCACATATTCAACCCTCCATCTGTGAAAAGTAAAAATGGATAAACAGCCTCCAACAACCCCTTCATTTTCATCTTTGGTTTGAGCTCCTCCCCACAAAAAACAGCTGCAAACAAACAGAAATAGGAGGGATGAAGTTTTCCCTTTTTCTTTCTTCCTTTGGTGATGGCAGTAACTGCAATGAAAAGAACACTGAATCTGTAATCACAAGATCTGAGTTTTAATCCTGGCTCTGCTGCTTACCTGCCTGTGTGACTTTGGGCAAGTCACTTCACTTCTATTTAATCTATGAGAGCAACTAGGTGGCACAGTGGATAGAGAGCCAAGCAAGTTAGGAAGACCCGAGTTCAAACTCCAGCCTCAGACACTTACTAGTGTGTGACCCTGGGCAAGCCACTTAATGATGTTTGCCTCAGTTTCCTCATCTATAAAATGAGCTAGACAAGGAAATGGCAAACCACTCCAGCAGCTTTGCCAAGAAAACCCCAAATGGAGTCCTGAAAAGTCAGGTATAATTGAAGTGACTGGACAACAAAAATGAGGGCAAAGAATTACTCTGACCTCTAAGACACCTTTCAGCTCTAGATCAGTGATCTATGATTCACAGAGTAAATAAAGGGGTCAACAGCCCATTTAATAAATAATTCTCATAAGAAGTGCCATTAAGCTTCTAGGTAAAGAAAAAGAAGAGAATAAGAAATGTGGAGAAAAAAAGAACAGATGTATCAGAAGGCGAATGTATTTCTGGGCCACCAGCAATTTGCTTGGAGTGTTTATGGAACCTCAGGTTTCTAATCCTGAACCAAATAAAATGCTGATTGTACACACAAAAAAAATTTTTTTAAATACCTAATCATGATAAATTTAAGTGGAGGGATTTGGCTCAAATTCTAAAATCTTCAAGGATTAATGTTCCAGGAAAGTCAGTGAACTGAGAGATGACCTAGGAATCTGGAAACCTAGGTTCAAGTCTTCCTCTAACACAGAATGGCTCAACTGAGCCCAGTCACTATACTCTCTGTGACCCAGATCCAAGGCACAATGGCAGAAATTTCATCATAAATTTTCATCCAGAGAGGGAAAAAAAAGGTACAAATTTTGACCTCAAAAATAATCCTAACCACCATCCACTACTAAATAAAGAAAAGAATCAAATACCCTAAAGGACTTAGAGGCCATCTAGTCCAACCCATACCTGTAGGGGAATCTGCTGGAACTATTTCCAACACAAGTAATCCAGCCAGCCGCTGAAGATCTCCACTGAGAGGAGGAACATTCACTATCTCCTTAGGCAGTCCATTCTACATTTAGAATCACTCTAAATTTCACCTCACTAGATTCATCCCATTATTCTAATCAGATGAAATCTTTTTGAATTCTCTCATCCGAATTATTAGCTGTATCTCTCCACTTTGTCTAATCAACAAATTTAACAGGTATATTACCAATCCCTTCATTCAAGGCATTAATTAAAAAAAAAATTTGCACAGGACAAAGATCTTTGAGGCCTTCCACCTGGAAGAGGGTAGAGGGGTGAAACAAGGAACACTGGAACAGTTTTAAATTCTTCTAAATATCAGATAGAAATTTTCCAACCAGTTCCCCTCAAATCCAGTATCCACAGTAAAGTGGCCCTTTTGACAAGGTTAACCCAGTCAATTTCTGCTTTTCTGTTAGTTCCTTCCCAGGCTATCTGCAAACATTCACACCTCTTCTGAATGAACCTTAAAAAAGAAAAGAAAGAAAACTTGCATTCATTTTGCCATCTAAACTTTCATCATCTTTGTTCTCTCTTTTATTTCTAAACTCTTACAAAGCTAAATTTACCTTAGCAACCTCCATTTCCTCATTCTTGGTAATCTGGCTGTCGCTCTTCACCACTCTACCTAAACTCAAAGGACACCACTGACTTCTTAATTGCTAAAACCAATGCCCTGTGATTAGTCCTCATTCTTCCTTGATCTTCCAGAACCTTTCCAGCAAGCTGACTACTCCTTCCCTTCTAAATACTCCTCCCCCACCTCTCTACCCCCATTCACTTCACCAGCCCAGTCTTTCAGAATTGCTTTCCTCTTCCCAAGAGGCTATTCCATTAGAACATCACAAAATTTCAGTAAAAACCTCAAAAGCCATGTAATCCAACCTATAACAGACTGAGAACAATCCCTATACCATCCCCCAACACTTGTTGGCCATCAGCCTTTGCCTGGAGGCAACCAAAGAACAACGGAAGCAGCAGAAATAACTACCCCCCCCAAAAAAATCACTTCTTCAGAAGAAATCGAATTTCCTTCCTAAAATCATTTAGATTATCATTTGGAATGGACATAAATTTAATGATAAAGACTAGGAAATAAGCACGTGTACTAACTAAATGACAGTATCCAATAGGTAATATCAAAATAAAAATCTAATTCTTATTGCTTCACAATAACAGGTATTTGTAGGCTTGAAAAGGAAAGAGCACTCTCCATCTAATAAGAATTGGATGGGGCAGCTAGGTGGTGCAGTGGATAGAGCACCAGCCTTGGAGTCAGGAGGACCTGAGTTCAAATCCAACCTCAACACAACCCTCACCAGCTGTCTGACTCTGACCACCAAAATAAATAAATAAGTAAGTAAAGAATTGGAGATCAAACACGCTAAAGATGAACATTATTTCTCATACATTACCTAAGTCTACGCTGGCAGAGGAGAAAGAAAGAAAATTCAAGTTTCTAATGCATAGACTGCTGAGTGTAGACTGTTGCATACACAGATAGACTCATGTCCTAGGGAGGCTGGTTTTGCTTAAGCGATTTTTCTATATTACAAGGAAAGGCTCAATGGTGGGGTGAAGGAGAAAGGTTATATCTAAAAGTGACTGATGAAAAAACCAAAAAGGTATCAATAAAACTTTTTGAAAAAGATCTGAGAAAATTAAGGTTTCTAGTCTGAATGCAAGAAATTGGAAAAAATAATCCTTTTTTAACTTCTGAGTAGCTAAAACACAAATTCTCCTGAATTCTAACTATTTTCCTGAAAAAAAAGAGGTATCTAGTTGGGGGAAAAAACAAAAATAAAAAAAGGAAAGGACAAATATTTGGAGAGTATCTGAATAGGTATCTTCCTTGTCATAATTAACATTCTGTAGTAGTAATTCATGGTATTCAAAACTAATTACCTTTTGAAGGAAAGAAATTAAATGAAATAAACCTAAATTAAAATTAAGTGACATGAGAATCTACCCATTAAAATGTGGACTTAGCAAGAAAATTGTAAATCATTACAAAAAATTGTGCATTACAATTCTTTAAAGCTCCAAGAAATGTCAAGCCTCTAGGCTGGTGGTATCATTCAACTAATTCTCTGAAGGGTAAATGCTAATTTAGCGTGTGGCACATTCATTCACACTATTCAATCACAAAAAATTTAAGTATTGCTGGATTTTCTTCAACTACTGACAAAGGGCTCGGTCTTTTTAAAACTAAACTTTTTACAACTAAACTTCAACTTAAAAAGTAGGGAAGGGGAATATTGTTCAAAAGGTTAAGTCAACATAAACCATTTAGGGGAAAATAATATACTGCATATACACTAACATCTCTTCTAAAAGTTAATATAAGTTTTTCAAAGAGATTGGTCCTTGGTTTCTCTCTAAAGTAATATTTGTTTTGAAGCTAAACATGCAGAGAAATCTATATGAAATATCCCTCTAACACATATATATAAAAAACGAATTTTTTCATATATTTAACTAAGCAAAAAAGTTATGTTTAAGTTATTAGATTAAGCTAAACCTTGTTAAAAATTAACCTTCATGTTAATAAGTAAAAGATCAAGACACTGAGACTTATGTTTTGACACATAACTAAATTTGAACTGTAAGATATATACCCAAGTTTCCACATTTTAGAATAAACTAGATATTAAAAGTTTCACAAGTGAACTGATGGAAAACACTGTGTGAAAGCAAAAGATAAACACCATCCACATAGATTGAATTCCAAAACGTTTACAATTCAAAAGTTTCCTTCAATAAATCTGTGTCTCCTATAAGAGAAATTTCTTCAATTTTTGAAGGTGTCAGAGGCGGGGGTGGGAAAACAGTGGTTTTGTTATTAGTGTAGAGAACAGTATTAGAAAAAAAAGACAAGAAAAAATTCAAGAAGCTGAAAGTCTTCTAACAATACAAGATAAAATTTAGTATCACAGTTTACTCAAAGGAATGTTAATTTACACACCACATGATACTTACAAAATCCAACAGGACTGCACAGGAAGGTGTCAGTTTTCTCTCTGGAATCTTCACTCTTTCCAGTTTGTTTTTTTATTTTGTATCCTCTGAAATAATATCCAAGTTCCTTGAAGGTACCTGACCTGTGGCTATTTGACATAGAGCTACTTCAAGTCAGCTACCCATCCTTTTGTTTTAAATTATTCATATGGCTATTTCCAGAATTAGTCTTGGATTTAAGATTGCAAAATCTTCTGAAACCTTTCTTCTTTATTATCTGGTGTACATGTCACTGTCATAAGCATCCACTCCAGATGAAATATCAGTTTTATAACCCAAAAAGCAAAAAACAAAAAGCAAATTTCACATCTGAAGTGAAGAGCATTCCTAAGCATCAGCATATACAGAGAGACAACAGCTATCTCAATACCACCTTATTGCTGGTTAAGGGCAACATTTTAGAAAATATATTTACACTTAAATAAAAGAAAGAAAAAACCTCTGGATTCTACTATCTCTTCATTTAGAAAAGAGGATTCATGGCAAAGTGAGAAGGGTGGACTTCAAAATACCTAAAATTTATAATAAAGGTAAAAATATCTGCCATGAAACTTCAGCAATGTTTAAACAGTATTTTGAAACTGTTTAAACTATTCAGGACACAGATCAAACATATCTTACAGCTCTGCTTAAGAACATTAACTTTAAAAAAAAAAATCAGCAAAATTCTGCCAGCTGAAACACTTTAACCCTTAAAACAATCTGTTCTGAACCAAAATACTGAAGAAGTGCCTGTATTCCTGTGGTGGAGCAGTGAAATTGTTCACTGTTGTCACTTCACTTCCAAGTTGTTCTTGCCAATCTTAATAAACTTCAGGGTCAAAAAAATCCAGTCATCGTAATTCCAAATAATGGCCACTCCAAATATCCAGGGCTTTTTTAACACAAATAACCTAGAGGGGGGAAAAAAAAGTTTTCATATCTTACTGCTTTAAATCACCTGTGAAAGTTTCAAAAACAACTCTATACAAGCTAGCAAAGGACGACTAGTGGGCTGAAAAGAAACTAGAGACCAAAAAACTGCAGACCAAAAACAAATCAGCACACAAAGAAGCGACTGCACAGTACAGAAAGGACTGGTGGAGGGTACCGTATTTACTAATAAAAACTCTTAACTCTAAAGGGGCAGAGGATGAGTAATAAGAGGAAGGAACTGTAGATGACCATTTCATCACACATCCCAACTCTACTCGTTTCACGTAAAAACTGAGGTGTCTCTAAAAGTCCATCGGTTCTTATTTTAAAAATGCTGTCGTCCCATCACAACAGCTAGGGACAGCCCCAGGCAGACACAGGTGTTGACGCCGCGGGGTTAACTCTAGTTGTTGTTACTCCAGTCGGTCACACGAGAGGAGGGACGAATCCACCAAGCTTCTGTGGGAACGTTTAAAAAGGGGGCGGGGGGCTAATTCTTGGATCAGACTGAGTGTAGAAAAGGGGAGATGGGGCTTAAATGAGGGGGGCGGGGAGAAAAAGAAACTTCCCCCTCCCGAGCTGAAGGTGCGGGTTCTCCTTCCTCGGGATTAGCTCCCAAGACTTCCACCCGCGCGGGGGGAAGGGAAGTCCTCCTCTCCAGCCTCCAGGCCGGGCTTTGCCTCCCTCCCGGGAAGGGCAGCCCGTCTCCCCCGCCGCGGGACGAGGTGAGCCGGGCCCGGCCCGGGTCCGAGAAGGGGGAGACACGGGCCGAGAAGGAGGACAGGGACCCAGGCCACGGCCGCCGCGGGCCCGGGGGTAGTCAGGGGCACGGGGAGGAGGGAGCCCGAGCGAGGAGGGCGTCCGACCCAGCCCCCCTCCGGCCCAAACCCGGCCCAGCCCCCCGGGCAGCGGCGGCGGCGACGGCGGCGACGGCGGAGCAGCCGCCACAGCCACCCCAACGGGACGAGGAGCCGGTCCCACCAGGGGCCTCGGCCGCCCCCGCCCCCTCGGGCTCCCCTCCTCCCCCTCCCTCCTCAGACAACCTCGCACCTCCCCCCCGCCGCCGCCAGCTCCGCTCCCGACCCCCCCCCAACGCAACCCCAGCCCCGACGGGCACCCCCCTCCCCAGGGGACCCGGCGCGGAGCGGGAAGGAGGCCGTTACCTTCCGCCCCACCGGAGGTGCCCCTGGCCCGGGGGTGTCGCTGCGCTCGGTCCCCGGAGGAGGTTTTCGGTACTTTGAATAATCCCCTTTTGCCGCTTTTCCCTCCCCCCACAGCCAGACTCAGTCCCAAAATGGCGCCGGCCCGATCCGCAATGTTCTGCGCCAAGTCGCGCGAGATCGCGGAAGGTGGCGATGTAGGGAGGAAACGAGTGTGGTTGCGAAGGCGGAGGAGGAAAAAGAGGGGGGGGCGGGGCGAGGAAGGAAAGAGGAGGTGGGAAAAAGGGTGTGGAAGGAGCCGTAGGAGGGAACGAAGTGGGCGGAGCAGCGGGAAAGAGCCGATTCGAAAGAGAACGTTCGGGCCTAAGCAACCGTCGACGCCAAAGCCTCCGAGAGGCTCCTCCCTCCTCAGCGGGTAACTGGAGGAAGTGGAAAGAAGGCGGGGCGGGTGGGGGCGGGGCTTCGAAGGCGGACCCCGAGGCAGGGGCGCGCGGGGGGCGGTGGCTGCGCGCCGTGACGTCATAAGCAGCTGGAGCCGGGGATTACCCCCTGCTGCTGACGTGATGATGGTGAACAATCGGGAACATTCGGTGGAAGGGGGAATTCCCCGCCGCTCCCCAAGGAGCCCCTCCTCCCTCCACTCACTCCGCTCCCCTCCTCCCGCACCAGCCCAGAAGACTGGGGAGAGAAGGGGGAGGGGGGAATAAAGGGGCGGAGAAGGAGAGATGGGAAAAACGAACCCTGAGCAGAGAGAAAACAGTCGTCGGTTTGCAGACGCGCGGCGGCCGCGGTGTATCATCCAGCTAGCAGCTGCCGTGCATGCGTGTCCTACTCTTGTAATTTTGCAGCGCTTTGGGGAAATGAGAGATCACATGGTTGTATGTACACACAACTGTGGGCAGGAAAGGGGAGCATCTCGCTGGAGCTCCAGGGGTGCTTGAGCAAAAGAAAAAAAAGCACGTAGTAAAGCGGCAACATGCAAATTTTTGGCACTGTTGTGTTTAAATAATTATAACAGTGGTAGTAGCAGTAGTAATTGTAATACTAGTAATAGTGGTGATGATGATGATGATAATCAATAAGAGATCAGCGGAAGGTTAAATGAAAAGTCCTGGGAGACGAGACCAGATTCTGGTATGATTAAAAAGAGTTCTTGCACTTACGGTGGTAATGTCGTGGTTTGTGCCCCCCGGCACAGCAAATGGGACATGTATGCTAGCCCCAGGAGCCGTTTCATACGGACTGGGCGGTTCGGCGTCTCCCCCGCACCTTCTCATCAAGTGTCTCAGAGCTCCCATAACCCCACAGCCCGCAGCAGAAGGGGGGACCCCGAGTGGGTGCCGCCTTTACCCCGAGGGTCCCCACGCCTCGGCGGGACACCCGGAGGCGTCTGCAGTGTTGTGTTTGATGATGTAAGTATTTAATACACAAAGGCTCTGGCGGGTTTGTGGTTAGAGGTATTTCTCCTTGGCTTCCTCGAAGGATGTCTGAGTAAGAAAAATACAAAATAATTAAAACTCCCCCGTGTTTTGTTGTTGTTGTTGTTAGAGAGCCTGACCTCTCTCGAGAATTCCACGGCTGCTGGGGGAAGTAACAACCAAGTTTTCCGGGCTAGCTAAGTGGTTTGCATAAAGGCAGACAGACAGCTGATGTGGCAGAGTTGGAATTTGCACTTTCCAATTCAATTCAACAAATATATACATAATAAAGTGTCACATGAGAAAGAGACACGGAAAGGGGGGGGCTGCACGTGCGCAAGGCACTGTACTCCCTGCAATATAGTTCCTGCTCTGTGAGCAAGGGAGCTGGGAATCTATGTTGTGCATTGAGGATTGAAATTTTTAGAGATATTTTGCCCCCATTAAATAGACAATATATAAGAATAACTAATATGTTTGGCACATATGCATTACTATTTCTCAAAGGCATTTAGATGTTGTAATTAATAAAATACAAATTCATTTAAAAGTGTTTATGAAATCATAGTCATCTTTGGGAATCATGCATTTTCTCAACCAGGAGATGCTAAGTACAACTAATATCGCATAGGCATCTGCATAGGTTTTTTTTTTTTTTAAACATTAAAAGAGGTTCCTCAGTCTCAAAAAGGAAAGGAAACTTGTCATATAACAGAGTAGAAAAATAATTTTCATTCAAGATATAATTTTAAAAGTTAAAAATGTTGTTTTCTCTGCCTACCAAAGTATAGGTAAAAATTCTACTATAATGAACTGCACAACACAAAGACATATTGCTATGGAAAATCTTTACATCAGTATAAATCATGACAATATGAACATGCTAGAAATAGATCCAGCTTTCATATAGGTCCAGAACGAGATGTGTGAGAATCTCTCACAAACTCTATTTGCATTATATCCCTTCCCAAAATTTCCCAGGGATCATCGGAATTTACCTTGTGTCTCTCCATAAAAGGAAAACAGCTAGGTGGTAGGTGGATAGATTGCTGGGAAAGAAATCAGGAAGGTCAGAGTTCAAATTCAGCCTCTGACATTTACTAGCAGTGCGATCCACAGCAAGTCCCTTAACATCTGCCTGCCTTAGTTTACTTAATGGGGATAATAATAGCACCTACCTCCCAGAGTTGTTGCTTAGCACAGTGCCTGGCAATACTAGGTGCTTAATAAATGTTTATTGATTCATTGTATCAAGATAATATTGGTAAAGCACCTGGAACATAGTAGGCACTTAATAAATGTTTGCTTCCCTTCCTAAAAGGGCCAGAGTCATCACTCAATCAAGCACCCAAACAGCATTTACTAAATGCCTACTATGTGCCAAGAATTGTGGTAGGCTCTGAGAATACAAAGACAAAAATAAAATCATTCCTATCTTCAAAGAACTTACAGCCTATGGGGAAACAATGTCTACATAAACAAGTGTGTAAAAAATGGGAAGCAGCATGGGATAGTGGAAGGAGAACTTTTGGGGGGGGCCAGGAAAACCTGGGTTCAAGTCCTAGACCCTTTTGTAACCTTTCTATGAATTGCAGAGATGAAACCAACCTACATTGGTAGAGAGAGTTTATTGACCTGAGAGCTCCCTGCACGAACAAAATCACAGGTCCATTTCCTATTCCTAAACAAAACAAACAAAACATAATTGGGGGGGCGGAGCCAAGATGGCATAGGGAAAGCAGTAACTTGCTTGAAGTCTCCCTCAAACCCCTCCAGATACCTTAAAAAATGGCTCTAAACAAATTCCAAAGCAGCAGAACCCACAAAAAGACAGAGTGAAACAAATTTCCAGCCAAAGACAGCCTGGATGGTTGATCAGAAAGGTATATCGCGCCAGGCAAGGAGAGGAGCGCAGTTTGGTGTGGGTGTGCAGGCCATAGCTACCCTGGTGCAGGCCTCAGAGGACTGAATCTAAGGCAGCTGTGGCTGTTTCCAGACTTCTCAACCCAGAAACACCAAAGACAACGTGGAAGGTCAGTGGGGAAAGTCTGTGACTGCGGTGGTGAGAGGGGAGCTAGGTCTCAGTCACAAGTCTGGAGCTGGACCAGGGGCCAAGGCTTTTTCCTGAGCTTCCAGCCCACAGATTGAGGGAGAATCGAGTGGCTGATCAGAGGGGGATTGCAGGGATCCCTTTGCTAGTGCTGAGGCAGGAATCTCTTGCTTTACCCATGCTTGGATCTGGGTCACAGTTCTGAGGGACAGTCCTGGGGTGAGGAGGAGCGCTGGCGTGGTGGAGCTTATTGTGGCCGTGGAGAGGAAACACCCTGCACCTTTGTCATACCACCTTGGAAGAACTGAAAATTTTCAGGTCCCTAGGAGTATCTCTGAAAAAAGCTATACAAACCCCCTAAGCTTGGGACAGTACATTCTCCACATTGGAAGCAGACTTTTACCTTAACAAAGAGTTTAAAACTCAAGCAATTAGTTGGGATCATGAGCAAGCAGCGCAAAAAGAGTCAGACTATATTATCTTACTTTGGTGACAAAGAAGATCAAAACACACAACCAGAAGAAGACAACAAAGTCAAAGCTCCTACATCCAAAGCCTCCAAGAAAAATATGAATCAGTCCCAGGCCTTGGAAGAGCTCAAAAGGGATTTTGAGAAGCAAGTAAGAGAAGTAGAGGAAAAACTGAGAGTGACGCAAGAAAATCATGAAAAACAAGTCAACAGCTTACTAAA
This sequence comes from Vombatus ursinus, assembly GCF_900497805.2. NCBI lineage: Eukaryota > Metazoa > Chordata > Mammalia > Diprotodontia > Vombatidae > Vombatus > Vombatus ursinus. Next base: position 19,841,987 of record NW_020954550.1, read on the forward strand.
GGAGACCCCAAAAAAATATTGAAGAAAATAACACCTTAAAAAATAGCCTAACCCAAATGGCAAAAGAGGTCCAAAAAGCCAATGAGGAGAAGAATGCCCTAAAAAGCAAAATTGGCCAAATGGAAAAAGAAATCCAAAAGATTACTGAAGAAAATAATTCCTTAAAAATTAGAATAGAGCAATTGGAAGATAGTGACTTTATGAGAAATCAAGACACTGTAAAACAAATCCAAAAGAGTGAAAAATTAGAAAATAATGTGAAATATCTCATTGGAAAAACAACTGACCTGGAAAATAGATCCAGGAGAGAGAATGTAAAAATTATTGGACTATTGGAAAGCCATGATCAAAAAAAGAGCCTAGACATCATCTTTCAAGAAATTATCCAGGAAAACTGCCCTGATATTTTAGAACCAGAGGGCAAAATAGAAATTGAAAGAATCCACTGAACTCCTCCTGAAAGAGATCCCCAAAGGAAAACTCCTAGGAATATTGTAGCCAAATTTCATAGTTCCCAGGTCAAGGAGAAAATATTGCAAGCAGCCAGAAAGAAACAATTCAAGTATTGTGGAAACACAATCAGGATAACTCAAGATTTAGCTGCTTCTACATTAAGGGACCGCAGGGCATGGAATATAACATTCTGGAGAGCAAAGGAGATAAGATTACAACCAAGAATCACCTACCCAGCAAAACTGAGTATAATCCTGCAGGGAAAAAAATGGTCATTCAGTGAAATAGAGGGCTTTCAAGCATTCTTGATGAAAAGACCAGAGTTGAATAGAAAATTTGATTTTCAAATACAAGACTCAAGTGGAACGTGATGAGGTAAACAGGAAAGAGAAAATCATAAGAGACTTATTAAGGTTGAACTGTTTACATTCCTGCATGGAAAGATGATATTTGTAACTCATGAGACTTTTGTCAATAATAGGGTAGTTGGAGGGGGAAAATTATATGTACGTATATATAGATATAGGTAGATAGATAGAGGGCACAGGGTGAGTTGAAAATGAAGGGGTCATATCTGGAGAATAAAATTAAGGGATGAGAGAGGAATATACTAGGAGAAGGAGAAAGGGAGAGGTAGAATGGGGTAAATTATCTCACAAAAAAAAACAGAAAAGAAAAGGCTCTTACAGTGGACAGGAAATGGGGGAAGGTGAGAGGGAATGAGTGAATCTTATTCTCATAGGATTTGACTTAAGGAGGGAATAACATACACACTCTATTGAGTATGGAAATCTGTCTTACCCTACAGGAAAATGGGGGGAAGGGGACAAGAGAGTAGGGGAATGATAGAGAGGAGGGCAGATTGGGGAAGGGAGTAATCAGAAGCAAATACTTCTGAGGAGGAGGGACAGGGTCAAAAGAAAGAATAGAATAAATGGGTGGGTGGAACAGGATTAAGGGAAATGGAGTTAGTTTTTCACAGCATGTCTACTATGGAAGTGTTTTGAATAACTGCACATAAATAATTTAGTTGCTTGCCTTATCAATGTGGGGAGGGAGGAAGGGAGAAAATTTGGAACCCAAAGTTTTAAAATCACAAGTTTAAAAAAATGTTTTCACATGCAACTGGGAAATAAGAAATACCGGAAATGGGGTACAGAAATCCATCCTGCCCTACAGGAAAGTTGAAGGGGAAGGGGATAAGAGAAGGTGCAGAGAGATGGAAGGGAAGGCACACTAGGGGAAGGGGTATTTAGAATGCATGCCATCTTGGGGTGGGGGGAGGGGCGAGATGGGGTGAAAATTTGGAACTCAAAATCTTGTGGAAGTAAAGGTCGAAAACAAAAAAATAAATAAAAATTACCATTGAAAAAACATAATTGGGGTGGGTATATTGGGGTGTCCTAGCAGCTGGGGAAACCAGGAAAGTTCTGAGTAGGAGGGAGCATTTGAGCTGAGCTTTAAAAAAAAAAGCCTAGGGACTCTTAAGAAGTGAGGAACAAAGATGTGCATCCTCAGTGTGGGAAACAGTCAATGCAAAAAAAAAAAAAAAGGCAAGAGATAGAATATTATATGTGAGGAGGAACAAGAAAACCAGTCTGGACTGATACCATATGCAAACTAGGAGAGCAAGGAATAATTTACCTATCAGATCTATGAAGAAGGGAAGAATTTATGACCAAAGAAGAGATAGAGAACATTATGAAATGCAAAATGGATGGCTTTGACTACCTTAAATTGAAGTTTTTGCACAAAGTCAATGCAACCAAAATTAAAAGGGAAGCAGAAAGCTGGGAAACAATTTTTACAACCAGTGTCCCTGATAAAGGCCTCATTTCTAAAATATATAGAAAACTGAGTTGAATTTATTAGAATACAAGTCATTCCCCAATTGACAAATGGTCAAAGGATATGAATAGGCAGTTTTCAGAGAAAGAAATTAAAGCTATCTATAGTCATATGAAAAAATGATCTAAATCACTATTGATTAGAGAAATGCAAATCAAAACAACTCTGAGGTACCACATCACACCCATCAGATTGGCTAACATGACAAAATAGGAAAATGATAAATGTTGGAGAAGATGTGGGAAAATTGGAACACTAATGCATTGTTGGTGGAGTTGTGAACTGATCCAGCTATTCTGGAGAGCAATTTGGAACTATGCCCAAAGGGCTAAATGTGCATACCCTTTTACCCAACAATACCACTTTTAGGTCTGTATCCCAGAGACCATAAAAACAGGAAAAGGACCCACATTTACAAAAATATTTATAGCAGCTCTTTCTGTGGTGGCAAAGAATTGGAAATTGAGGGGATGTCCATCAATAGGGGAATGGCTGAACAAGTTGTGGTATATGAATGTAATGGAATACTATTGTGCTATAAGAAATGATGAGCAGGCAGACTTCAGAAAAACCTGGAAAGACTTAAATGAACTGATGCTGAGTGAAATAAGCAGAACCAGGAGAATGTTGTACACGGTAAAAGCCACACTGTGCGATGACTAACTTTGATAGACTTAGCTCTTCTGAGCAACACAGGGATCTAAGACAACTCTAAAAGACTCATGATGGAAAATGCTATCCACATCCAGAGAAAGAACTATGGAGTCTGAATGCAGATGGAAGCATACTATTTGCTCTTTTTTTTCTTTCTGTTTTGTTTTGCTTCTTCTTTCTCGTGGTTCCTCCCATTAACTTCTAATTCTTCTTTACATCATGACTAATGTGAAAATATGCTTAATATGAATGTATAAGTAGAGCCTATGTCAGATTGCATGCTGTCTTAGGGAGGGGAAAAAGGAAGGAGGGGGAGAAAATTTAAAACTCAAAATCTTATGAAAGTAGGGGGAAATAGGGGGAAGCTAGGTGGCGCAGTGGATAGAGCACTGGCCCTGAAGTCAGGAGCACCTGAGTTCAAATCCGGCCTCAGACCAAACACTTGACACTTACTAGCTGTGTGACCCTGGGCAAGTCACTTAACCCCAATTGCCTCACACAAAAAAAAAAAATCTTATGGAAGTAAATGTTGAAAACTAAAAATTAATTATATATTTTAAAAAATAAAAATAATCTTTTTAAAACGAAAGAAAACCAGTCTGGCTAAAATAAAGACTTTGTGAAAGGCAATAATATATTATTATATTGTAATTTTAATACATTATTAATATATAATAAGATGGAAATGGTAGGTTAAAACAAGATTGTGAAAGGCCAAACATAGGGATATATATACATACTTAGCCACTAGAGTTTATTAAGCATGGAAGTAACTCTGGTTCAGGATGATGTTTTAGAACTTTGGTTCCAGTATGGAGGATGAGCTGAAGAAGGGGAGAAACTTGAGAGGAGGAGACCAAATCAGAGGCTATTATAACAGCCCAATAGAGAGGTTATAAGGGCTTGAGTGTGATGATCTTGTGAGTGGAGAGAAGGGGACAAATAAATAATTGTTGTGGAAATAGAATTAACAAAAAACTAGCAACGGATTGGATGTGAGGGGAGTGATTGGATGTGAGGGAAAAGTAAGGAATAAAAGGTGACCTCAAGGATGCAAATTTGTGTGACTGGAAGTGTGAGGGCGCCTTTAACAGAGATCAGGAAGGCTAATGGGATACTAAATATAGTTCAGTTTTTATATAAACCATCAGAAAATGCAGAATGGGCTCATCTCCAAGTTTTTCAAAAGTTAGGAAAACTTCTGCTTCTTTTTCTAGAGGGCTTCAAGAAACCCAGCCTTCTATTACAATAGTCTATGAGACTCACAATAGCAGCAAAATAACAAATAGTTGCATTGCTCCTTGGTATACCTGGTTCCCGTCTTTGATGATACTTCTTAACTTTTAGGACCTCACAGTTGGTGTAGTCTAGGGTTCTGAATCCCTCTCCTCTCATTTAAGGCTCCTTCTCTCTTTTAAAAGCCAAATTTAAGAGCCAGCTCAGGTGTATGAACTCTGTTTTTCCTGAGATGTCAACTCCATGACACTCTTCTACAGCTACAAGCTCTGCCCTTGATTACTGGCTAGAACAAAGGGCTCTGTTGCTGAATTAAGGGATTCCCAAGGACAAGAAGAATAAATACTTTGTCTAGGGAAGTCACATCTTGTCCAAAAGACAGTACAAGGGCAGAAACAGGTGCCTCTGAAACTTGTCTGAGCATGCTAGCATAGATTAATGTCCAACTTCTCCATAGTGAATCAGAAAGTGAAAGTGTGTTTTACCCAAGTAAAAGGGAGAGGTCTGTGGAAAAGGATTCTTCTTCCCAATCTAAATCAAATGTTTAAATAGTCCTTTACCTCCTCAATCCCTAAGACAGCTTTCGGGGTTTGGTTTTGCAAATGGCCTTGGAACTCAGGTTGTGTTTTCTAACTGGACAGTTGATCCGAACTCCATACAATAGAGATACCATATAATAGGGGTAGCCTATAAATGTGAATGTTAGTCTACACCAACACACACACACAAACACCTTTAAAGGGATTGTATTATAATTCTTAAATGATATTACGCTTTTAAATAGAAAAGTTTTCATGTTAACTATAGATTAAAGGACAATCTTTGCAATATGTTTATCTGTTTAAAAAATTGCTATTTGTCTTCTGAAGTTAACAAGTATGTTCACATCAGCAGATTTCAAGTCCCTTAAAAATAATGTGAACAAGATTTCTGGCTAAGATGGCTACCTTAATGGAGAAAGGCAGCCTAGTATCCACACACTTACTCCAGCAAAAACTTAAAAATTGCAACAGACTGAATAAAGACCAAGAAATCGAAAGAGAAACTACGGGAAGTGCTTTCATTCAGCCTAGAACTGCACAAAAAGTCAGAGAGAAGCCCATGGACAACAGACAAGGAGAGCCATCACAGTAGACAATCAAGATGGAAGTCTCCCAGTCTGACCAGCAATGGGCTAGAGACACTTAGAGCCTTTAATGCCCTGTCTCCAGAAACAGCAAGAATGGAGGGCTCCTACTGAAATGCCCAAGAGTGGTCAAAAACTTACAGCATAGACCTCAGAAGCACTGAGGAGCAGCATTAGTGCCATTGTTCAGTCCAGGACATCCCAGACCTATGAGCTCCAAGTGTGGTAGCATTCTGTCCTAGTATCCTGAAATTGTCCTAAAATGTCCTAAAAATATACTACTCTGAGCCTCCAAGATCAAAGGGGACCTAAAATTTACCATCTCTTACTACAGATATGCTCTAGGAGATATAGGTTACCACAGGAACCCAGGTAATCCATGTCAAGACCAAGCAGGTTTGGCCACCCAACCCAAAAGTAGAGGAAGGCCTGGCCTTGTCACAAAGCCCCCTTTCAGGAACTAAAGATGGAGAAATGAGCGTGTAAAAAGAAGGCACAGACCACCTCAAGGTATTATTATAGATCATGCACAAATTAAGACATCACCCCTGTGATATCATTGGACCTCTTCAAGAATAAAGGATGAACAAAAACAACAGATGTAAAGATACACAAAAAATCCAACAGGAGAGAGTAATACTACAACCAATGGAGGCAGAGACTCAAAGAAAAATTTGCGTTTTGCCTAGAATCTCCATGAATGTTGAGATGAAACAAAGCAACATATAAAAAAGAAGTAGAAGCTTTTAAGCAAAGAATTGGAGGGAAAATAAATAGCTTAGAAGTGAAAGTGGTAAATCTTCCTGAAGTAAAGGACTCCCTGAAAACTAGAATAGACCACAGAAATCAATGACTCTAAGAAACAAGAAATATTAGAATGAAATCAAACAAATGGGAAAATAAAAAGAAAAAAAAGTAAGATCTACTATTGAAAACAGAAAAACAGTTCGTCAGGTTAAGAATGATCAAACTCTACACAATAACAGCCACGTTGTGCCATGACTAATATGATAAACTTAACTCTTCCCAGCAATACAAGGATCTAAGACATCTCCAAAGTCCTTATGATAGAAAATGCTATCCACATCCAAAGAAAGAACTATGGAGTTTGAATGCAGATCGAAGCATACGATTTGCTATTTTGTTGTTGTTGTTGTTGAGTTTTGTTTCCTCTTTCTGGTGGTTCCTTCTATTGGTTCTAATTCTTACAACATCACTAATGTGAAAATATGTTTAATAGGAATGTATATGTATAGCCTATGTCAGATTGTGCGCCATCTTGGGGAGGGTGTGGGGAGAAAGGGGGAGAAAAATTTTAAACTCAAAAGCATTTGGAAGTGATTGCTGATAAATCAAAATAAATTAATAAAAAGAAGAATGATCAAACTCCCTAAAACCATTATCTCCTCCCTGCCAAAAAAAAAAAAAATCTGGCCACTATATTTCAAGAAATCATAAATGAAAATGCCCAGGTCGATTAGAACAAGAGGGCAAAGTGAAAATAGGATCCATTTACACACACAAAGATTTTGATTCGGAAACACATCCAGCTCAAGAGGGAAACGACAAAAATAAGAAGAAAAAGAATGGAAGAGGAGAAGGGAACAGTCCAAAGCCAAACAAACTTCAGCTTTGGAAGATGAATCCTGAAGGGAGTATAAAGAGGGTATTAAAAGGAAAAGGTAAGAACCAATGATGGGACCCTAAGTGAGAAGAAGAAAGGAGGGGATCATGAGACAAAAGCAGATTACTGAAGTTATAAACCACTGGTATTGATCATATTCCATCCCTTTCACTACCTTCTGCTTTGTGAAGTGAGCAGGGAAGGACAGGGTGCTGAGAGAGGAAACAGTGATTATTCAAGGACAGTTAACAATCATAGCAGTGAACTTGCATGAGATGAGTTCTGATGTCCAAGATGTAAAAGGAATTGATTCAAATATATATGAACAAGAGGGATTGTTCAATAAAGAACTAGTAAAAAGATATGTACAAGTAGTTTTTTAAAGCTATCAACAGTCATGAAAAAAATGTTCCAAATAACTAAGAGAAATACAAATTAAAATAACTCTGAGGTTCTACTGTATACTCATCAGATTGGGAAAGATTACAATAAAGGAAGATAATAATTGTTAGAAAGATGTGGGGGACAGCAAGGCTGGACTGGAGCCAACTCCAATTAACTCAAGAGGTGATTGTCAGATTTTCATTGTGAACGTTTACACCTCAGAAATAAGCAGACTGCAAATTAAGGCTTGATTTATTGTTTTATCGTTTGTCTAGACTTAAGAAAGTGATAGAACCCTTTGACCCAGCAATAACACTTCTAGGGCTATAGCCCAGAGAGATCATACAAATGGGAAAAGGATCCACATGTACAAAAATATTTATAGCAGCTCTTTTTGTGGTGGCAAAGAATTGGAAATTGAGAGGATACCCATAAATCGGGGAATGGCTGAACAAGTTGTAGTCTGTGAATGTAATGGAATACTATTGTGCTATAAGAAATGATGAGCAGGTGGACTTCAGAAAAACCTGGAAAGTCTTGTATGGTCTGATGCTGAGTGAAGTGAGCAGAACCAGGAGAACGTTGTACACAATAACATCCACATTGTACGATGACTAATATTGATAGACTTAACCCTTCTCAGCAATACAAGGATCTAAGACATCTCCAAAGGCCTCATGATGGAAAATGCTATCCACAAAGAAGAAAGAACCGTGGAGTTTGAATGCAGATGGAAGCATACTATTTGCTATTTTTTTTCTTCTGTTGTGTTTTGTTTCCTCTTTCTGGTGATTCCTCCTATTGGTTCTAATTCTTACTTACAACATGACTAATGTGAAAATATGTTTAATAGGAATGTATATGTATAGCCTATATCAGATTGTGCACCATCTTGGGGAGGGAGCTGGGAAGGGAGGGGAGAAAAATTTAAAACTCACGAGCTTGTGGAAGTGATTGTTGATAATTCAAAATAAATTAATTAAAAAAAGAGAAAGTGATGGAGAAAATGTTAATAATGCAGATTAAGTTTAAACCTGTATTATGAGTATTTTATTTTTAAGAGCCAATTTTTGAACACTTACCAACACACCCCTAGAGGAAAGGCACATTAATGCTAGGGAAGTTGCGAATTGGTCCAGACATCCTGGAAAGTAATTTGAAATTATAGCTAAAAAGGTTACTAAAGTCTGCATATCCTTTGACTCAGCAATACCATTACTGGGCCTATAGACCAAATAGACAAAAGAAAAAGGAAAAAGACACACCTCTACAAAATTTTTATTGTAGCACTTTTTGTTGTAGCAAAGAAGTGGAAACTAAGGGAATGCCTATCGACTGGGGAATAGCTGAAGAAATTATGGCATATGAGTGAAATAGAATGCAAGAAATAACTTGAGATAGTTTCAGAAAATCCCGGGAAGACTAGTATGAACTGATTCAGAATAAACGAAGCAGAATCAGAAAAACAAGATACAATAAAAGTGCTACAAAGGAAAAAACTCTTTGAAAGACTTTTAAAACTCTCATCAAAGCAATGGCCAGTCACAACACCAGATGACTGATAATGAAGTGTATTACCTACAGAGGTGATGCATAGACACACATTTTCTGTGGTGGTCACCATATGGATTTGATTTACCTAACTATGCTTATTTGTTACTCCATTTTTCTTTTCCTTTATAAATTGGGGAAAGGGAGAGAGAGGAGAGTTAACAACAGCGATGCCAAAGAGGAAAAAAAAAAGAAAAGAGACCAACTGCCATATTTATATAAAATGTACAGAAGAGAACAGAAGGAAATTCACCATAAAGCTCAAGCACGATAGTGTTGAAAATGGTATGTTGAGTTCATTATATACCTGAAATGAAAAATATGTTCTGTGGAGTAGAAATTCATGATGTCATGTACAATTCTTTTTTTTTAATGTTTTATTTTGTATATGAAAATGTTCATGGGTTTGGTTGGGTTTGGGTTGTTTTTAGTGTTTCTTAAGTTCAGATTTTTTTTTTAAATTTAAAAAAAACCAAAAAATGTATAAATAAAGTAGCCCTGACCAGTGCCTGTGCCAAAGGAAGAAAGCATAATAAGAGAAGACTTTGGAGAATGGGTGTGGAGAATAGGTCTTTTACCTAAAGAGTTTTAGTTATTCCTGGTATTCAAACATTTGAAATGATCAAATGAAATTATATATGTAAAGTGCTTTGCAAACCTTAAAGCACAATATAAATATTAACTATCATATCATCATTATTATTATTTCTCCAAGATTGATCTTGTTATGCAGATTTCACCATGCCCTTGAGATGCAGCTGTTGCTTATGCTAGGAAGTCAAATAAAAGGAGAATTTGTCTTAGGCCCTATACAAATGTATATAATTATGGAAAAACCAAAAGAGCCTGGTTTTTTGTTTTTGTTTTTTGAAGTGCTATGTAAGGAATGAAGAGGATTGCCTTATGGTAAGGTCTGTGTTGAGTAAATTTAATAAAGTAGACTGAGGTACAGACTCCCAGCAAGATCAGTTTATTAACAGTGACACTTATAACTGTTAACAAAGTGGGTCAGACTGGCAACTTCAGCAAAGTCAGCAACCTCAAGAAAAGGAGAGGACCCTTTTTATTAACATACAACAAAAAAATGGGGTCTTGTTAGGCCTGAAAGAAAGGTGATAGGTTATAGAGTTGGGGCAAGAACATTGTGAGTGGATATACTAAGAAAGGTGGGCTGGCATTCAGGTGAGGCTAATCACACCCTTTTCTAACAATTAAGGAATGTTAATTGTTTTATGGGACCCATCTATATCTTGTAGTCTTTGCTAGGGGATCAAAAGGAACAGACTTGCTGTCTCCTTGGAAGAGATAAAAACTTCCTTTACTACATAAAGACAAGTATCTTTTAGGAATGGTAATTTGTAGTGCTTAACAAACAGATATCCAGGAAGTATCCCAGGAGATACCTATGTGGGAGAGAACTTTTCTTTTAAACTAATTTTAAGCTAACTCAGAGAGAAAGCTAAATTTCTGAGCCCAACTCAAGGATATAGGAAGGTGGCTTTAGGCAGATGCAAACTCAATTATAAAATCAATACAGCATAAAATCAATTATATTGTAAAATCAATATAGTAGAAATAAGTTCAGTCACTTCAATTGTATCCAATTCTCTGTGACCCCATTGGGATTTTCTTGGCAAAGATGAAATAAAAACTGGAGTAGTTTGCCATTTACTTCTCCAGCTTAGGAAACTGAGGTAAACAGGGTTAAAGTGACTTGCCCAGGGAGAACAGCTAGTTAAGTGTCTGAGGATGCATTTGGACTCAGGTCTTCCTGACTCCAAGCCAGGTGCTGTATTGACTGCACCACTAAGCTACCCTGTAGAAACTAGAAGTAGTGTTAATTTTTATCTTATCTTTTCAGTGAGTAGCAACATATATTTGGCCTGAACACATCTGAAAGATTGGATCCAGGCTGAGGCAGTCTTTGGCAAACTGGTTGACTCTTTATCTGTTACTTGACCCTGTTATGGATTCTTCTTAGCTTTGACTAACCTAATTCTGAGTTTACTTACTTTTTTAATAGGATAGGAATGTTCAGTCTTTTCTTTTTCAAGGGTCTGCTACATATTTTGAACTACAGTTTTGTTGGGTTTTTTTTTTTTTTTTTGCTTTTTGATGAGGCAATCAGGGTTAAGTGACTTGCCCAGGGTCACACAGCTAGTAAGTGTCAAGTGTCTGAGGTCAGATTTGAACTCAGGTCCTCCTGACTCCAAGGCCAGAGCTCTATCCACTGCACCACCTTGCTGCCCCCTGGTCTGATACATGTTAAAAACTATTTATCTAACTTTGACCCGAGTCATTAACTCCTCTAGACCTGTTTCTTCATTGGGAAAATAAGGAGGTCGACTAGATGATCTGTAAGGTCACTTCTAGCTCTAAATTCTGTGATGCAGTCTTTCACTGAAATCTGTTTATAAATTTTCCCCATTGAAATCCAGGTATAGTCATATCCCTAGGAACTCTTACCACAGAGCTGGAGGATTAGTTACAATATACAGGGTATCCCAAAATTCTTAGTGCAGTTTCAAGTTATTAAAGCTTAAATTAAAATTCCACTAAGTCTTATGGAACACCCGATGTATGACCAAATGGTCACTGTCCACATATAAATCCTCCCTAGAAAATACTCCCAGTGAACCAGAGGTTTCTCTCTAGGTTTTCTGTTATTTCACAGATGCCAGTGCAAAACTCAAATTATCTATCAGTTATTCTTTTTTCTGCATGAATAGCCTACCTCCTTCTCCACAAAAACATAAACTTGTAAGATATTCAGATGAGATTAATCTGAACTCTCCTCTCACACACCCATAATAATTGTGGTACAGTAAAAGGAACTCTGGCTTTGGGAGTCAAGCTGGGTTTAAGTTCTGGCTTAGATACTTTGTATCTCTGGGAAAGTCCTTTCCTCTCTCTGGACCTCAGATTCCTTATTTTAAAAAATGAGGGGGATTGAACTAGATGATTTCTAAAGGCCTTCCAGTCCTGAATCCAATAATTTTGTAATCTTCATGATAATGGTTCTATTCAGGGGAGTAGCTGCATGGGTAACATTTTTCATTCCAACTATGGTAATCTTATCCTCTGATACATTAGCAAAGTCTCCTCCTTCTCTCCTCTGCTGCCATCATCCCCACCCCTCTTCTTCTACATATATGCCCACTCAACTCATTCAGAAATTCTAACCATCAGAGGACATTTATTTTTTGTTTGTAATTTACTTATTTGTTTTTAGTTTTCAACATTCACTTCCACAAGATTTTGAGTTCCAAATTTTCTCCCCATCTCGCTCTTCCCCCCACTCCATGATGGCATGCATTCTGAATACCCCTTCCCCTAATCTACCCTCCCTTCTATTTCTCCCCTCTTTCTCTTATCCCCTTCCCCTTCAATTTTTCTGTAGGGCAGCATAGATTTCTATGCCCCATTGCCTGTATATCTTATTTCCCAGTTGCATGTGAAAACAACTTTTTTTTTTAGCATTTGTTTTTAAAACTTTGGGTTCCAAATTTTCTCCCTTCCTCCCTCCCCACCCACCCTCATTGAGAAGGCAAGCAACTAGATACAGGTTATACAAAACGCTTCCATTATGCAAAATACTTCTGTACTAGTCATGTTGTGAAAAAATAACTATATTTCCCAGAGGACATTTATATAATACAAATGTTTCCTAAAAAAAAAAGGAGATCCACTGGGGCCACATAATCTGCTAGAAAAACTCAAGAAAGATCATAGTATAAACATGAATATTGCTTTCAAGGACAAAAAAAAATAAAAGGATCACACACTAACTAGAACTAAACTCATTCTGAAATCTGAAGGCCCAGAAGTGGGACCCAAATTTGAAATATCAAATTAAACTTTTATCCCCAACCCCTTTAGCCCTTAATTTATTTCTTCATCCCTGTTTGAGATGAGCCAATTGAATGCAATAGTACAAGAGGACTGACTCATACAAATAGAGCTGCTAGGCCTGCCCATTTCTTTGACCCAAGAAGTGATTTGATTCTTTCAAGTTTTTAAGGGACATGAATGATCTTCTGCCATAAAAGGTGCCAGAGACAGTCAAAGAAAAAAACAGGAGAGAGGTTAGAAAATGGATCTGGTTGTCACTTAGAGAGATCATAGAACCAGAGCTGGAAGGGACCTTAGAGGCCATCTGGCCTAACCCCTTCATTTTACAGATGAGAAAATTGAGGCCCAAAGAAGTCAAGTAACTTGCCTGAAGTCACATAGGTAAACATCATAAAAAGGATTCAAATCCAAGTCATCTAACTCCAAAGGTAGCAATTTTTTGGCTCTGCCAGGAGGCCTGTCTAGGGTTTGAGTGGGAAGGAAATTCCTCTGGTGTTTAATTTGCTTCTCCCTCCCGGATATCTAACCACCACTGGCACAATAGCCACTCTCATCCCAAGGGTAACAGAGATAGAAGCACAAAGGGGAGTATGTCTGTACCCCCCCCTCCATGTGGCATCTAGTGGAATGCTACATAAAAGAATTCATAAACACATTTAACACGTTTACTGGGCACAGGGCCATGGAATGACACTGGAGACCAGCAACGGAACAAAATGGGCTCCCATTGCTACCTGTGCCAGGCAGATCATGAGGAGAAGAAATAATTTCCATAACTTTTCCTTTCTCCATACTATCAAGTGCAGACATCTGTCCTTGCTTCACCCCACCTCTAGAGATGATTTGCCATAAACACAAGCAAAACAAAGTATACAACTTTAAAAATCTGTATGATGGGAATATTTCTCATTTACCCATCCTCAATAAGAGCATCTACTTCTGCCTAGCTAGGCTTTGTTGGGGGAGAATACCCACCACAGATTTAAGTTATGTGCCCTTGAAGTAAAATGGAGTTTTACATTTAATCACCTGTTCAGGAAGGTAGTTAAATGGTATTTGAGATGATGATGATAATGGTGTTCCTCATCCCATAGCCAAATACAGAAGGAGAGGACAGAGATGTAGAAGGCAAATTAAGAAAACTAGGCCACTTTTGCTTGCACCTAAAATTGGGAGATTGCCAGTGCACACAAAAAACAACATGTGTGTTTGAATAAGATGCACAAAGACAATTCATATGTAATTAGGTACATGTGCAATTTTGGTGACTAATCCAATGGGAGTAAACCTTTGGAAAACTTAAACCCATAAATAGGTATTAAATTGGGTAGGACTTGATAGGATCAGAAACTTCTTTCCCATGGGAGAATAACAAGGATGGTATGGCACTGAAGCCTCTTTCCTGTTCTCTTCTGGCAAAGGTTTATACCCTTTTTTTGTGCCATAGACCCCAATGATAGTCTAGTCTAGTAAAACCTATGTACACATTCTCAGAATAATTTTTTATATGTATAAAATAAAATACACAAGATTACAAAGAAAACTAATTATATTGAAATACAGTTATCAAAATAACAACAACAAAACGAAATTTAGGGACCCCAAGTTAAGAACTACAAGACTTAGGGTAAAATAAAATGACAATTATTCTAATCACCAGATGACCAATGAAAATTATCATTAAATATTATCGTTATTAAGAGTATCCACACAGATTTTTCCAAAGTGAAAATGTGACTGTTTTGATCACATATGATCTTGTTACCTTAAAATCCCAGGAATCATGCTCAGTTTGCTATATACAATGGAATCGCTTTATATTCCTGGTGTTAGGGTTAGACAAAAATTCCAATTTATATTGCCAGTGTTTTATTTTTACATCAGAATTAAAAATGAGAAGAAAAAATTTTAAGCCTTCTAGATCTTGACAAAGTAAAGCATTTCTCAGGTCCAATTGTGAAAAATTACATATTGTCAAGAGAGATTTATTGTCTGATATGGGCTAGATACAAGCTTAAAAAATGAAAGATAATTAGCAAATGAAAAGCTATAATTCTGTTCGGTCTTTGAGCCAAGGAATTGCAGGCTCCAGTGATAATACAACCTAATTTATTTCAAATAAATTACAGGTAGTTAAATTCCTATTTTAGTTAAAGCTTTTATAGTCAACTCTCGATTATTCAGGGATTATTCAGTTGAGGAATGATAGAGGTTATTTGCTTCTCTTTCTTTCCTCATGCTGCCATGCTTCTAGATATGTTAGCCCTTCTGTCAAAAAGTAGTTAGGAAAAAGTCCTGGAAATGACACCTAAATCTGGCATTTTCACTCCTCAGAGAAGAAATTGAAACTATCTGTGAAATAGTGGTTTGGATTATTGACAGATTTCATATGCCCATTATACCAGGGCCAGCAATATAAAATGGTACCAGGAATAAGTGGCACCAAATATACCCCTACTGGAAGAAGAAAATGACCCATAGAGGGCCCCTTGGGAGGAGAAACCTTTAGACACTAAGGGAGATAATCTGGGACCGACTCAGGAGGCATTAAGTTGCTATGATAATAAAAGAGAAGAGCTGGGAAAAACAAACCTGTCTGGTACTTTCCTATTTTAACAAGTTAGTCTTTCTGAGATCATAGATCCAGAATTAGAAGGCATTTTAGGGGCTGGGCACCATGCTAGGCTCTGAGGATATAAAAATAAAATAAGACATAGTTCTTCTCTCAAGAAACTTCGGATAGGTTGCTTTCTAGCACTGGCAGTATCTGTTTCTATAAAAATAATTTTGAAAGGCCCAAAATGTTGATGGAGGGGGAGGGAATGATCACCAACAGCTATTATAGACCACTCTCAAGATTCTGACAATGAAAAATGGGCTTACACTGTAATGTGAATGATTTTCACTAGATGTAAGGGAGAAATGTTCTATGGAACTCACAGAGGTTTAGCATTTTCTTCTTTGAATATCTTTGGTGGTATTCAAAATTAGGATGGAGATTTTCAGAGGATTTTAGAGCTGTAAGGATTTTATAGATCATGTAGCATAGACCCTAATTTTACAGATGAAGAAAGCTTAGGCCCAGGGGAAGGGAATCAGGATGCAATAGGCAAAGCAATAGACTTGGAGTCAGTGGACTTGATTCCAACCCTCACTCTTACTACCTGTATCACTTAACACCTCGACCTCAATTTTCTCATCTTTAAAATGGGAGGTTTAGAATAAATAGTCTCTCAATTCTAAATCCTATAATCTATAGGTGATTCACTCACAGTCTTGCTGGTCTAGTCAGATCTGTTTCTTTCTGGTCTAATAAGAACCTTTTCTGGGCCCAGGGATCTAGAGTACTCTACCCACTACCTTTACACCAAGGGGCCCATCAGCTCTGGATTCATGCATGTGGCCTGGACTGGGTTTAGTCCTTGGGAAGCCTGGCCTCTTATAAGAGATGTTGGGGTCTCTTTTCTCAAACTGTTCAAATCCTTCTGCTCTGGTTCCAAAGCCCTGGGGAAGACTGATATAGAGCTTTGGTTTTGGCTCATGTCTAAAGTCTCTCCAAAGTGGGAATAGAAAGCACTCAATGCACAATGTGAATCAAGTATGAGATAGGTATTCATTTCCAACACACAAAAGAAATATTTACTAAAAACACTCACAAGTACATACAGGCAGAAAGACAACCAAAGTAAACAAAGTTGGCTTGGGGAGATTAATGGTTAAAACCATCTGGTAGCAGATGTTGCTGATTAAGCATTTTACATTTCATTTCAGTCTTGCACCGTGTCCCACAAAGTCCATGTCTTTTGAAAAATCAAGCTAGGAACTGCGCTTGTCCTCCAACCAGTGGTCATCTTCTTCTCCAAGAGTGTTGAAGTAGGATAACAAAGATAACTACTGAAATGTCATTCTTAATAAGCAGGCAGCTCTCCAAATCTCTCAAATTCACAAAATGGCCTCTAAGACTAACACGTACATTTTGTTATCAATATTTGTTCCCTAAGATCAAGAAGAGACATAAAAAAGGCAGCCCAAGGCAGAACGTGAGTTTTATCTGCCACATATTCCTGACTGAATGATAACTGAAGCAGGAGGTGAGATGAGCTACCATTCTTCCTATCTCTTGTGAGAAGTCCCAGAGCTACATAATGTCACCTGGACGATTGAAGGAAGAGAGGGCCAGGGCTGGAGTCACTCCTTATTTATAGGTCCACTCAGTCATTGATTCTTCCTGTTAACGAGGTTGCCTCATCATCTCAAAGCACCAAGATTCTTCAATGCTAAAGTCACATAGGTGAGGCCAGCTAGAAGCAGAAAAGATAGCCTTGCACATGTTTTGTTAAACCCCTGCTTCGTGCTAACATAGCACTCATTTCTATACTAGGCTGTTCTGTAATAACAGCCCACAGTTCATTAAACATAAATGGATAGTGATTTGTCCTGGGCCCATTTTTATCTGAGCATCATCAACTAAGATTAGGAGAATGAGATTATAATTGGGAGAATCAATAGTAACTAACAATTATACGATGCTTTAAAATTTACAAAGCACTGCAAACCTGGAAAGTAGATCATCAAATATTATAATTCCTGTTTTATAGATGAAGAAAGTGATTGATTCCTAGAGAGATTAAGTGACTTATCCATGATCACACCATGAGTAAATGTTGGAGAGATGATTTCAACCCAGGTTTCCAGACTGCAAGTCCAGTTCTCTTTTCACTATGGTAGTTTAAATATGCTATAGATGGAAAGAATGATAATGAGGGGAGAAAAAATTGACCTGAAATTGAAATAACTCAATTCTCAACTGTTTAAACAAGCAATTGAAAATAAAAAATGGGAAATAAACAACAGAAAATTTGATTAACACTGAGTATAACTATTTTGTACATGCATTTAACCAATGTAAATTAATTGCCACAAGACCAAGAGCCCAGAAAGTGCCTTACAGTGAAGAGAGGTGGTGGCCAAAGGTTAAGCTGGTTTAGAATATAAACTTATTTGTAAAACTTTTACAAAAGATGGTGAATGATTATGAGCAGTGTTATCTCATAAAGCAAAAAGAAGCAGTGGGGGGGGGCGGTTGCCAATTTAAATGAAGCTTGGCAAGGTATCCAACTTAACACCATCATCCAAATAAGATGAAATGAAATGAAATGAATGAGAACAAAAGAAAAAACGGCAAAGATCTGCAGAAATTACACTAGTAAATTGTTTTTTTACAATGGAATCCCCATGCGTAGAGTATAACGCCATGGTCCTAGATGTTCTTATGGGAGTGTTAGAAAGTTAGAAAATTACAGAGAGTTAGACACTAAAGAGACTCAGGTGGTAAAAGTCCTCAGATTGGACCAAGTACAGAGGTGTGATCGAGCTAGCTCAGACTCACTCTTAAATTTAAAGACTGCTAAATTTCCAGTATAAGCATTTGCACCTTGGAAAGAGGGGTTATTTTATTTTTTTGTTGATTGTCAACGTAAAGTGATGGAGAAAATACAGGTTGACTTAAAAGTGTGTCCTGCCTTTTCAGAGAGCTGGTTCTTAACTGTTTACCAGCATACCCCTGACCAAGTGTATATACAGGAGATTCTTGTTAGAGGTGATGTATTTCTAAAGGTATTAGGGATCAACATGTAAGGTATCTGAAGGGAGGAAAATAACAAAGGCATAGAGTAAAACCTCAGATCTTAACAATACTCCTAAAAGGCAATTAAAGAAAACATCAACTACCAACCTACATGCTTACTCTCCCAAAATAGGACCTGGCTTGTTAATTGTAACTAGATAATTGAAGGCCTTAGTCTATAATACCAGATAATCAACATTATACTCTCTAGGACAGGAAGATGAAGAAAACTTAATTTGTTTGGGACAATTGGATTAGCTCATTATCTGGTTAAAAATAAAGACCATGAATATTAATTATATCTTTACATATACTTCATCATCATTATAGCAAAAATTTTATATCATATAATTTGAAGAGTTTTGTTAATTAAATGTTAAGTTCCTTTAAATTTTTAGCTTCTTTAGGTTTAATGAGTAAAAAAAGTCTTTTATGATAATTTAACAAATGCTCACCAGTAAAAAAAAAAAAACAAGTAAAATATCCTGAGTAACTTGTTGAAATGAGCTGCACATGCCTGTGGTTTAGGCGGAATGAAATGGTTACTTGGAACAGTTATCAAGTGGAAATTATCAAGTTTCTTTAAGTTTCAGGTTTTTTTAGTTTGGTAAGTAAAAATAATGTCCTTTATGGTAATTTAACAAATGTTCACCAGTTAAAAAAAAAAAGTAAAATTTCCCAAGTAACTTGTTGAAATGGTCTGCACATGCCTATGGTTTAGGCCAAATGAAATGGTTACTTGGAACAGTTATCAAGATAAAGTTGAAAATGTTCTCTCATTTTGTTCTCCTGTTTCTTTTTCTTTTTTTTTTAAGTTCAAAGCAAAGGCAGAACCACCCAAAAAAACCCACACACCACACACCATTGGGAAGTATAAACATGGATAATCAATTATTCAACTAGAGTTTTGTTTTGTTTTTAAATTTTCAGTTCCAAATTCTCTCCTTCCTTCCACCCCTCCCCCATCCACTGAGAAGATCTCTCTTTCTGTTTCAATCCCATAATCCTTCCCACATCTGAAAGAGCTCTGTGCAGAGAAAAAACCCAATTTACTTTCCATTCTTCAATCCTGGTTTTTGTTAGAGCAAGTGCTCTTTGGAGAGAATATGTAGGAGGAAGTTGTTTATCTCATTCAGTGTTTCCTCATCTTCAAAATCACAAGTTCTGTTCATTGGAGGAGGAGAAGCTAGAAAGAAGAAGTGAGGAGAATTCTAGGAAGGTTTTTCTCCTGCTGGGGGTTTAAATTCAGTGAAACTATTTTCAGGTTCGAAAGAAAAAGGGAAAGGAGAGGAAAAATGTGTTAAGGGAAACAGCTTTGGTGTAAGAGGACAAAAGCAAAAACAGATGGAAAGAAAGACATCCTAGTGTAGTAATACAAACTGCTCGGCTTCCTTTTCCACCCAGCCTGTCTCCCCGGCCTCCTCCCTCAGCGATTAGTTTACTAATTATTCTGCATCTTTTCTTGGTGAATTGTCAGAATTCCATTTTACCACCTAGGGATGACTTTACCAGCAGGGGGAGGTAGCAGCCCACAGGGAAGACATCCCTGACCCGCTCTTTTTCAAGGCAACACAGCAAATATTGAATCTTAGAATGTTAGAAGTGAAATAGACCTTGTAGATCATTTAGTCTGGTGCATATTAGAAATAAGAAATGAATTGCTGACTGTGTACAAGAGATCCGGGATGACAAGCTCCACAGATCTTACCTTTTAGGACATGAGTGGGGAACCTGTGGCCCTCCAGGTCCTCAAGTGCAGCCCTTTGACAGAATCCAAACTTTACAGAACAAATCCCCTTAATAAAAGGATTTGTTCTTTAAAATTTGGACTCAGTCAAAAGGCTCCACCCTAGGATCTTACAATCCCAAGCTCCATAGAATAGCCTTAGGCAGGACCTTAGATATCATCTAGTACAACAAACCTTTCATTTTAGGAGGGGGAAACTGAGAGTTTGTAAGACCCTGAGAGGTTAAGTACTTGCCCAAGGTCCCTTTGGAATAAAGAGGGAGAACCAGGCTTAGGGAGGGGAAGGGTAAAGGAAATATGGGATCCCATGGTGATGTAAGAAACAGAAAACATCAATAAAATTTTGTTAAAGAAAAAATAAAAGATCGAAGATTTCAGCCCAGGTCCTCTGACTCTGAATGCATTGTGCTTCTGTAATCTAACACGGTGCTGGGAAGTATACCCAAATAAGTGCAAGGCAAGGTAGAATGAGACCATTGCAAAGGAAGCAGTTCAGGCAGAGAGCTATCAGAATTTAAGAGGAGACAAAACACTTTTCACAGGAATGATCATAAGAGTATTTGAGGAAGGGGTAGTAACCAAGCTGGGCCTTGGAAGGTAGGGGATTTTTCCACCAGAAGAGATGTGCAGGGTGAGTATTTTTGGCCTGGGGGCTGGCTTTAGGAATGAAAAGGTGCCAGAGGAAATTAGGGAGCAGCTATTAAACTGGTCTGGCTGGAGAGGATAATGCAAAAGAGAATTAGAGCCCAGTTCACAAGTGCACCATTGACATAGCCTTTTGGTCTCCCTGCCTCAAGTCTCTCTGCTCCAATCCATTCTCCACTCAGCTGTCAAAATGACTATCCTAAAGCATAAGTCTGATCATGTCTGACTCTCCACACCTTTCTATCTCCACCTCCACCCCACAAGAATACCTTCAGTCCACTCCAGTGGCTTACAGGTGCCTCCAGGATCAAATACGAAATCCTCTGTCATTCAAAGCCTTTCACAACCTTCACTCTCTTTCCAATCTTCTTACACCTTCCTTTCCCTCCCACCCCCAGACCCCACCCCCACATATTCTTCCACCCACCCAGTTCTCTGGGTTCTCACAAAGCACTCCATCTCCAGATTCAGGGCATCTTCACTGGCTGCCCCCATGCCTGGAAGGCTCTCCCTCTTCATCACCATATCCTGACTTCCCTGGCTTCCTTCAAGTCCCAGCTAAAACCACATCTACTACAGGAAGCCTTTCCTGATCTCCTTTAATGCCACTGCTTTTCCTCTGAGATTATCTCCAATTTATCCAGGGCATATATCTTATTTCTACATAGGGTTCTCTCCCCACCCCCTGCCATGTTGTCTCAGTTCTATTAGACATGAGCTCCTGGAGATTAAGGACTGACTTTTGCCTGTCTTTGTATCCCCAGCCCTTAGGACAGTGCGGGCATGTCACAGGCATTTAATAAATGGTCATTTTTCATTTTCAAAGAAGACTAATGACATCATGGGATGATGTTTTGACTTGTGTGTGAATTGGATTGAAGTGAGGCAGAGTTGCACAAAGTCATCAACCTCACTTCTCTTTCAGAGTCATTGAAGCCCAGTGGCAAGACAAAAGTCAGGATCACTGGCAATGGCCTGGAATGCAGTGGATGACCTTGGTGTCTTAACCTAGCTCTAAACACTCCACAGCATCTGCTTTGGTTGCCTTCATGGCCATTGGAAGAAATTATTCTTGTCCACCCATTCCATCAGAAGTCTTTACTTGCTTGGGTAGGTGTCCCCCATAACTCACCAATGTGTTTAAAATCCATTGATGGGGCAGCAAGGTTGCTCAGTGGATAGAGCATTGGCTCTGGAGTGAGGAGGACCTGAGTTCAAATTTGGCCTCAGACATATGACACTTACTAGCTGTATGACCCTGGGGAAGTCACTTAACCCTGATTGCCTCAGAAAACAAAACAAAACAAAACAAAAAAACCACATTAGCTACCCTCAACCTGGTTTTAGCCCATCCTCTGAGACAGTTTTACAAGCTGTGGCTACCGCACATGTTACAGCTTCTTGGAGCCACAGGTGAGAGCTGAGTGCCAGGTAGACACCAAAGATGGATGAGCAGCCCTGAAAAGGGCTCAGCAAGCCCTCATAACAGAGGTGCTAGCCCTCTCTGAACACTCCATACACCTCACTTAATAAATACTTATTGACTAACTTACCTGTTATGAAGGGACTTAAATCCCCTGCCAAACAGCTGCTGTTTTATCGTTTTGGCCATAGGGATTCTCTGATGCTTCTTAAGCAGGAAGTGATATCGTTAGACCTTGCATTAGGAAAATTGTTTTAGCACTTGTATAAAGAATATATCAGAGAGGGGAGAGCCTGGAGTTAGGGAAAGCTATTTAAAATAGCTCAAGTAAGTTCAAGTAGTTCAAGTTAGTTATGTTCAAGTAAGACATCAATCAGGGTAGTGATTATTACAGCTTTGAAAAGGACACAAATACAAGAAGCATTGTGGAATCAAAATCAACAGGTGGCAACAGGTGGATTCCTTCCTCTCTCTCCCTCCCTCCCTCCTACATCCAGCCAAAGCTAAATCTATGATTTCTAGCCTGGGTACCATAAGGATAATTGCATCGTCAGTGAAAATAATAAGAGTTAACATTTACATAGCACTTTAAGGTTTGCAAAACACTTTAAAAATGTCATGCTAGTTGATCCTCACAACAATCCTGGAAGACAGGTGCTATTATCATCCCTGTTTTACAGATATGGAAACAGAGACAGACAGAGGTTAAGGTGCTTGCCCAAGGTCACATGGGTAGTAAGTGTCTGAGACTGGATTTGAACTCAGGTCTTCTTGACTCCAGGTCAGCTGCTCTATCTACTTATGCCATCCAGCTGCCAATAGAAATAGGGAAGTTTGGAGCAAGGGATCAGGTTTAAAGGGGAAGCTAATGAGTTCCTTGCTGACATCTTTTTGAAGGCATTAGTGCAATATCTAAGTACAAATTAGGTAGGCTATTCAAAAAATTTAAAGGGAGAGATTCCAATCAGATACACAGATTTGAAAATTATCTGTTCATTGAAGCCATAGAGTAGCTAAGATTACCAAGAGAAGACGCTGAGAGAGACTGAGACAGACAGAGAAAGAGACACAGAGAGAGACAGAGACAGAGAGACACACAGAGACAAACAGACACACACAGAGAGACAGAGACAGACAGATAGAGAGATGGCCTTAATTTTTGACTCTCCTAACTGTAATCACCTAAGCAGCCTAGAAGCAGAGCACCATAATAGAAAGAGAGGTAGACTGGGAATCAGCAGAGTCTTGGGTTAGAATTATGCCTCTCATATCTTCCTAGCTGGGTGACAATGGGCAAGTGACATCACCATTCTGAATCTATTTCCTTATCTCTATGGAGACATGTGGCAAGAGGACTGGTTCTGGAGTCAAGGGGCCTGGCCTCTTACACTGACTCCTAGACAAATTACCTGGAGAGCTTGGACAAATCAAGTAACCTCCCTTGGTCTCAGTTTCCCCATTTGTAAACTGAAAGGGTTGAATTAGATGGCTTCTGGGGATCCTTCCAGCTCTAATGATTCAATGAATAATATTTGTAGTACTTAACCTCTTAGAGTTGTTGTGAGTGCCAAATAAGATAATGCAAAGCACTTTAAAGCTATGTAAATGCCAGCTATACACAGTGGTTGAGTGTCGACAAAGGAATCATCCAGCCAAAATGCTAATTACAATCTTGGGTCCAATTTATCCTCTAAGCTTCTGTCTACTTGGTTCTCCCTGTGCTTTACCGCCAGAAAATTCCAATTTCCTCTTCTGTTTCCTGTCATTCAGAACCACAGCCTTCCTATGAAGAAGTTTTTTCTCTCATTAATTCTCCCTATAGCTTTATCCTCGACTACTTTTAGCCCTTCCTCTTCCCACCTCTTCTATTGTACTCCCTTAAATTTCTTTATTTACTTTTAACCAACCTTCTTTTACCCTAGAACTTCCTCTTATAATCCTTCCAAATGGCATAACCTGAAACTTGCTACCTTACTCCCCTCTCTGGTGTCTGGTCATTCCTCTCTAGCTCTGGACACACAGGTTCAGCAGGAGGACCTAGTATTGTGCTGGCTTCCCACTGCAACTTTCAGACCCTGAAGGCACTGTCACTGTGACTCAGTAACAGAACCATGTTTTCATCTGGGACAAAAACATTTGGAGGAGGTGGGGTGTGATGAGCAGTAGTTTTTAGACTCCAGGCACAATCAAGACAAGAAGAGGGTGGAGGAGGATCTGTCACCAGGAGGTTAGGGATGGAGGAGGCAGTTCTCAGGAGAACAGTGATGGGATCCTGGGGAGTGGACTAGGGGTTGTGGTGGCCCATGGTGGCATGGACTAGAAGATTTATTCAAAGTTCAAGGAAGTTCTTCCTGGAAGTCTGATATTAAAGCAAAGTCCCACGCTGTAGTCACCAATATCTTTTAAATTTTTTTTCCATTCCATTTAATTAGATTTCCTTGTCCAGATCAATCAATAAATAATCAATTCCTTTGGCTGCCCTTCTTGCAGTTCCTCATATACAACACTCCATCTCCTCCTTCTGTGTCTTACTCTGGCTATCCCCTGTTCCTGAAATGCACTCCCTCCTCATCTTAATTTCTCAAAATTCCAAATTTTCTTTGTAGTGAGGGAATGGACCCCACATGTGGTGAGGGCTTGTCATTGTATGGCTAGAAGGGAGGCAGAATACACACTTCTAGCTTCTTCCCACACCCTTCTCCAAGGGATACTTTCATTCCTGTCAAGAGGGGAAGCAGGAGGTTGGGGTCAGGCATTTGGTCACTCTGCTCTCCTCCGAGACAAGGGGTACCAGGCTAGAAGTATATCTGTCTGCTCCCTTAAATATTATTAGTCCAGGGGATATGATCGGGTTTGCACTAAGTTGTGATTGCTTTATCATTTTTAGTGGGAGGACCTCAAGCTTTATATCCAAGGCTTGAACAGTTTTCCCACAGTATACCAGTTCCACAATGAACACACATAGCAAATAGCAAATCATTTATACAATTTATACAAATCATAGCAACACAGAAATCGGAGAAGATATACATAGGAAAATATATAACAGATAATTTAGAGTGAAGGATCTCTCCCATTGGAAGCGAGATCACTCAGCTTAATCAAGAGAAGTGTCCTAGGTCTCTCAAGTAGAAAATCCCCAAAGTCTCTAGTATAGCAAGCTGGGAATAGGGACATGACAGAGACTGCTGGACCCTCTCATGTCTTTCCAGAGTATTTTCCTTCAGTAACCTAAAGTGGAGTTGGGCCCTTCCTTCCTCCCTCTTAGAGCTGAAAACCAGAAGCCCCCAAAGCACCTTGACTTGAAGCTTGATGAGTCCCCATAGGATACTTGCCCTGACTCTCCCATCAGAGAGCCCCAAAGGGGACTTGAGGAGAACCTCCTATCTCCTTTCTCTGTTCCCCCTCACCCAGGGCAGGGTCTTCATCTCCAGGGATAAGGAGAAAGTCCCAGATGGGCTTAGGTCAAATGGCATTTCATACAGGAAACGTTTTCTAATTCCCCCAGTTGCTAATACCTTCCCCATAACATCATTTCTATATCTATTTTGTATATTGTTTTTAAGCTCTTTCAGTTGTGTCTGACTCGTTGTGACTTCATTTGGGGTTTTCTTGGCAAAGATACTGGAGTGGTTTGCCATTTCCTTCTCCAGCTCATTTTATAGATAAGGAAACTGAGGCAAATGGGATTAATTGACTTACTCAGGGTCACACAGCTTGTAAGTGTCTGAGGCCAGATTTGAACTTGGGCAGAGGTGGCATGGACTAGAAGATTTATTCAAAGTTTGAGGAAGTTCTCCCTGGAAGTCTGATATTAAAGCAAAGTCCCATGCTCCTGACTCCAGGTTGGGCACTACATCCACTGTATCACCTAGCTGCCTCGTTCATATATACACACATACATATGTACATACATCCCTACACATGGAGACCTTGGAGCTGATGAAAAGGGGGTAAATATACCTGCCAGAATCAGAGAGATCCTCAGAGGACTGAACAGAGACCAGAGACCTTAGAGTATATGTTGGCACCTGTTTGGTGAAGCCTGTGCATTATCAGAGTCCCCAGAGGAATCACCTATCAGTTCTGGAGATGATAGCATTTTTAATTCTAACCCTAATTAATGTATGTATATGTATATGTGTATGTATATTGTCTTTCCTGGCTAGACTGAAATATGCTTGAAGGCAGGGACTACTTTCACTTTTGTCTTTGTGTTCCTAGCACCCAACACATTCCTGGTATATAGTAAGTGCTTAATTAATGTTTGAAGGTTGACTGACTGATAGTAACCTTTAGATTATTGTCCTGCTTTCTTTATTGACAAGTATCTCACTAATAGTCTTTCTCTTCAGCTCTTGACATCATCCTGGATGCCTTCAAAATGAACATTCGTTCCCTTTCTAATGTCCTGGCCTCCATCTTCATTCTACATTAGCCACCCACAGGGTTAGTCACATATTTAATATCATTATTATCCCAAATTGCTCCGCCTCCATGACCCTAAACCCTGAAATTCATTTCTCTAAAGACATCTCTCTCTCTGCCTCCCTCCTTCCGACCTCCTTCTTCAACCTCATTGGAACCATTTTAGTCTTGATCCTCCTCTGTTCTCCCAGTTAATCATCCCTATTTTGCTTTGCATTTTTCCATTCAAGAGAGACTGAGTGGCATAATGAATAGAGAGTTGGCTTTGGAACTAGGAAGACCTGGGTTCAAGTCTTGCCTCTGACATATACTTTCTGTGTGATTCTGGGAAAATCACAGAGATACAGACAACTCTCTACCTTACTGAGAAGGTGCCTACCAGAATTGGTAGAGAAAATTTTCCTCATCTAGGAATTCTTTGTATCAGTGAAATCACAGGCCCAGTCTATATGTCTCTTTTCATTGTTTTGTATTCTGAGTAATCTCCCTTCCCAAAATTATATCATACAAATACCTTCCCTCAATTGGCATTCCAATTAAACTAGATGGCTAGCTGTTCTCCAATCTTGTACTTCACTTTCTCCACTTTAATCATTTAGATAGACCATCCCCCATGCCTGAAACTTTCCTCTAGGAAGCTTTCAATGATTTTCCTCTTCTCCCTCCCCTCTCCCCACACCACCCCACACATGATGAAAGAAAATTTTCTTAGAGCACTTCTGGGTTACCTACCACTTTCTACCTTGTATCATTTTTTTGTAAAAAAAAAAAATGAGAACGGGAGAGCTTGTTCAACTTGATGTCATTAAAGATGTGACTTTTTTTTTTAGACCTTGGATTATACCTCCTTGAGAGAGATAAAAATCCTCTGATGTTGATTGGGCATGATTTTGCTGGGTCCATAGTAGAGCTGAACCACACATGGGGACCTTGGGTCAATAAAAAGGGGGTAAATATACCTGCCAGAATCAGAGAGATCCCAAAAGAACTGAACAGAGCCCGGACACCTTAGAGTATATGTTGGCACCTGTTGGTGAAGCCTGTACATTATCATAGTCCCCAGAGGAATTACTTATCGGTCCTGGAGATGATAGCATTTCTCATTCTAACCCTAATTAAACCCAAGAGATTGCAGAATCCAGGCTCCTGGAGAGGAGAAGAGCACATCTGTGCCGTGGAGCTATTGGAGCCACAAGGGATTGAGTGTGAAATTAAAGAAAGTAAACCTCCCCCTCCCCTTCCCTCACCCTTGTCATGACCTATCCAAATAGTGCAGGTCCACTGGGAAAGGAGTTTCTTCCTTAAGCAAACCCAAGGGGTAAATTCCTTTCAGGGGAGGCCCAAATCCTTAGGGTAGTACTCTAAGTATGGATGTCCCTAAGAGAATTGGAGAAATTACCAGAAGCTAACAAGTTAATACTTTAGAAAATCCAAGTGAGTTTCCCTTCTGGTAGAGAGTTCAAAACACAGGGTGACCCTAAGCACCTGGGGGTGGGGGATAGGACTCTGTAAAAAGGAAGGGAGAATTATATTGGCTGCTTATGAGAGCTTTGTGTTGTTCTACGCTCCATGTGAGGGGAAATAAAGTTTGTTCTGTGTCTGAAATCTGTTGTGAGCTGGGTGCTTGCATGGAAGCTAAGGATCTTTTTACTCACATCTATACCAGACCTAGACACCTGAGATTACCTGGGGAAACCTGGGTGGGAGCAAATGAGACAAAGATGATTTTAGTAAGAAACCTTTTTCCCCTCTACTCTCACAACATAATTCAAACTTAAAGCTTGGAGTTCTGGGCCAC
Organism: Vombatus ursinus; assembly: GCF_900497805.2. Taxonomy (NCBI): domain Eukaryota; kingdom Metazoa; phylum Chordata; class Mammalia; order Diprotodontia; family Vombatidae; genus Vombatus; species Vombatus ursinus. The sequence continues at coordinate 19,870,382 of NW_020954550.1, forward strand.
AACTTAAAGGTGGGGGATTTTTTTCTCCTTATGTTGATCTCCTCCATTAGATTACAAATTCTTTGTGCCACTTTTCATCTTTCAATCTCAAATTAATAAAGTCAGCAAGCACTTACTAGGTACCTGACACTGTGCTCAATGCTGGACATACAAATGTTGTTTTTTTGTTCTTTATTCTTGAAGAGGACCATGACATCAAGAAGCAGATGTCATGACTTGCAAGTGAATTGAATTTAAGTGAGATGGAGCTGTGCAAAGTCACCAGCCTCACTTTCTCCTTCATTATTTATTAATTTATTTTTTATTTTCACTTTCTCCTTCAGAGGCAAGATAAAGATCAGGATGACTGGAGATGGCCTAAGATGCAGTGGGAGACTTTTTTTAAGCTAAGGTCTTTCCCACGTTTAAGTTTGTCTGAGGCAATGCCTATTCGGTGATTAAGGCTAGGTAAAAATTAAGCAAAGAATGGCCTCTTTTACCCAGTAAAAAAAATCAGGGAGGAGAAGACCCTCAGGATTTCTGGCCAAAACAAAAAAATTGGTATTTACACTCACTCTGAGCCATCAGAATCCAAACAATGTCCAAGTGAGGATTGGGCTGGGGCCTATTGTTGGCCAATCAGTGAGAACCAGAGTGATTTGTGTTTAAGGCATGGTCCATAAAAAAGAAATCTAGCCCATAAATTTTAAGATATCTTGCTAGGTTTCAGAGATCAAAATTTATGGCATAGCACCCACAAGTAAGGGTGGGATTCCCTGTTTGGACAGGGAGAGAGGAAGGAGAGGTGGTAGAGAAGGGAGAGGAGGAAAGGAGGGAGGGAGGGAAGGAAGGAAGGAAGGAAGGAAGGAAGGAAGGAAGGAAGGAAGGAAGGAAGGAAGGAAGGAACTGAGTTGCCCAATTAAAACTGGCCAGTTGAGGCAACTACTACTACTCACAGGTTGTCGTTTGTACTTTGGTCTCAAAGAGGACCGTGACACAAAGGTGATGTCATGATTTGCAAGTGAATTGAATTTAAGTGAGGGAGGGCTGTGCAAAGTCACCAGCTTCACTCTCTTTTCCTGAGACATCTGGGTCCAGTGGCCAGATACAGATCAGGACAACTGGAGATTGCCCTCAGACATACAAACACAAGCAGAAAGACAGTCCTGCCCTCAAGAAGCTTATATTTTAATGGAGGAAAACAACACACAAAAGAGAGCAGGAAAAGCTAGAGCAGAGTGGGGGTGGAGGGTGGTGATAAAGTACTTCTTGTAAGAGAAGCCTAGGGATAGAGTGAGCTTCCAGGGTGAAGAGGTTTCTGGCACATGGTAGAGAAAGCACAGGAGAGTCAGAGGGCTATCTGTTTTCAGTGAGATAGGTGGAACATCCTCTACACTAGAGTTGGGGAACACTTGAGGACCTAGATGGCCACATGTGGCCTGGAGGCCACACCTTCCTTGCCTACACCAACCTCTCTTCTGCAACAATTTCAGTGACTTACCTGTGTCCATGGAGCTTCGCTGTCATTGATCAGAAGTCTAGGGTCTAAAGGCAGGAGCCTAACTCGGTGACTTATTCACTTTATGGACAGACATCAGGGTGAGCTGGAAGTCCCAAGCATAGTGCCTTCCTCGGACTGGCTTCTTTACAAAATTATCTTGAGTCGGGAATTGAGGATTGTCTAGTATAGAGATTTGGGGAAAACTAACACTTTGGGAGATGGAATAAGAACGTAAATGATAACAGACAGAGAAGACTATAATAGGAGGAAAGCCAGAAGAGAAGAGTGTCATGGAAGATAAGAATGGAGAGATGATCAACGGAGGAGAGAATGGCCTGAAGTCTGCTACAGAAAGGTCAAAGAGCAGGAGAACAATTAGATTTGTAAGTAAGAAATTACTTAGAGAGAGTCTTTTCAGTAGCTGTGGGAAATGAAGCCAGACTATATGGATTGGGGTATTAGTAGGTGATGAAGAAATGAAGACCCTGAATAAAAACTATACAATGAATTAACGAGAGAGAGAGAGAGAGAGAGAGAGAGAGGGAGAGAGAGAGAGAGAACAAGAAATTAATCAAGATATATAACCTATAAGATAAACTCACAAAAATCATCAACATTTACCACTAATAAACCTAGGCCAAACAAACTGTTCTCATCCACACATTCCACCAAGGGAAATCTTCATATGCTTGGGATAGACACCCCCTAACTCACTGACAGGTTTGAGACCCCTTGGTTACCCTCACACTGGTTTAGCCCATTTGCCAGCATGGTTTTACCAGGGTGTGGCCACTGTGCACGCTACAGCTTCTTAGAGCCACAGGTGAAAGCTGGGTGAATCAGGGAGACAGCCACGGTAGAAAGTAGCCCTGAAAAGGGCTCAGAAGCCCTCATACCAGAGCTACTAGTCCTCCTTGAATACCTGTACAACCCAATGGACTGAACCCTAGGCCTTCTAGGAAGACCTGTTGTGTTCAAATCTGGTCTCAGACACTTACTGTTTAACCCTGGACTTCTATTTGCCTCAGTTTCCTTAACTATAAAATGACAATAATAAAAGCACCTTTCTTACAGGATTGTTTTGAAGATCAAATGAGATAAGATTTGTTAAGCATTTAGCACAATGCTTGGCACATAATTCTATATAAATGCTTATTCTTTTCTTCCTCAACCCCCCCTTCCCTGTCTGGGAATAATCAAATTCTCCCTTGGAGAAGGGTGGGAGGAGACTTTAGAGAGATCTATCCATTCCTCCTTAGAGCCACATCTAAACAGACTATGCATGGACAATATGTGTTTGCCACATGGGCAAAACACAGCATGCATTCTCCCTATAAATGCTTCATTCCTTCATTCATTCAAAGGACTCGTAGGAGTCTACAAAGGAATACATTTTGAGTAGCGTTTAAGCTTCCACTGGAAAGGAATTGTGTGCCTTGTTGTCATTCCTCTGCCCTTGCAGCCCCCTTCTCCCATCAGTGAGTTCCTCTCAGAACTTCCATTGTGAAGAAATACCCAAGTTATCCATACTTTTCTCTCTGGACTTTGCCACTATGCTTCAACTGTCTTCTCCCTCCACCCCTTATGCCCCTTCTTCTGTTGGTGAGTTCTCTACATCTCTGTTTTGAGGAAGGGTCAAACTAGCCATTGTTCATTCTCCAGTATATCACCACCATGCCTCAACTGCCTTCTCTTTCCCTACCTCACCCCTCCAATCCCCACTTTTTCAGCTCATAAGTAAGCTCCTTGTGGATGGAGATTGTATTTCATTTGTATTTGTATCCCCAGAGCTTGGCACAATGACTGGCGCATAGAGAGGGCTAAATAAACACTCACTGGCTTGGCGTTGGAACCACTGTCATACTCTGGTGGATCTCTAGCTCTCCTTCAGGGTCCTATCCAATTCTTGTCAGACTCATAGTGTCATTGTGTAGTTTAGAATCCTAGCAGAAGACAGATGTACTTTGGCTCTGCTACACAATTAAGACCCTTCTTATTGACTCTGTACTTCCCAAATAAATCACCAGCTCTACCTTCCGAATAGAACATTGTTCAAGTATTATGTGGTGGATCCTGTTCTTTCTCTAGGAGTACACTGTGCCAGAGAAAACTCTTCTCTCTCCAAAAAGTTAGCTCCTTAAACCTTTGAACATGAAAACTCTTGAATGTAGAAATAAGCAAGATGCAATTCCCAGGGTTGGAACTCCTCTGTGACTACATGGGAATGCACACATCTGCCTCTTCCATGTGCTTTGATGGTTATTTTTCACCCTGGCTACTACTCTCTCTGGAGCCAGGCAAATCTATTCTCAGGATCTCTAATGGTATAATGGGCCTCAGTTTCCTAATCTGCACAATGGGGGAGTTGCATTGGATAGACTTAAAGGTCCCTTCCCACTCTAAATCTGTGGTGCGATGATCCTCTCAGTTCCTGGCTAAGCACAACTCTCACCTTGGCGGGCAATCCAAGTCCCTAGAGGTGGGGGAAGCTGTGCCTCTGCATATGACCTTCCTCCCTGCCCAACTCCCCCATGGGTCAGCTCTGCTCCCCACTATGGTCTGCCTTCTGAATTGAGACAGGCAAAAAGGAAGTTCAAAAGAGAGAGCAAGCCAGTGTTTCAGCTGATTTTTATAAATTGTAGAGAGGGACAGGTTCTTTTGACAAGGGTCCATTGCCGGTGGGTATGTCCACACTCTCCCTGGGGAGGTGCATCTCAGGAGCTTGGAAACAAAAATGCAAGCCCTATAATTTCATCAAGTTGACTGGAAAATTTTCCAAATCGATCAGACTCCCCAGATCAACTCCTCTTAATGTTTATTAAGGTATATTGTATGTAGATCAAATGAAGTAATAATTGTAAAGTGCTTAGCAGAGTGCCTGGCACATAGTAGATGCTATGGAAATAATAACGATAATATTATTAGTATGACGGTGTTATTATATTAATAATAATTATTAATCAGTGCTCAATCTTAATCTTCTTAGAGAGGTGGAAGACCAAGGAAATGGAGGGCACAGAAAACCTGACACAAGGTACCTCCATCAAGTGTTCAGCAGAGTAATCAATCTCCATCAATGAGGAAAATCTTATCCAAATGGACTTTCAGCACCTGGTTACATTCAAGACCCTCTTTACATATAATCTTAACCTAAGCATAAAAGTTTCCTTGTTAAAAGAGAGTCTTTAAGAGTGGGTTCTACTCTGTTAAATCAAATGCTTTTTGGTAAACAACAAACAACACAGTCAGATATTGTATTTTCTGTGTTTTTAAGTCAATTATGTACTTATTAAGCTGTGTTCTACTGTACAAATAATTTTTGAAAATATCTGTTTCCTTCTTATACCTTCACCAGGGATATTGATACATGTGTAGGTCTCTCATTAAATGAAGAAAAAAATACAATAGACTAGTATCTGGGATAGCTAGGTAGTGCATTGGATAGAACAGTAAACCTGGAGTCAGGAAGACTCGAGTTCAAATGTGAGCTCAGACACTTACTAGCTGAATGACCCTGGGCAAATAGCCTCTGTTTGCCTCAGTTTCTATATCTGTAAAATGGGGATAATGGTAGCACTTATTGCCCAGGCCCCTTTTGGAACACTGCCTTGTCTTAGTGGAGAGGCTTGCATAGCTCAATGAAAACTAAGAGCTATACTGTACAGGGTTACCCAAGATGGACAGGTCATAGTGGAGAGTTCTGACAAAAGGTGATCCTGTTCTGACAAAAAGAGAAGGAAATGGCAAACCACTGTGGTATCTTTGCCAAGAAAATCCCATGGACAGTATTAAAATGATAAAAGATATGGCACTGGAAGATGAGCCCCTCAGGTCAGAAGGTGTCCAAAATGCTGCTGGGGAAGAGTGGAAGACAACGACAAGCAGCTCCAGAAAGAGCGAAGTGGCTGGGCCAGAGCGGAGAGGGAACTCACTTGTGGATGTGTCTGGTGTTGAAAAAACAGTCTAATGCTGTAAAGATCAATGCTGCATAGGAACCTGGGATGGACATCTGTGGACCAAGGTAAGCCGGATGTGGTCAAACAAGAGATGCAAAGATTAAACGCCAACATCTTGGGTGTCAGCACACTTAAATGGATGGGAATGGGTCAAATGAATTCAGGTGATCATTATCTATACTACTGTGGTCAGGAATCCCTTAGAAGAAATGGAGTAACCCTTATAGTCAATAAGAGAGTGAGAAAAGCAGTATTAGGGTATAATCTCAAAAAAGGACAGAATGATATCTGTTCTAATCTAAGGCAAATCATTCAACACCACAGTAATACAAATCTATGCCAACTACTGATACTGAAGAGGTCAAAGTTGATGAATTCTGTGAAGACCTACAATGTGTTTTCGAGAAATACCACCAAAAAAGATGTCACCTTTTTCATAATGGATTGAATGCTAAAGTAAGAAATCAAATGATAAGTAAATTAAAATAATAGGCAAGTTTGGCCTTGGAGCACACAATGAAGCAGGGCAGAAACTAATAGAGTTTTGTTGGGTTAAGTCGGGGGTCATAGTAAACACTATGTTTTCAATGACCCGAAAAGTCATTTTACATATGGACATCACCAGGTGGTCAATATTGAAATCACATTGATTATATACTTTGCTGCCAAAGGTAGAGAAGTTCTATACAGTAAATTAAAACAGACTTGGAGCTGACTGTGGCTAAGACCATAAACTTCTTATTGCACAATTCAGGCTTAAGTTGAAAAAAGTAGGGAAAACCATCAGATCATATAGATCAAATCATATAGATTGGTTTGACCTAAATAACATCCCTTATGAATATGAAGTGGAAGGGAGAAATAAATTTAAGGGATTAGATCTGGGAGTGCCTGAAGACCTATGGACAGAGGTTCGCAATATCATATAGAACAGAATCAGGAGGACATTGTAAATGATAATAGCAAGATGGTTTGATGAAGAACTATGAATGACTTAGCTGTTCTCAGCAATACAATGATCCACGACAATCCCAAAAGACTGATGATGAAGCATACTATCCACTTCCAGAGAAAGAACTGATATTGTTTGAATACAGAATGAACCATATTATTTTTCACTTTCTCTCTTCCATTCTTTTTTTTATTTGAGTCTTCTTGTACAAAATGACTCATATGGAAATGTTTTACATGACTGCACATTTATAACCTATATTTGAATGCTTACTGTCTCAGGGAGGGAAGAGGGAAGGGAGGGATAGAATTTGGAACTCAAAACTTAAAAAAAAAACAAATGTTAAAAAAATTGTTTTAACATGTAATTGGTGGGTAGGGGAAATCAAATTTGTTTTAAAAAATCCCAAAGAAAAAGAAAAGCAAGAAAGAAGAATGGTTGTCTGATAGAGCTTTACAAATAGCTGAGAAAGAACGGAAAGTGAAAGGTAAAAGAAAGAGAAAGAGATATCCAGCTGAATGCAGAATTCCAGAGAATAACAAGAAGAGATAAGAAGGTTTTCTTAAATGAGCAATGCAAAGAAATAGAAGAAAAGAACAAAATGGGAAAGACAAGAAATCTCCTCAAGAAAATTAGAAATATCAAGGTGATAAAAATGGTAGGGAATTAACAGAAGCAGAAGAGAATAAGAAGAGGTGGCAAGAATATGTAGAAGAACTGTGCAAGAAAGATCTTAACATCACTGATAACCATGATGGTGTGATTACTGATCTAGAGCCAGACATCCTGGAGAATGAAATCAAGTGGGTCTTTGAAAGTATTGTTGGGGCAGTAGGTGGTGCAGTGGATAGAGCACCGGCCCTGAAGTCAGGAGGACCTGAGTTCAAATCCGGCCTCAGACCAAAGGCTTGACAAGTACTAGCTGTGTAACCTCGGGCAAGTCACTTAACCCCAATTGCCTCACTAAAAAAAAAAAAAAGAAAGAAAGAAAGAAAGAAAGAAAGAAAGAAAGAAAGAAAGTATTGTTAACAATAAGGCTAGTGGAGGTGACAGAATTCCAGCTGAGCCATTTAAAACCCTAAAAGATGATGCTATTGAAGTGCTGCACTCAATAGCCAGCAAATTTGGAAAACTCAACAACGTTCACTAGATTGGAAAAGATCAGTTTCCGTCTCAATCCTAAAGATGGCAATGCCAGAAAATGTTCAAATTACCAAACAATTGCGCTCATTTCACATGCCAGCAAAGTTAGGTGAAGGCTCACCTTCCTGAGTTCAAATCTAGCCTCAGATAGTTACTAGCTATGTGACCGTGGGCAAGTCACTTAACATTTGCCTCAATTCCTCATCTGTAAAATGAGCTGGAGAAGGAAATGGCAAAGCACTCCAGTATCTTTGCCAAGAAAACCCCAAATGGGGTCATGAAGAGTCGGACAGGACTGAAAATAACTGAATGACAATAATAACAAGATTATGCTTAAGATTCTGCAAGCTAAGCTTCAACAATATGTGAACCAAGAATTACCAGAAGAGCAGGCTAGTTTTTGAAGAGACAGAGGAACCAGAGAACAAATATTCAACATTCACTGGATTCACTGGAGAAAGCAAGGGAGTTCTAGAAAAACAGCTACTTCTGCTTCATTGACTACAATAAAACCTTTGACTATATGGATTGCAACAAAATGTGCCAAGTCCTCAAAGAGATGGGAGTACCAGATCATCTTACTTGTCTCCTGAGGAACCTGTATGTAAGGCCAAGAAGCAACAGTTAAAATTGAACGTAGAACAACTGGTTGGTTTAAGATTGGAAAATGAGTACAAGGCTGCATATTGTCACCTTATTTATTTAACTTACATGCTGAGCACATTATGTGAAATGCCAGGTTGTATGAATCAAAAGCCAGAATTAAGGTGCCAGTAGAAATATCAACAATCAGGGCAGCTAGGAGGTGCAGTGGATAGAGCTCCAGCCTTGGAGTCAGGAGGACTTGAGTTCAAATCCAGCCTCAGATAGTAGACACTTACTAGCTGTGTGACCCTGGGCAAGTCACTTAACCCTAATTGCCTCACCAAAAAAAAGAAAAAAAGAAAAATCAACAATCTCAGATATGCAGATGATACAATTCTGATAGCAAAAAGGAAAGAGGAATTAAGAAGCCTCTTAATGAGGGTGAAAGAGGAGAGTGTAAAAGCTATTTTGAAACTTAACATAAAAAAAAAAAACAACTAAGATCTTGGCAACTGGTCCCATCACTTCCTGGCAAACAGAGGGAGAAGAAATGGAAGTGGTGTCAGATTTTATATTCTTGGGCTCAAAGATCACTGCAGATTGTGGCTATAGCTATGAAAGATGCTTGCTCCCTGGAAGGAAAACGATGGCAAATCTGGACTGCATACTGAAAAGCAGAAATGTCACCTTGCTGACAAAGGTCCATATAGTCCAAGCTATGGTTTTTCCAGTAGCAATGTATGTCTGTGAGAGTTGGACTATAAGGAAAACTGAGTGCCTGCAGAATTAATGCTTTCAAATTGTGGTACTGGAGAAGACTTCTGAGCATCCCTTGGATAACAAGGAGATCAAATCAGTCAATAAAGAAAGTCAATAAAGAAATTAATCCAGACTATTCACTAGAAGGTCAAATACTGAAGCTGAAGCTTAAAAACTTTGGCCACATAATGAGAAGATGGGACTCATTGGAAAAGATCCTGATGTTGGGAAAGATTAAAGGCAAAAGGAGAAGGGGACAGCAGAGGATGAGATGGATGGAGAGTGTCATAGAAGCAAAGAACATGAGTTTAGACAGACTTGGAGAGAAAGTAGAGGATAGAAGGGCCTGGTATGCTGGGGTCCATGGGGTCACAAAGAGTCTGACACAACTGCATGACTGAACAACAACAACAACAAAATCTCCCTGGGTTGTTATTAGAACCAAATGAGATAGAGGTTATAAAGCTTTTAGCACAGTGCCAGGCACGTAGTATATGCTAACTCAATGTCAGCAATTATTATTATTCTCTACATATGAGATCACAAAACATTGGGGAGATAGTAGAAAGAGTGCTAGATTTGGAATCAGAATTGAAATCCCTCAGAAATTTACTGCTGTTCCTTTGACTTTGGGCAAGTCACTTAACCCCTCTATGCCTCAGTTTCCTCATATATAAAATGAGTGGATTTGGACTAGATAAAACTAAGGTCCATTGTAGCTCTAAATTTTATACTTTTATGGATTCATTATTCAATTAAAAACACTTTGGTAAATAGCAAAGCAGTAGAATTTTTAAAAATGAATTTAGCTCCACATCTCATGCACTTATTGCAAAATCTATGAAGACAGTTCCCTATCCCCCCTCCCCACAAAAAAGTATCAGTAAACCATGTAATAAAGTGTTAAAACTAATAAAAAAGGAAAGAAAACTATCAGCAACTCTGGAACTACACCTCTGTAATGGATAGTTAAACTATGGGTTTGCAATATACTCAGTACTTACCAAATACATACTACATTGCCAGGGAACTTGAATTATTTAAATATTCAATTTGGCCAATGGGAAATCCTACCCATACAAATACACACAGTCTTCCACCCCCAACTTGATTACTCAGGGCCTACTGCTGGGATTTCACTCAGTTGACTGACTGCTGTTAGCCTAAAAAAGATATTTTATAAAAACAGGATACACTGTGCCAACAAATGGCTAAACCACAATGTCTAACAAAACCAATTGGGTGTTGCTGCAGCGACTATGGTAGAACTATAAAAAGTCAGCCACACAGCAACCCAGGAAAGCCATTCAGCCAGCTTTCAGTATTCTGGGTGTGCCTAGCTATCAGTCCTGACCAATCCAAAAGTGATTGTGTCCCTTGAGACAGGCAAGCTGGAGTTCAGCATGAGAATGCAGGGATCCTTTAGCTGAGGACAGTCCAAGAGAGCAAAAGACCATTCACAGGAACAGGAGGACATCCATCTTACAATACAACATGAATAATATCCTTCCAGTGCAGTATTGACTATGTCCTTCCTATTTGACTCTGACCCATTCTTGTAAGACTGATTGCTTAACAATACCACATGAAGTTATACAGTAAGCCTACCTATATGAATGCAATTTGTGCACACAATTTGCCCTCTTATTTTCCTTTTTTTTTTTTTTTTTTAGGCAATTGGGGTTAAGTGACTTGCTCAGGGTCACACAACTAGTAAGTGTCAAATGTTTGATCTAAGGCCGGATTTGAACTCGGGTCCTCCTGACTCCAGGGCCAGTACTCTATCCACTGCGCCACCTAGCTGCCCCTGCCCTCTTATTTTCTTAAAATACTCCCCCCAACCCCAGGGCCTAGGGTGATGATGATTTTGGGAGAAAGAAACTGGCAAAGTGGTTTCTGACGATGCTGGCACACTCAAAAGGATGATTACATGTCTCCCATTCTTGGAGAGTACACACTTGTGATGGGCAGAAAGCAGAGCTAGAGAGGTCCAAGATGTGTACCTACTGCTTGAGGTTTTGGACTTCTAAGTGTCAATGAGGTAGATTCAGTGGCATACTAGAGCCCACCAGGGCTTACGTTGTTTTGTTGATTGTCTAGACTTAAGAAAGTGATGGAGAAAATGTCAATAATGCATATTAAATTTAAAAATGTGTCATCCATACATTCTCCCCCCACCCCAGAAAGCTGCTTGTTAAACATTTACCAACCCACCAGTCAGTAGACCAGAGTGACTAGGATTATACCTTCTGGAGGGTCTGTAACACTCCCCAGTACAGCCAGATTATAATATAATTGGGAAATGTTTAACAAAATGAATAAAAATACAGTATAACATAGATGATGTTAGTTTGTGGTTTCCTAAGTCAATATGCAAACTGCAGGGCTCTGTTTCAATTTGAGTTTGAAGCCACTGATCTAGACCCTTGCCCAGAAGAGACCAGTTGGAGAATGAGGCAAAAGGATCTTGAATATTAAGACTAGCAGTTTTTGTTATGTCTATAAGGCTTCTCACGGAAGGTATCAGATGCCTTCACTTTTTTAAACTACCTTCTCCTCTATTGCTTCATCTGAGTCCCTCAGCTTAACTCTGATTTGACTTCTGATTAGAAAGTCATTATAATTCTTTGTTCTTATCATAACCATAGGCTGAGGCAAATATTCCCAGGGATCTACTTTCTTTCTTAAAAAAAATTTATTTTTAGTTTTCAACATTCACTTTTATAAGATTTTGAGTTCCAAATTTTCTCCCCTTCCTCCTCTCTCTCTCCTCCCCAAGACAGCAAGCAATTTGATATAGGCTATACATGTACAATCATATTAAACATATTTCCACATTAGTCATGTTGTGAAAGAAGAATCAGAACAAAGAAGAATCAGGGAAAAACCATGAAAAAGGAAAAAAGAGAGAGAGAAGATAGTATGCTTCGATCTGTATTCAGACTCCATAGTTCTTTCTCTGGATGTGGATAGCATTTTCCGTCATGAGACTTACAAAGATGACTTAGATCCTTGCATTCCTGAGAAGAGCTAAATCTATCAAAGTTAGTCATCACACAATGTGGCTGTTACTGTGTACAATGTTCTGGTTCTGCTCACTTCACTTAGCATCAGTTCACATAAGTCTTTCCAGGTTTTTCTGAAAAGGGATCTACTTTCTTAAAAAGAAACAGCAATGAGCAAAATTGTGATGAAGAAGCTGCTTTTAACTCTTCATATGATGCTGTACTTTTCTATGTAAGGGTTGGGTTGTTTAGAGAATACTGAAAAGGCTGGAGATTTTGATTCACTTCCCCCTAACAACAAATGACAGCCTGGTCTCTGAATAATGGCATTATAGCTACAAAACTTTGGATACCCTATGACACAGTAATCCCATTATTAGTATTACTACTTTGTTGCTATTCAGTTGTTTTAGTCATGTCCTACTCTTTCTGACCCTATTTGGGATTTTCCTGGCAAAGATGCTGAAGTGGTTTGCCATTTTCTTCTCCAACTTATTTTACAGATGAAGAAGCAGAAGCAAACAGGTTTAAGTGACTTGTCCAGAGTCACAAAGCTAGTAAGTGTCTGAGGCTAGATTTGAACTCAGGTCTTCCTGACTCCAGGACCAGCACTCTAGGCACTGCACCACCTAGCTGCTCTAGCATTACTGTAACTGGTGGAAATTATTTATAGGAATAAAAGATCCATCTGCAAATATATATTATATATTATTGTAGTATATATGACATATTACTATATTATATACACAATACTATGCTATATATACAACATTACTGTACTATATATAACATACACATGTCTGTATGTATATATTCCTAGCATCACAGCCTTATCATGAACAAGTCAAACCAAACTAATCTCATTTCTTGTTTTGATAGGGTTATGTGACTGGCACATCAGAGAGATGCATAAGCACACCAAAGACCATAAGGGGTCAGAAAATATCAAGAACACAGCAATCATTGGCCTTGTATCAGAGTTATTGCCCGTATTCTTTTCTGTATCCAAGGTCTTGTGGGATCATAGATTTACAGCTGGAAAGAAACCTGAAAGCCTTCTAGTCCAGCTTCCTCAATTCTACAGATAAGGAAACAGAGGTCTAGGGAGACGAGGGGATTTGCCAAGGTCATACAGGTAGTAAGTGACAGGCAGAATTTAAAAAAAAACAAGTTTTTATTTTTTGTTTTTTTGTATCATCATAGTTTCTCCCAATATCCCTGTACCAAATTGATCCATACATTAAAAAAGTCTGAAAACATGTACAACATGCAACACTTGTGTACTTTTCACCTCCATGAAGGGGACAAGCAGGATTTTAATTGGAGTTTAATTCTGCAGAATATTGACTCCAAATCTGGTGCTCTTTTTTTTTTTTTTTTTCAGTCAAAGACAACGTTTATTAGAACATCCATCATATTGGGCAGACTCTTAAGGAGTCTGAATGTTAGTGAGCTATTGGCTAGATTTTAAGAATCTGAGCTAAATTTTTTGCTTTTTGGGGGGCGGGGCTAGGCAATCGGGGTTAAGTGACTTGCCTAGGGTCACACTGCTAAGAAAGTTGTCTGAGGTTGGATTTGAACTCAGGTCCTACTGACTCCAGGGCCAGTGCTCTATCTACTGTGCCAGCTAGCTGCCCCAAATCTGGTGCTCTTTCAACTGTACTATTACGTTGCCTCAAGTAACTTGAAGCACAGCCAGGTACACAAGATTTCTTCAGAGACACAGAGCAGAGAGGCACCCAAATATACCCAAAGAAGAAGCCATCTAGGAATCCTTGTTGGACCCCAAGAGCTGTACTGCCCTGCTACAAAAAAGATCCCAAAAGGCTCTCTTGCCCACCTTCCTTCAGCCCAACCAGATCTGCTGCAGTCACAGTATTAAGCCAGTTTAGGAACACCAGTCCAACTTTTTAGGATGTATTTTCAAGCAGTCTTAGGAAGGGATCCTTAGTGTAATTGGCAGCAACTGCTGTTGTTTTCCTGTTTCACAACTCAACTGCCTTACTTCCCTCATTTTGGTAACAATGGTGGATCCAGAGATGAATGAATAATGGCATGCAAGAATGGTGATTTATTGATTAATGTAAATCTGAAATGAGGTCTCTAATAGAGTGCTCTTTCCACATTCTTCTTTTCTTAAAAACAATTTTGATCAATTACTTGTGTAGAGGGCTGGGTAGCAAACTGATCAAATATGCAGGTGACAGAAAGCTTTTAGGGATAGCTTATATATTGGGTGCCGGAAGTGGAAGTCTAAAGGCTGGATTAGTGAGCTGAATCTAATTTTTTTTTTTTAGATTAAGAAGGATAAGTGTAAAGCCTTGCTCTTGGGTGCATTTACTCACAAACAGGATGTGGTATGTGAAAAATATTAGTCATGTCATGGGATGTCATGTAGCCCCATTTTGTGGCCATCTTCCCCCTCACTTTTATCCTTATTCACCTAGCCTCACCTACCCTTTACTTGTCTCCTCCTTTATCCATTCTCACTATGTCCTTTGCAACCATTATCCTATTTTTAATAAAATTCCTTTCGTCCTTCATCTCTTCTTCTTGCATGTCTCCAACCTTTTCAAAACACCAGAAATCTGTCTTTTTTCTGAAGACCACAGCCTTGCTTCATGTTCAGTGTACCTCTTCCCCCTCTGCTCTACCACCTCCATCTCTCATAGGCTGGCGGTCTAGTCAGCCCATTTGGCTTCCATGGCTGCTTTCAGAATCTTGCTCTGTCACTGGCACTTGATAACCTTGCCTTTTTGCTGCCACCATTTGTCATGAGACTTATGTGCAAACCAGGTTTATTACAAGAGAAATGTACATGCATGTGGAACCCAAAGAGTTCACTGTCCTTACAGAAGTTTGCATGTTTATGACAATTCCACAAAAGGAGGAGGAGAAACAGGAAGAGGTATGGCATGGAAAGTGCTATAAAGGTGGGGAAAAGGATAAAACTCCTCCCAAGGTCCTCTAGAAGACCACAGGTTCCCCACCTGGGGTCTCAAATCCACATGTGGCTTTCTAGGTCCTCGGGTACAGCCTTTTGACTGAGTCCAAGTTTTACAGAACAAATCCTTTTAGTAAGGGGATTTGTTCTGTGAAGTTTGGATTCAGTCAAAGGGCCGCACTTGAGGACCTAGAGGGCCACATGTGGCCTCAAGGCCTCAGGTTCCCCACCCATGCACTAGACTATGAAGATAAGAAGGTCTGCTTAACTGCAAAGGAGCCCAGCTGCATAACCATTTTCCCAGCCTGGCACAGACTAGCTGGCACCTGTTTTGCTTCCCAAGGACACAAGGACAGGGTGTCCAGCTTGGGGTGCAAACAACAAATCAAGTTAGTTGATTGGGGGGGCGGCTTTGTTCTTGACACATTCAGGGCTTCCTATGTGCTCTGGATCCAGTATTTCTGGAAAATATGGCAACTCAAAAAGACAAGTTCAGGGGGCCCCTTTATAGCTCCTAACATTGGAAACATAGGGTGACTGCACCATAGTCACTGTCTCCTGATTCTTGTCATGGCACCCTCCAACTTCTTCCTTCTCATTCTATGAATTTGGCTCCTGAGTCATAGTTAGCCCTTCCAATAACATTTGCCTTTGAGACTTTCAATATCCCATCTGGCACTCTGGTTTCACAGTTCCTCCAGGTTCTCAATTCCTATAGTCTTTATCTCCACTCTATGTCAGCCCCCTCACTATTACTCAGAACTGTTCTGGAATCCTGAACTCTGAATCTCCCCTCTCTTATAATAATAACAAGCTCTCATCTTTTGACCCCTCTCACTCCCTTAATGCCTTCCTTCCCTTGACTAGTCTTCACCCCTGGCCCCTTTTTATTGTTGTTCAGAAGATTTTCAGAGAGATTGTTGTTCAGTCATTCAATTGTTTCAGACTCTTCATGACTTCATGGACCATAGCCCTTCTATCTTCCACTATCTCTCAAAATCTGTCCAAGTTCATGTTCATTGTTTCCATGACATCTATCTATCTCATCCTCTGCCATCCCCTTTTTCCTTCAATCTTTCCCAGAATCAGGATCTTTTTCAATGAGTTCCATCATCTCATTATGTTACCAAAGTATTTAAATTTCAGCTTATTCTCTCAGTTCATCAATCTTGTTCTGGTTTCAATTTCCCTTCTAATAAGTTTTGATTCCATAGTTAACCATACATTGGCCTTTTCCTTCACCACTGAAAGCCCCTTGACTATCTGTTAGTTCTAAGTGACTAATCTTCAGTCCCTCCCCCTACTCCCTAGTGGCCAAAATATTGTGGGAGATGTGGAGAATAGAATGGAGAGGGGAAAAATGAGGCAGGGATCCTAATTAGAGGGCTATTGTAATCATCTGGATGGGTGGTGGCCTTCTGAGTGGAAGATGTTATGGTGGTAGGATCAACAAGGCTGGACAACTGACTGGATATGTGGCCTGAGGGAGAGCAATGGGTTGAGCATGACTCTGAGATTGCATGACTGGTTGGATGGTATTGTCATCAATAGAAATAGAGAAGTTTGGAAGAGTGGTGCATTTTGGAAGAAAGATCGTTAGTTAAGTTTTGGAAATATTGAACTTGAGATGCCTCTGGGAAATCCTGGTTAAAATCTGGGAATCCAGTTGATTCAGGCCTGGAGTTTCAGACCCTATAGAGCTAAATATACAGATCTTGGAGCCATCTGAATAGAAATGACAATGGAACTCATGGAAGCCAATGGAGTCACTCAATCAGAGTGCATATATAAAGAAAAGGTGAGAGAGCCTTGGCATGGCCTAGGGTAGGGGGAGGAGAGGGAGGCACAGCCATGGTTTTTTTTGTTATTATTCATTTAGTTGTGTCTGACTCTTTGTGACTCCATGGACCATAGCACACCAGACCGTTCTCTCCTTCACTATCTCCTGAAATCTGTCTAAGCTTATGTTCATTTTTTTCTGTGACACTGTCTATCCATCTCATCCTCTGCTGTCCCCTTCTCTTTTTGCCTTCAATCTTTCTGAACATCAGATTTTGTTTGTTTGTTTGTTTCTTTTTTGGTTGGTCAGTGGGGGTTAAGTGACTTGCCCAGGGTCACACAGCTAGTAAGTGTTATGTGTCTGAGGCCAGATTTGAACTCAGGTCCTCCTGACTTCAGGGCTGGTGCTCTATCCACTGCGACACATAGCTGCCCCCTGAATTAATTTCTTTAAGTATTGACTGAATGATCTCCTTGCTGTCCAAGAGACACTCAAAAGTCTTCTCCAGCACCACAATTTGAAAGCATCAATTCTGAGGCACTCAATAGTACAACTCTCACAGCTGCACCTTGTAACTGGAAAAACCATAGCTTTGACTGTATGAACCTTTGTTGGAAAGGTGATGTCTCTGCTTTTTAGTGTGCTGTCCAGATTTGCCATGACTTTCCTTCTAAGGAGCAAGTATCTATTAATTTCATAGCTATAGTCACCATCTGCGGTGATCTTTGAGCCCAAGAATATAAAATCTGACACTGCTTCCATTTCTTCTCCCTCTGTTTGCCAGGAAGTGATGGGACCAATTGTCAAGATCTTAGTTATTTTTATGGTAAGCTTAAAGCTAGCTTTTATATTTTCCTCTTTCACCCTCACCAAAAAGCTTCTTAATTCTTCTTAACTTTCTGCTATCAGAGTGGTATCATCTGCATATCTGAAATTGTTGATATTTCTACACAGTTCTTAATTCACAATCAATCAAGCAATGAACATTTTAAGTGTCTACTATGTGTCAGGCACTATGCTAAACATTGGAAATACAAAGAGAGGGAAAAAAAATAGTCCCTGCCCTCAAAGAACTTACAATCTAATGGGGGAGACAACATGCAAGCAAATATATACAAAGCAAGCTATATACAGGATAAATAAGAAATAATTATCTGAGGGAAGGCACTAAGAGGGGTTGGGAAAGGAATTAGGAAAGAATTAAGAGGGGAGGGAATCCATGGCACAAGTAAAGGGATTGGTTGTAGTGAGAAGGACCATCTCTTTACCAAACAGAGTAAATGAGGAGAGAATTCAGGACGACACCAAAAGTACTGAGATGTAGAGTAGAGAAAAATAAGTTAGTTACTCATTGGAAAATGACTTCTATTTTCTTAGTAAAGATGAGGCAAGGCTTGACAGTGGGTGTGGAGAAGGTGTGGTATGGGAAGGTTAGGGAGAGAAGAAAAGGTGAAGAAAGGCTACTGTGCTAAGTACAGGAGAGAATCAATTAAGGTAGAGTAAAAGGATGCTTTGTTTCAGTGGGGGCCAGGTTGAGATTAGGTAACACACTTGTTGTGGACCCAGATAACGTGGTTGTATGACTTGCTATAAGTACCATTCAAGAGTGTGTGAAGAGGAGCAGGAGAGGTAGGTGGTGAGAGGAATCTAGGGATGAGGTCTGGCAAGGCAGGAATGATGATAGGGATTCAGGGTAGAGGACAATGTACTGTTGGGTTAGGTAACTGTAGTGTAAAGATTGAGAACTTAATAAATTCTTGCTGAATTTAAATAAAATGGAATTGAATTGGGTCGGTGTGGTATTGTGGAAAGAACACTTGATTTGAACTTGAAGGATATGAGTTCAAATCCTAGTCCTGCTTCTTACTACTTGTGGAGGGGGAGGGTATCTGGGTGTACGGAGTATTCAGGGAGGACCAGCACTTCTGATGAGAAGGTTTGCTGAGCCCTTTTTTTTAGGGCTGTTCACCCACCTTTGGTGTCTGCCTGTCACCTAACTCTCTCCTGTGGCTCCAAGAAGCTGTAGCATGGACAATGGTCACACCCCAGTAAACAGTCTTGGGAGATAGCTAAACCAGGTCGAGGATAGCCGACAGGTTTTAAACCCATTGGTGAGTTAAGGGAATGCCTACCCCAAGCAAATGAAGACTTTTCCCAGTGGAATGGGTAGATGAGAATAACTTGTTCCAATGGCCATGAAGGCAGCTGAAGCAGGTACTGCGGATTGCTTAGAGCTAGGTGAGACATCAAAGGTGCCAAGGTCATCCCCTGCATCCTTGGCCGTCATCAGTCATCCTGACTTTTGTCTCGCCACTGGACTTTGATGACTCTGGAAGAGAGAGTGAGGCTGATGACTGCACAGCTCTGCTTCACGGAAGTCCAATTCATGGCACATTAAGACATCACTCCATGTGATGTCATTGGTCTTCAAAAACAAAGGACAAACAACAACAACTTTCATGACTTTGGGAAAGTGTCTTAACATCCATGAGCCTCGGTTTCATCTGTAAAATAAGTATGGCAGACAAGATGATCTTTAAGGACTCTTCCAGCTCTCACTCCAATGATGTTATGAAGTGGGACCACCTCTTGAGGAAATGCACATACATGTGTACTTCTCTCCTGGCTCTTCTCCTGACTCTCTAGACTTTTCCACCTTGTCCTTCCCCCTTTTACCTTGAAGTATATTTGCAGAAAGACAGGCCGTCGTCCCCTTGTATTTTGTCTTGAACATTCCACATCAGGAGAATTATGTGCTATTCTGGGCAATACATTTCCAGGAGACTGACAAACTGGAACATGGTCCATCAGTATGGTGAGGGGA
Source organism: Vombatus ursinus (assembly GCF_900497805.2). Classification (NCBI taxonomy): domain Eukaryota; kingdom Metazoa; phylum Chordata; class Mammalia; order Diprotodontia; family Vombatidae; genus Vombatus; species Vombatus ursinus. The sequence continues at coordinate 19,889,810 of NW_020954550.1, forward strand.
CTGGAGACCATGCCATAAGAGGATGAGCCAAAGGAACCAGCAATATTTTGCCTGGAAAAGAGGATATTTAAGGAGGACATGATGGTCATCTTTGAGTATTTGAAAGGCTGTCATGAAGAAGGGGGACTAGCTTGTTTGGTTTTGCTCCAGAAGGGAGAAATAGGAGCAATGCAAATTTATTGGAAGGTAAATTTCATCTCAAGGGAGGGAAATAACAATTAATTAACAATTAGAGCTGTCAAAAAGTGGAATGGACTTGCCTTAGGTGGCAGTGAGTTTCCTGACCTTTGGGAGTGTTCAAGAGAAGACTAGCTCCTTTTCAGTCTTCCTAGACGTTACTGCCCTCCCCACATCCTGGGATGCAGTCATACTGGCCTACAGTAGTCTGTACCCGTACAATACTCTAGCCTCTGTACCTTTTCATTATCTGTCCCTGCCTGCCTGGAATGCACTCCCTCCTCACCTTCTCCTTGTAGTTTCCCTGGCTACCTTCAAGACTACTCAAATCCCACCTTCTGTAGAAGGCCTTTCCTGATCACCCCTGGCTGCTATCCCCCTCACTTCCATGATAACCACCTTGTATTCATTGTGTGTATACTTCTATGTCTACTTGTTGTTGGCACTTAGGTGGCACAGTGGATAGAGTGCTGGGCTTGGGGTCAGGAAGATTCATCTTTGTGAGTTCAAAGATGGCCTCAGACACTTACTAGCTGTGTGACCCTGGGCAAGTCACTTAACCCTGTTTGCCTCAGTTTCCTCATCTGTAAAATGAGCTGGAGAAGGAAATGGTAAACCACTTCAGTGTCCTTGCCAAAAAAAAAACAACACAAAAAACAAAAAACCCTAAACTCAAATGGAATCATAAAGAGTTTGACACAACTGAAAAACAATTGAAGAACAACGTATCTGTTGTTTCTCCATTAGGATGTAAGAACCTTGAGGGCAGAGATTGTTTCGTTTTCTTGCTTTGTATCATTAGCACTTAGCACAGTGCCTGGTATATTACAAGCACTTAATAAGCATTTGTTGACTGACTAAATGACACTACTTGTTGGGATTGTTATAAATGGGATTAATAAGATGGATAGGGGTTAGATTAGATGACCTCTGGAATCCCTTCCAACCTTGTGATTCTATAATGCTAAGTCCAGATTTTTTCCCCATTTCTCTCAAGACCCTTCTCTCTGATATATCATAATGGATGGTATTAGTTTAATCATATTAGCTAATCTCCAATAATAAATTTATCTAGCTAACATTTTGCCTTTACCAGACAATACAGTTTGTTGTTGTTATTATTCAGTCATATCTGACTCTTTGTGACCCCATTTGGGATTTTCTTGGCAAAGATAGTATAGTGGATTGCCATTTCCTTCTTTATCTCTTTTTATAGATGAGGAAACTGAGGCAAACAGGGTTAAGTGACTTATCTAGGGTCACACAGCTAGTAAGTGTCTGAGTCTGGAATTGAACTCAGATCTTTCTGACTTCAGGCCTAGCACTTTATTCCCTGTGCCAACTAGCTCCCAGGTAAAATAATATTTTAACCTAATCAGTAGCAGCTGATAGTACAGTGGATAAAATGCAGGGCTTGGAATTAGGAAAGACCTGAATTCAAATCCAGACTCAGATACCTTCTAGTTGTGTAACCCTAGGCCCTAATCTCTGTTTGCCTTAGTTTTCTCAACTGTAAAATGGGATTTATAGCAGCATTTACTTCATGGGGTTGTTGTGAGGATCAAATGACATATTATTTGTAAAAAATACTTAGCACAGTGTCTGACTATATGAATGCTTATTCCTTTCTCTTACATAATCAGATTGTATTTCATTTCCAAAAAACTGGTGAGGGAGATATTTTTGTTCAAGGACATCATTCAGCACCCCTGAAATCAGAAGAGATAGGTAGTTACCTACTCTGCATGCCCTATTCATTAGGGCTTATCTATCCAAGCTCTCCAATTTAAGAAGGATCTAAATAAATAAAGCATTGACTGACTCTTCTAAGATCATGATACTATTAAGAATAGAGTTAACCAGGCATCCTGGTTCCTAGTCACTATTCTAGTCATTGCTTCCTTATGGCGAGATCCAGAATTTTAATTACATGTTCTCCCAGGGCCAGTGAGCATTAATGCACTGGAAGCAACTCTGATATTAAGTAGATGAAAAGATGAACAACTAACCTTCATTCATAAATTAGGTAGATAAATGAATTTACAAAAAACTTTAGCAGTCTACAAACCCAGAGGAAAAGATAATAAGTTTTGTTAGATTGGATTCTTTATGCTACTACTGATTTTATAAATTAAAATGGAAAAGTTCAGAAACACATTATATAGAAAATGAAAAATGCAGAGTTAAAAGCAGCATGACACAAATTGGTATTTATATATTGTTGAGTTCTAATTCTTTTCTTAAGAAGTTTATATGTGTGTGTGTGTGTATGTGTATTTGTGTGTCCCAAGTTCCCATTATGGCATCTAACAATTTAGAAGGATTCCATTTTTACACATTCATTATTTTCCCCTTCAGGCTGCCTAATCAGAACTATTTTACCTTTGTAATATCCCCAATAGGGCTACACATTTTCTCTTCAAAAATGAGCAAACATCATTTGGAATTTTGATAGTTCTTTGCTGTTTCCACTTGGGTAAGAACAGAGAATTTAATAATATTCCAAGGGAAATTCATACATTCTTTATGTTCCTTTTTCCCATATGCAGTTTCTCTTTCTCCTTCTATCTCTTTCTTTGTGTTTTTCTTCTTTTATTCCAGGCTTTCATGCTTTTCCTTTTTCCTTCACATAGTATTTTATTCCATAGGAGAATAGGATTTAACACTAAAGGAGACAATGTCAGAGATGATAGAGTCAAACTCCTCTCCTCCTCTATTTAGCATAAGAAGAAACAGATTCAGTTCAGGGAAATGATTTATTCAAAGTGCCATGAGTAACTAATTAGTAATGGATCTAGAATTAGAAATCCAGGTCCTTTGATTACAGACCCAAGTTTCTTTCTACTGTATCATGAAGCCCCTACTTTGCTTCTTTACCCTTCTTTTATCTTCTACCTAAGAGGCAGCTAGGTGAGGCAGTGGGTAGAGTCCTGGTCCTGAAGTCAGTAAGACCTGAGTTCCAATCTGGCCTCAGATATTTACTGTATGACCCCAGGCAAGTCACTTAACCTCTATCTGTCTCAGTTTGCTCAACTGTAAAATAGGAATAATAGTAGCTTCTAACTCTCAGGCTTGTTGTGAGTATCAAATGACACATATTTATAAAGTGCTTAACACAATGCTGGGCATATAGCAAAAACTTAATAAATGTTTGTTGTCTTTCCTTTTTTACAGAATATACTTTTTTTTTTTTTTGCTTTTGCTATGTAACCAGCAGATGGCACTATGAGGCAAGGTTTGTCTATATAGGTGAATTAACAGCTCCCTTACTCTAGAACTGGGGGGCTCCAGCTTATGGCTTCCTGATTTGTATTTCAGAGATTATGGCCTTCCCTCAGATTAAGTTTCTATTCTTCCCCTCACTCTAGAGGCTAGAAGCTTTACTGAAATACCCATCACTCTGAGCTACCTCAGTCTTTCTTACTCCTGACTCCATAGCCTGGGGGGAAATGGTTCTGAGTTATACCACCTGTCTATCTCTACCATTTAGGAACTTATAAGAGTGATTTATAAAATCAAAACCATGAGATTCTCTTTTATGTGGCTAAACTACACAAGAAATCTTTTTTTCTGTTGTCATTTCCAGTTAATTAGGCAGAGAAGGTTCATCCTCTCTGTACCACAAGCAATTCCACTACCTTTTTCCATTGCTAACCTCCTGTATGAAATTAATATACAGACACAAATTACAGAGAAATTGTGAAACCGATTAGGAATTAGAAACAGCTTGGAGAAAGAGAAATCATGTAAAAACTTCCTACCAACAGCAAGCCAAAAAAGAAGGAGAAGGGGAACTTAATATTAATTGTCATTTTGTAGATCTCAAAGAAATGGCAACAGTCAGTAACTGCTTGTTTCAGCCACCCCATCAGAGTTGTTGTCTGTTTATTTTTTCCCTAATGAGTGGTTGCTGCAGCCACTGAAGCTCAGCCTGAAATACTCAGGCTCTAACCTCCAAACTGGGTTTGAGAAAACACCTACAAGGGCTTTCCTCCTTTCTTTCTTTAACTATCATTGTGGTGCTGCCACTGTGTGCAGTCTTCTCCAAACCCTAAATCCAACAGAACTTCCTCCCAACTCTATTTGTCTTGGTACAACTTCCTGGGAGAATCTGTCTCTGAGAGGATAAAAAATAAAACTCTCTTTCTGGGACTACAAAGTTTGAATATCTGGTAACAGCTGTGAGTTTATCCCTACCCACATCTCAATATTTCAAAGCTCTCTGATTCTTGTGAGTGAAGGAACTTGTCCCCTTGATAAAAATCACTATCTCTCTAGGATATGCTAAATAATCTTTAAGATTGGTTGTTGCCAAAAAATTTGTCACCTTAAAACCATCCTAGTGATTAGTTTCTTGGAAGTATACAGACTAGTAACAAACAAGACAAATACTGCCTTCTGCCAGAACTGTACTCACAGCCTTTCCAGCTTGAATAAGAAGGCAGAAGGGAGAAAGATAAAGAGGGAGAAAACCTGACCTGGTAGTTAGAATGACACATCAGAAGCTCACTATCTTTCATGGACTGACAGATGACAAATGTCCATACTAAAAATACAGATCTCAAACTATCTTGCAACACTCAATCAATGAACTGTACTGGAGCCAGACCATTAATGCCGGTCAAAATGTTGCCCACAGTTCCCTGGACATAATGCCAATTCACAGAAATAAGAACAATGTTTTTAATTGATGTCACTCTATAGTGCCTGGAACAGAGTAGGTATTTAATAAAGTTTTTTGATTGATTCATGCCAAATACTCATAATCTCCAAATTATGTGGAATAAAAAGTTTTCATATATTGAGAACTAGCACAAGAGGTAAAAATCATATGAGAACAGAATGAGCTACATATCATCCCTATTTTTCTGTCTACTATTGGAATTGTACCAAAGATGCTTTAAGTGAGCCTACAAATCATGAACTTACGTATGAATACTTTTATTCAACTATAAAAATGCAATTATTTTCTTCACCTATGCAATAATCTATACAACATAAAATATAAAAGAATGATCGCAGGTTAGTGACTGTCCCAAGACAATTTCTTATTGACCATGAATCTTAATAAAATAACAAAAAACAAGATAGTAATAATAGCAATAGCCCTCTCAAAGGTTGGTGAACAAAGCAATGCCAGACTGGGAGAGTGTAGCCAAGAGTGATGTACAGCACTAACTTTTTGTACCCCAAGACCATTATGATAGCCAAGAAAACTTGGCAGGAACCCTGAAATGCTGATATATTAGGCTCTGGAAATATCATTGAATAGGTTAAGCACTCTTGTCAGTATGACTGCTCCTAACAGAGAAAGAAAGAAACAAAGAAAGAGAGAGAGACACACACAGAGAGAGATAGAGAGACAGAGATAGAAACACAGACACAGAGTCAGAGACAGAGAGACAGAGACAGAGGAAGAAAAAGAAATGTATGGGGTGACATAGATAATAGGCTGGCCTGATTCAAAGCCTGATTCAGTGTGATAGAGGACAGCAATTGAGTGGTGTTCCTTTGTGTCCCAGTAGCAAAAGAAATAAAGATACACCAGAACAGAACAGAAATACCAATACTCTAGGAGTGGCTAGGTGGCGCAGTGGATAGAGCACCACCCCTGGAGTCTGGAGGACCTGAGTTCAAATCTGGCCTCAGACACAAAACGCTCATTAGCTGTGTGACCCTAGGCAAGTCACTTAGCCCCAATTGTCTCACCAAAAAAAAAAAAAAAGAAATACCAGTACTCTCCTACTAGAAATCCTTCAGTATAGATGGCATTGACCATTGAAATGGGCGAACTAGGAGTATGCAAGAAATGGAGTGAAGATATGAATAGTTACTATGTATCAGTACTATATTCCTAAATTCTAACAAAAATGGAAATAGATCTTAACAATTACAGTCAGAAGTTTCATACTACCTTTTGTCAATAGTATCCCCAGTTCCAAGTCACAGGACAATATTGCAAACCAATGCATGGAAATTACAAAATAATAATAATAATAAATAACTTCACCTCTAACCTCTGGTTAGGTGAAATAAGAGCTTAAACCAAGAAGCAATTAAAATCTGAAGATTTTGAAGATCTAAAGTGTGAAAGAATCTGAGGTGATTGAAAAATATAAAACTATCCTTCTGGGACTGTCATTCTCAGAATTCATGGTCAGATTATTCCCTTAATGTAAACTCTAGATATTCTACATACTAACAAAATAGACAAAAACAATACCAATGTCTTAAATGATCATAAAGAAGAGATTAATTATTTTAGGCTAGAATTTTGAAAATCCCTATTTTTTTAAAATGTGACAGAATGAATCCAACTTTATCAAAACAAAATAATTTTTGGAAGCTGGCTTTTGCTATACCAATTATGAACAAACTCATTCTCCTGCAATTTTTGACAGAAAGTATAAAAATATTCGAGGAGCTATATGCAATGATACATGTAGTAGCCATTGCCATAGTAAGAAATATAGGAGGAAAGGATGAGCTGTAAGTAGAACTATTTTGAATCTGAGTTCAAATCCCACCTCAAATACTTACTTAGCTGTGTGACTCTGGGCAAGTAAATTAAACTATCTCAGCCTCAGTTGCCTCATTTTAAAAGCAGGAATAACAATAGCACAAGGTTATTGTGAGGATTAAATGAGATAATATGTGTAAAGGACCTTACTAACCTCAAAGCACTATATAAATGCTAGTTCATCCTCAAGGGCAGCTAGGTGGCACACTGGATAGAATGCTGGATCTGAAGTCAGGAAGACTCATCTTCATGAGTTCAAATTTGGCCTCAGACACATTCTAGCTGTGTGACCCTGGGCAAGTCACTTAACCCTGATTGCCTCAGTTTACTCATCTGTAAAATGAGCGGGAGAAGGAAATGGCAAGCCACTCCAGTATCTTTGCCAAAAAAACCCCAAATGGGTTCACAAAGAGTTAGACATGGCTAAAAAAATGACTGAACAACAACTGTGCTGAGAAGAGGAATGCAATATTGATGTATGACAAGCTGAGTTCTAAAGAGTGAACTTTGGGAAACGGAGATGGTGCCAGGAATAATGGTCATTCTAGACCCTGAAAAGAATAAAAATGACCTTGTTCTCAAGTCAGTCACTACGAGTCTATTGAGGTACACTATTGTCAAGAAACCATCAGAAAAACAGAACTGTTTTCTGTTAGAACTGTGGGTTAGATTGTCATGAATATGTTAAATGCACCCGGGGGAGAAATATCACTTCATCTGGGAAGAAGCTGATGCCCATGGAACCAATGTTAAGAAATTAGCAGACCCACGAGGATCAAATTTATTTCCAAGAATTGAGGCAAAAGTGACCAAGTTTTGAGAAAAAAAAAACATCTGGTAGTCAGAAAATATTAGAGAAACTTAATAATCAGATATAAATGTTTAAATGTGAGCTCTTAAATGAAGAGAAAATAATAAAGTGATGTGAACCAAAAATTCAATGTAACCAGCAATCCACTTAACACAGAGGAAATCATTACCTTAAACCTGCAACCCAAGAGTACAAGAAACTATGTTTGTTTCCAAGTTAGCAAGGAAAGTTACTAAATAAACAAACACTATTTCCAAAGTTCCCCTACATTGGGCCTAGAACCAAGGAGGAATCCAGTTCAGATAATGAGGATGTAATTACATGTTAGTACCCCTTTTCCTTCTCCCTCCCCTTAGAGAGTTTCACCACCTGGAGCTCAGTCAAGGGGGAATGAATCCCAGTTCCGATGATAAGTGCAGGTCAGACCCCAAAGCAAGTTTAACTAAAACCTCAGCTGCAGAAAGAGGCAGTGTGGGATGTAATAGCCTGCATAAGCCACAAGCTCACTTTCTTTCATATTACTCTAATAATCAGCAATTTAGAAATTGAGAATCTCCAGATAAGAGTACCAGAACTATTAGGTCACTAATTAGACTTAAATATGATGCACCAAGTAAAATAGCAGTGGTGATTTCTCATAAGTTGTTGTTTGGTCATTTCAGTCGTGTTTGACCCTTTGTGACCCCATTTGGGGTTTTCTTGGCAAACATAATGGAGTGATTTGCCATTTCCTGCTCCAGCTCATTTTACAGATGAGGAAACAGAGGTAAACAGGGTTAAGTGACTTGCCTAGGGTCACATAGCTAGTAAGTGTCTGAGGTTAGATTTGAACTCAGGTCTTCCTGACTCCAACTTGGCTCTCTACTACTTAGCTGCCCAATAATTCTGGAATGCTTATATATGTAATTTGGTTTTATGCAACTGTATTTTTCTCTTTTATTCTGTTTATCATTGTTATCAAAATGTGTGGATCTTTTTTACTCTTTATAAAATGTTGATAAATGTTTTATGTGATACTCATCACATATGGCATATGTTTATACATACATATATACATGTACACATATACACCATACATAAATACACATACATACATACATACACAATACTCACATCTAATGAACTTGGTGTAGCAGATAGAGGACTAGAATTAGAGCCCAAAAGATCGGGTTCAAGTCTTGTCTTTGGCACATATTGATTATGTGACTCAGTGCTCTTGGCACTAATCCCTAAGATTATATGTAATAATACTATTTTATAATTTTATATCTATATATATATATATATATATAACGTTATATAATCCCTAAGATTATAAATTGAAGGGATGATGCTGACTTGCATTGGTAGAGGGAGTTCTCTTATCTAGGTGTTCTTAGACCAATGAAATCACAAGTACAGTCCCTTGTCCAGTATTATTATTGTACTTAGATATACATTACATGTGAGTTATATATTTGGTTGCTTGTGTGCTATATAAATCTGTGTGTGCATATATTATCATGGATGGGAATGTTTACTTTTGATTATATAATTGTACATAGAGAATGCTGTGAATGAGAAAATTGTTTTGTATTTAAACAGTGTAAAATGTGTTGGTTGTATAAAATATTTGATATATTACTGTTGTATTCTGTTTGCCAACTCTCTGCCATCCTGATTTCTGATTTTCAGAGATTGTAAATGTTCACTGTGAGAAGGATATGAGGCACTATTTCTTTCATATGTGGACATTTTATGTACAGAAAGTGACAGAAAAAGGATAGTCATGGGAAAAAACAGAGAAAAGCAGCTTGAGACAGTTCTGAAGACATGAGGAAAAAAGCAGCCTTGAGTAGATCTGTTTTAAAGCAGTTACTCACTGAGGCAAAATTACAGAATAAAGGCTGTGATATAATGTCGTCCATCAGTTCATTTACATATGATTGTTTTCAAGAATTTGAAGGTTATTGCCGAGAAACTATGAATCAAAGAATTGATTTGGGACTCTTTTATAATAACTATTTGTGCTAGATATTTGAATTTTGGGTTTCTTAGCTTAAATTAGGGATGGTTGGATTGTTTCATGAGGAGATCCTGATTTGAGGCATTAAAATTCAAAGAATGAGGCAGCTAGGTGGTACAGTGGATAGAGTGCTAGGTCTGGAGTCAGGAAGACCGTTTAAATCCAGCCTCAGATACTTACTAGTTGTGTGACCCTTGACAAGGTGCTTAACCTGTGTTTGACTCAGTTTCCTCAACTGTAAAATGGGGGTCATAACAGCACCTACCATAGAGTTGTTGTGAGGATCAAATGAGATAACATTTGGGGCAGCTAGGTGGTGCAGTGAATAGAGCACTGGCCCTGAAGTCAGGAGGACCTGAGTTCAAATCCAGCCTCAGATCAAACACTTGACACTTACTAGCTGTGTGACTCTGGGCAAGTCACTTAATCCCAATTGCCTTAAAAAAAAATGAGATAACATTTGTAGAGTGCTTAGCATAGTGCCTGGTACATAGTAGGAACTTTATACATGTTTATTCCCTTTTCAAATAATGAGAGAGATCCAGGCTTGTAGTCCAGTTGTTAATTATCCCATGTACATAGGTTTTCCTATTCCTGTACTTGACTGCTAAATTTCCGTGTGTTTGTGTCTAGTCCTCCATACAGACACTAAGTGTGTTGTCAATAGAGTAAGACTCAGATTTATGGATGAACTGTTATATTTTGATTTTTTGCCTTCTATGTAGTAAATATTCTGATTGTTATAGTTTTTGTTTTATTGAATAGTAAATAGAGTAAATAGTACATGTTAGAGACTCAATGGTGTAATTGTAATTGCTTTGTATAAAGGGGAAGTACACTAATAGGCATCAGGAGTTAAGTTGCAAGGAGGAGGAGTGCATTCTCTCATATCAGGGTTACCCCTAGAACTCTAAGAAAGTAATTAGTAGCTGTGTGGCTGTGGCTAGGGCTGTTCCTCTACCCAGGGAAAACCATCAGACCCGCCAAGATCAGTACAGGTTGGAATGAGTGGCCTGGCTCAGGGGTAGAGAATGGTGGTTCAGGTCCCTATGAGTTTATGCTGTGCCTGAGCTATCCAAGAAACTAACAATTCTAGATATTTGGACAGTTAGGCATGGTTCTTCAGTCCTTTCACCCACAGAATCCTCTTGGTGGGGGTATACTTCTCTGAGAAGTCATTCCAGAAATCACTTCCTAATCATCAACCTCAGCCTGACCTCTTTAACTCCTGAGGTTATCAGCCAAGTCTGGAAACATAGATTTCTCAGAATTGCTGTTTGGTGCCTTGTTCTTAGGGCAGAAGAAGCATCCAAGAATTTGAGATCTATTCTTAGGATCACCTAGGCACGTACATGCTCTTGCTACCATGTGTATGCAGTCACTATTGCTTCCAGGAGAGAGGGAAGTTGTTTTTTTTTTTTTCTTTTCACCGAACGTCCAAAGGAAAGTTGATGTTGCTCAGTCTCCATGCATAGGACCATGAGAGGACCAACCTGGAACAAATGATCATATATGCTCTTTTGCAAGTGGCCAGCACACATTTTTCTCCTTGTGGATCCAAAGCATGTATGCCCAGCTTCATAGGAAATGCCCTTGACCAGCAGAGCAGAGGGTTCTTCTGATTATTTCTGTTATGCCACACACACACACACACACACACACACACAATAATGAAATACAGGATCCATCACTCTAAAGCAGATATGGAAAAATGAATACTTCCTTGTCAAAAAGAAATAAGAAGATTGATAGATATTTTCATAATGCATTATAGACAGGTTAAAAACTTATAGAAATACTTTTGGAACAGATAGACATCACTTCCCTCGATCATAGTAATGAATGACAATAGATGGACTCCACTGGATTTACTGAAATCCAATTTGCATCGAAAGTGGTTTGCCATCACATAGATCCTATGAAATGGTTAGGTTCTAACTGTAGAATCAAATGGTCTTCCATAGGTAACATCCACATGGATTCAACCAACAATATGGAAACAAAGAAATATTGAACATATGGTTGAGTTATAAAGATTTGTTGATAGAAATGGAGTGGTTTATGATGGCATTTCAAGATGAAGTCATCTCCACCAGAAATTACAAGTGTTTTCTTCCTAAAGATCCTGGACTTACTGATCTATGAAGATGATGCAAGGAAATGATAGAAACGGTGCAATGTCAATGTAGGCTACACAAATTTGGTACCTACCAAATACCTAGCAAGACACCCCCTGGTGGCCAGGATTAGTACCAGATGCTCTTAATCTCATAAATTCACAGATAGCAAATGCCAATGCTACAATATAAACTTTTAAGTGTTTTTGAAAATTCAACAAATAAATTATATTGGAACATGGTCATTATCACAGATTGAACTGTTGCCCACAATAACACAAACATTATCTTCTTCCACAAAATTTTAGAACAACATTTTTAATAGATGTCCAGACCATATGGAATAAAAACTTATAGGACAGAGACCTCGCTGAAAAAAAAAATCATGTTGCTATGGGATGACATCCATATCATCTTCAGCATACTGTCTGCTCCTGCCATTGTGCAAAAGATGATTTTGGTGAGTCTTCACAAGATGAATTTACATCCCGATATTTTTAATCAAATAAAAAAAATCAGCTCTTTTATTCACCTGTGTAATAGTCCTCTAACATTAAACATAAAAGAAAAATGTCAAGATAGCAACTTGTGCCAGTATTGTTTTGATCTGAGCTCCACTGGAAAAGATGAGAATGAAATGAATAATAACAATAATTAACATCTATTATAGCCCCTCTAAGCTTTCAAAGATGTTTCTATGCTTTATTACATTTAAACCTCGTGATAACCCTGTGAGTCTGATACTACAGGTTGTTCTGCTGGAATAAGTCTTGAGCAGCCTGAGTCACCTGTGCAACACAGTGAAATATCAAAGGAGAACTTCAATTCAATTTAATAAGCATTTATTAAGTGTCTACTTTGTGCCAGGCACTGTGCTAAACATTGGGCATACAAATAAGAAAAGGAAAGACAGTCCCTGCCCTCAAGTTGTTTATAATCTAATGGGAGGAAACAATCCACAAAAGAAAGATGAAAAGGGTGGGGAGGACCAGGGGGACCTGGTAAGAATGATACTCTGTGGCGTTAAACCAAGTAGAGCTGCTGAGGGAGAATGGAGAGATAGCACGTTTAAGTCAAGCCTTTCGTCTTTGGGAAATTAGGATTGGGGGATACTAGGGGGCAGGGGGAAGGAACTGGTGGCCTGAAGTTCCTGATTTCATCTTCAACTTGATGACCAGTGCCTTGCTGACAAGGAATTTTGTGTGTGTGTGTGTGTGTGTGTGTGTGTGTGTGTGTGTGTGTGTGTAATGTATTTCTTGCTCCTAAATAGTTAGTGGAACTGAGCAGAAAATAGCAGGGGATGGGACAAAATGGCTAACTTGATCTCAGGTCTGAAATCTTATGTATTTCAATTTCATCATGGATAAAGTGGATACTAGTCCAAAATGGCTTGAGAAATTAATTTAAGAAGAGTTATGAGTTATGAAAGGGTCTATTGAAAAATTATTATATGAGATGTAATCTATTATTTTGAACTGCTCTAAAACACAGGTCTAATCACATCACCTCCTCTACTCAGTAAATTCTGCGGCTTCATATTGTCTCCAGGATCAAATCAAAAATGGTCCATTTGGCATTCAAAGCCCTTGGTCACCCAACCCGATCCTATCTTTTCGGTCTTCTTACACTTTACTCTTCAACTCATCCTTTTTGATTCAGTGACCCTGGCTGATCCATGAAAAAGACATCCCATCTCTTGGCTCTGGGCATTTTTCCTGCCTGGAACATTCTCCCTCCTCCACTTTCACTACTGACTTCCCTAGCTTCCTTTAAGTCTTAATTGAAATCCCACCTTCTATAGGAAAATTTTCTCAACCCTTCTTAATGCCAGGGCCTTCCCTCTTTTAATTTATTTCCTATTTATCTTGCATATAGCTCCCATTGTATATAGTTGCATGCTCTCTCTCCCATTAGATTGTAAGCTCCTTGAAAGCGGGGATTGTCTTTTGCCTTTTTTTCATATCCCTAGAGTTTAGCACAGTGCCTGACACATAGTAGGTGCTTAATAAATATTTATTGATTGAGTGATTGATCTAAATGAACAAGAACTGTTTCTCAGTGTGTTTGATTATGATTCTAATTTCTTGTAAAAATACTAACATTCTGAATTTACAAAGTAGTTTTTTAAGAAACTCTAAGCCTAACCCTGGAGTCAGGAGGACCTAAGTTCCAATCCAGCATCAGACTCTTACTAATTTTGTGACCCTAAGCAAGTCACTTAACCCTGTTTCACTTAATCTCTCATCTGTAAAATGAGTTGTAGAGGGAAATGGCAAACCACTCCAATATCTATGCCAAGGAAACCCCAAATGGGATCATGAAAAGTCAGACACAATTGAACAACAAACAACAACATCTTTTATAATTTATTATCATTGTATCATATTTATTATAAGCACCATGCTTGGGCCATTGAGTGACCCCAATCCATTTAGTACATGTCAGAAGCAGGACCTGAATTCAGGCCTGCTTGACTCCAAGGTTCCCTACCATACCACGCTACCTTTGATATTATCTAATTGAAAACTGCATATACTAATATACTATGTAGTAGTACAAATGTTTGAGTATGTGTGTATACACATGTGTATATGTATACAACTGATGGAACAAATACAAAATCCATTAATTATGATTCTCTTTATGCTTCGATTGTCAGCTACATTTATTTATTTGTTTGAATGAAACCTTCCTGTCTCAGGGCCATCAATATTTTTTTGTTAGGGATTTCTCACTGGCAACCACATTGATTCTACTCCTTGTTATATAACTTCTACATTCCCCCTTGTTGCCTCTATGCAGTGATTTTAGGGAACTCAGAAACTTGTGATTCAGATAAAGAATCTAACTGGATGGAAAATGCTGTCCACATACAGGAAAAGAACTATGGAATCTGAATGCAGATAGAAACATATTTTTGCTTTCTCTTTTTGTTTCTTTTTTCTCATGTTTTCTCCCATTGGTTCTAATTATTCTTTACAACATGACTAATGTGAAAATAGGCTTCATATGAATGTATATGTTGAGCCTATATCAATTTACAAACCATCTTGGGATGGGGGGAGGAGAGAGGTGGAGAGAAAAATTTGGAACTCACAATCTTATGGAAGTGAATGTTGAAAACCAAAAATAAATTTAAAAAATTATTAATTAAAAAGAAAAAAGAAATAAGAAATTGATTGGGCTTTCTCATCATGATTGTCAATTCTGCATCAGGAGGAAGTTAGCACCTAGAAACACAACACAACTCCACGGGATACACACACACACACACACACACACACACACACACACGCACACACAATTACTGACTCTCTTTCCCCCCCCCTTTTTTCTTCCCCCATATCCAATCTGTTGCCAAAGCCTGTTGATTTTACATGGTGCTATTTTTCTCATAGGCCCTCTTCTCTCCTCCAATGCTGCCAACCCCCTGCTGCAGGCTCTCATCATCTCAAACCCCAACTATTGCAACAGCCAGCTGATAGATTCCCTGCCACAAATCTCTCCCTCCTCCCCACCATCATCCACTCAGCTGCCAAAGTGATCTTCCTAAAGCTCAGGCCTGACCATGTTACCCCTCCCCTACTCAACAAACTTCTCTAGCTCCAGGATCAAATATAAAATCTTCCGTTTGGTTTTTAAAGTCTTTCATAATCTACCTACACCCACCTCCCCCAACCCTTTCCAGACTTCTTGCACCTTGTGCTCCCTCCACATACTCTTCCATGCAGCAACACTGGCCTCCTTGACACTGAGCTCCTGGCTGTTCCAAGACACTCCATCTCCAGACTCCAGGCATTTTCACTGGCTGGTCTCCCATGCGTAGAATACTTCCTCTGACTCCTCCTGACTTTCCTGTCTTCCCTTAAGTTCTAGCTAAACTCCTACCTTTTGCAGGAAACCTTCCTATTCTCCCTTAATTCCAATATCTTCCCTCTGTCGATTACTTTACCAAATTATACGTTTGTACATAACTATTTGCATGTTGTCTCCTCCACTAAACTGTGAGTTTCCTGAGCGCAGGGATTCTCTTTTGCCTTCTTTGTATCCCCAGTGCTTAACAGAGAGTCTGCCACATAGCAGGCACTTAATAAATGTTTATTGATTGACTATTGACTGATTCACGCCAGATCCCTATGGCCCCAGTGGACTGCAGAATCCCAGCTTTAAAAGGTGCCTTCTTGTCTGACTCATCCTAATCACGGTCTCTACTCAAGGCTTCTCTAGTTCTCCCATTCATAGAACTCCTACTCCCCACCCACACACAAGCTGCTAAGGTTCCGAGCCCTTGACATTCTCTCATCCATACTGAAATGACTCTCATTCATGCTACTTTTCTCTTTACCTTCTCTTCACCAACCTAAGCACTGCCTGAACTGCTTCTTTCACTAAACCAAAGTGCAAGTTCTGACTACCTACCATTCCTCCCAAGCACATCTGAAATGAGAGGGTGACCCAGCTATGCTTTTATGAGTCCAGGGATTACTAGGCAGCTGCAGGCAACTGTGTGCCCATGCCACCTCCCTTACACAGCTGTTCACCCTTTGTTTTCATTCTTTTGACACTATCACCTGCCAGTAAATGAGCATGTGTTTGGATTTATACCAACATGTGTGAACTTAATCATTACACAGAGCTTACCAAAAGTCTTAGTGTAGTTTAAACCTTTAGCCCGGGGTGCAGGACACTCTGAAATGAGCACTGACATCACTCTTTCCCCTTCAGGGGAGGATTATGGGCTTATCATTTCTTCATAGGAAATTTAACATCTTAATTAAAAGATATGTTGAGAAATCATTCTCTTTCATCTAGAGCAATATAAAGTGTAGCTTGTGCTTATATAATATTTTTCAATGTTTTCTGGACCCTTAAAGGAAAGAAATGGGTCACGCTCTCTCCAACGAACACCTGAGCACACCAAGCCCATACTCTGTAAATGTCTATATTAGTAATGCTAAGTAATACTCTTATGTTTGGCTATCCTGCAGGCATCAGGAAGAAAGCAGGGTTTTCACTGAAATCTGAATAGAATCGTATTGCCCATGCATAAGGAAGAGAGTAAGAGACCTTTCATCTTTGTTTGGGATTTTCATTTAATTTATTTATGGACAGTGTAGACATATCTATTAACACATTATTGAGAGTATTGAGAACTTCTCCTGAGCCTGAGCACTTGTTCAAATATCCAATTGAGCATGAGTGATCATATTTCAGGGTCCAGGAATGATTTGACTGGCCCATGGTGGGCTATTCTTTTATGATGGACATATCAAAGAGAGACAGAGTTTTCACTCAGGAAATTCAGAATCAGTCTAAGAGAAAGAATCACAGCAGAGTGAAGTCTAGAATTGGATGTGGGGATTGGGGCTGGGGGAGTCCAGGTATCCACAAACTTACCTGCTGGGAGCTACTATTGGCAGCCTGGAAGAGTTGGGGCAGAAGTACATTGCTGTTGAATGTGCTCTAAACCAAGTGGTATGAGAAAAGGCAGTGAGAAGCAGTGGCAGAGGCCATGACCACCAGAGAGGACAGAGTCATATGGTATACTGTCTTGGATAGGAAAGAGGTATTTCTTAGACGGTGCCAAGATCTGGAGAATGCCAAGATCCAGCCTCCTAAAAAGAGAAGAGGGTACATCTGCACAGTGTCACTTTCTTAGAAAAAGATGATCCCAGGACCCAACCTTTAAGAGGAAGAGAAGGAGAGAGAGAGAGAGAGAGAGAGAGAGAGAGAGAGAAGTTGCTTTGTTTGATGACTCTGATTATTAATAGTAACCAAGGTATAAAATAGGGAGAAATATATCTAATTTATCATATATAATATAAATATATAATCATCAAAATTATTTACTACACTCATGGAGGATGGCACAGACCTTTCAATAATCCTAAATTATTCCCTAAAATAAAAACCCATCCAGTATTGCAACCCGATATAAAAGACAGAAGGGTCCCTCGAAAAGGTGTGTGAACTCCCAGGGGATATATCCACAACAGCAGGATCTCCAGGTGTAAAAGCATGAATATTTTAATCACTTTTTGGGGGGGGCAACTGGGGTTAAGTTACTTTCCCAGGGTCACACAGCTCGTAAGTATTAAGTGTTTGGTCTGAGGCCAGATTTGAACTCAGGTCCTCCTGACTTCAGGGCTGGTACTCCATCCACTGTACCACCGAACTGTCCCGTTTTAATCACTTTTTAAAAAACATCTTTTCAAATTGCTTTCCAGAGTAGTTGGAACAATTTATAGCTTCACCAACAGTCTATCAGTGTCCTTATCTTCTCATAGCCCCTCTACTATTATTTCCATTGTTTGCTGTTTTTGTCAATTTTTTGCATATGACTTGAAACCTCAGAGTTGTTTTGATTTGTATCCTTTTATTATTAATGATTTATGCAATGTAGATGACATTATACTCATTGAAACATGCCCTAGAATACAACAAAGATAGTTATCTAAATGAGATTTTAAATTTCCTGAAAAGTTTAGCCTAATAATCTACATAGGAAAACCCAAGGAGATAAAGATTGCCTATTGTCCAGACTATACTCTGCAGTTTAATAGATAGCACATTGAGTTGTATGAGTATTTAAAAATGGATACTAAATATGGAGAATGAATTGGCCTCAGAATTAAATAGGAATAAGAGAGTGGGATGGATTACCTTTGGGGAACTACACAGACCTTTCAATAATCCCAAATTATTCCCTGAAATAAAACCCCATATTTTTAACCCCAATATTTTTTCATACATGAACTGTGAATCTTGATTATGTACAGTTTGCTTTATATACATACATACACATGTGTATATGTATCTATTTGTAAGGGGTATCTGTGGTGCTGTGTTGTTTGGCCCATATAGGTTATGTGTGTTCACATGGCTTTGCCTACATGTGGCTCACAGGGAGACAAGAATAGGTATCTCTAGAGTATCTATCTCCAGGGGAATTTTGAGTCCTGCCAGGAGGGGAAGCAGGAGGTTGGGGCCAATGATTGACTACTCTGCTTTCCACAGAGGAAAGAGGTGCTGGGCTAGAATTATACCTACTTACTCTCTTAAATATTGCTAGCATAGGGAAAGCAACTTTTAGTTTCTAGCTATATTCCTAATCATTATTCCTTAATGGAGGAGTATCCTAAGCTATATATCCAAAACTTGACCCCTGTCCCACAAGATGCTAATTCCACAATGAACACAAATAAATAAATAGCAAATTAACTCATTTATCCAAACTGATAGCAAACAGAAATAGGAGAATGTATCCAGATGAGAATAAGAACCAGACAATACACAGAGTGAATGAGCTCTCCCATTGGGAGCAAGATAACTAAGCTCAACCAAGAGAGAGTCTCAGATCTCACTCAAGGGAAAATTCTCCAAAGTCTCTAGTGTAGCAACATGGGAATAAGGACACGACTGATTTCCCGGATCCTCTCCATGTCAGCTTCTTCCCAGAGTATTTTTCTACCCTCAGGTTAAAGGAGGTTGGAATCTGGAAACCGGAAGATCTGGATGTGTATTCTCTTTAGCTCTCACCAACTCTGCCTCTCACACAGGCACAGAGCACTGAATAATCAATCTCCACTAATGAAGAGAGTACCATTCAATTGGCCCTTTGAGCCAAGGGAACTTTCTCTCTCTGTCTCATCTCTCTCTGTCTCTCTCTGTCTCTCTCTGTCTCTCTCTCTCTTTCTTTCTCTCTCCCTGGATAGAGAGAGATAGGTAGATAGAGAAAATTAGATACTACTTTCAAAGTTGTTCTGTCTCTTGTGTTTCCTTCTGAATTGCCTTCTGTTCCTTTTGTTCTCTTCTGTACATTAAAAAAATGTTTTAATGACTTTCTTTCTTTTTCTTCTTTTATTTTGGCAGCAGCATTGCCAACTCCTTTTCCCCTCCAATTAAAAAAAGAAAAAAAAAGATACGATCTTTGTAACAAATAAGCATGGTTAAACAAAATAAAACCACCCATTGGCCATTTCCAAAAAAAGTATGTCTCATTCTACACCTTGAGTCCATTTTCTTTCTCTCTATCCATCAGGAGATGGGTAGTATACTTTATTATGATTTTCTGGAGTTGTGGTTGGTCATTGAATTGATCAGAGTTCTCGAGACTTTCAAAGTTAACCCCAATAATCTTGACAAATTTTTTTTTGTGAGGCAATTGTGGTTAAGTGACTTTCCCAGGGTCACACAGATAGTAAGTATCGTGTGTCAGAAGCCAAATTTGAACTCAGGACCTTCAGACTCCAGGGCCAGTGCTCTATCCACTGCACCATGTAGATCCCCTAACCCCAATAATCTTTCAGTGATGCTGTAAGGCTGTAATTCGTAGAACACCACAATCTCTGACAAATCAAAATTGTGGGTGACCCAAAGGCCAGGGAAGACCCGTATAGTGTCGTAAGTTGCTATATAAACCTAATGATGACTTGGATTCCATAAATTGGGGAGAAGTATGATTAAGAAAGGAGCAGACCGAGCACACAGCACACAAGAGTAGGGATGCTAGATGGGTAGGTGAGTAAACTGTTTCTGACAGGCTATGGCTATGTTGAGAGGACTGGAGGGATAGGCCCACATTTTACATGTTGTCTTGACCATTAGGATTTAAGAACTGTAAAGTCAGGGATCATTTGCCTTTCTTTGTATCCCCAGCACTCAGCACGGTGAGGGGTATGTTGTAAAGGTTTAGTAAGTGCTTGTTGACAGACTGACAGTACTTTGAATATTGGAGAGTTTCCTTTTGAAGATTTATGAGATAACTTGGATAAAGAAGAGCACAGACTGAGAAAGTGTAGACAATTGCAATCTGCACTATGGGAGTACCTATGGTGACAGGATCATGGGTCCACCGAAAAAGAAAAAGATCCACTCTGCCAATAGCGACCTTTTCACCTTAAATTTTCTAGAGCATTTTTTTTGGGGGGGTATCTCTTTCATGTCCAACGCCACATCCATATACATGTAAAATCTCTCTCCCCCAGTTAAGTGTAAGCTTCTCAAGGGCAGAAACTCTCATTTTTTAATTTTATACCCCTGATGCCTAGCATAATACGTTATACAGGTAGGTGATTAATAAATATTTATTGAATGTGTTTGTTGAATTATGTAATGGGATGCAGGTACAGGTGCTGAAATTGAAATGTAGGGTAAAGCTCAATAGGGTGAAGGAAGGACTGATAAATTTTGGAGATTTCTTGAGGGGGTGTGGGAGCAGTAGTTTATGGCAGTTCTGTGGTACAGTGGATAGAGCGCTAGGCCTGGAGTCTGGAAGACTCAAATTCAGCCTCAGAAAATTAGCAGCTGTGTGACCCCAGGGTCACAAGCAAGGCACTTTAAATATGTCTACCTCAGTTTCCTCAACTGTGGAGTTCATATAATGCCTACCTCCTCAGGTTGATGTGAGAATAAAACATTTATAAGGTACGTGGCACAGTGTCTAGTACATAGCAAGTGCTTAATAAGTGCCTGTTCCTGTCTCCTTGCTTGGCGATAGCCAAGTGGTCAAGGAAAGTGGTCCTCGAATATCTCAGGGAGTTTGGTTAGATTGCCATATTTATTCCCTTATTTTTCAGGGACAGCCTCAGTAACGGCCACTTGTCAGTTTTGTCCTGAAGGATACCTTTCTTTAGTCAAGGACTGTCTGTAGATGGACCTGCACCTTCTGGAATGGTCATTCACAGCCAGAATAGCTAGGACAAATCAAAGGACTAGAAAGTACCTGAAGAAGAAACTTCATGCTCATTTTCATGTGTCCAAAGTTCATGTAGCAGGAGTTTTGTGTGGAGTGAATGATATTGTAAAAGGGTGGTATTGTTGAGAAGATAACTCCACCCCCCTCCTTGCAAAGATAATTTGCACATATTTTCAGACTGTTTTTTCAGTATTTTATTTTTCCTTAGTTACATGTAAAAAATTTTTTTAACATTCATTTTGAAACTTTGAGTTCCAAATTCTCTCCCTTCCTCCCTCCTCCCACATGGAGAAAGCGAGCAATTCCATATAGGTTATACATGTGTAGTCATGCAAAACACTTCCATAATAGTCATGTTGTTAAAGAAAACATAGACAAAAAAACCCAGGAAAAATAAAGTTTAAAAAAGTATGCTTCAATCTGCATTCAGAT
This sequence comes from Vombatus ursinus, assembly GCF_900497805.2. Classification (NCBI taxonomy): domain Eukaryota; kingdom Metazoa; phylum Chordata; class Mammalia; order Diprotodontia; family Vombatidae; genus Vombatus; species Vombatus ursinus. The sequence goes on from NW_020954550.1 coordinate 19,911,569, forward strand.
ACCATCAGATTTTTGTGGGGGGATGAATAGCATTTTCCATCCTAAGTCTTTCAGAGTTGTCTTGGATTGTTCTATTACTGAGAATAGCTAAGTCATTCACAGTTGATTATCCTACAATATTTCTGTTACTTTGTTCACAATACATTTCTCTTTGCATCAACTCATTTAAGTCTTTCCAGGTTTTTCTGAGAGCATCCTGCTCATCATTTCCTATAGTGCAATAGTGTTTCATCATAATCACATATCACAATTTGTTCAGCCATTCCCCAATTGATGGGCATCCCCTCAATTTCTATTTCTGTGCCCCTAGAAAAGAGCTGCTATAAACATTTTTGTAAATTTTTCTTTTTTCTTTTTTATCTTTTTTGGGATACAGACCAAGTTGCTAGTTCAAAGGGTATGTATGGTTTTATAGGCCTTTGGGCACAGTTCCAAATTGCTCTCCAGAATAGTTGAATCAATTCACAATTCCACCAACAGTGCATTAATGTCTCATTTTTCCCACATCCCCTCCAACATTTGTCATTTACCTTTGCTGTCCTATCAGCCAATCTAATAGGTATGGAGTAGTACCTCAGAATTGTTTTAATTTGCATTTCTCCAATCAATAGTAAGTTAGAATATTTTTTCATGTGGCTATAGACAGCAATGTGAATGAGAATGGCTCTCATTTTTATAAAATTGACTCAGTTCTCTATGTTTGAGAAATGAGGCCTTTATCAGAGAAACTTGCTTCAAAATTTTTTTCAGTTACTATTGCTAACTGTATTTCCCTCCATCCTACCCCCTCCAATTTATTCTATTCTCTCTCTCCTTTCACCCTGTCCCTCCTCAAAGTGTTTTGCTTCTGACCACCCCCTCCCCCAACAAATATCTTTCCCATGTGGGAATGTAAACAGTTTAACTTTAATAAGTCCCTTATGATTTCTCTTTCCTGTTTACCTTTCATGCTTTTCTTGAATCTTGTATTTGAAAGTCAGATTTTCTATTTAGCTCTGGTCTTTTCTCAAGAATGCTTGAAATTCCTTTGTCTCATTGAATGTCTGTTTTTTCCCATGAGGGATTATAATCAGTTTTACTGGGTAGGTGATTCTTTTTTATTTATTTTATTTTTTTATTTTTTTATTTTTAGGCAATTGGGGTTAAGTGACTTGCTCAAGGTCACACAGCTAGTAAGTCTCAAGTGTTGGATCTGAGGCCGGATTTGAACTCAGGTCCTCCTGACTTCAGGGCTGGTGCTCTATCCACTGTGCCACCTAACTGCCCCCTGGGTAGGTGATTCTTGGTTGTAATTTTAGCTCCTTTGCCCTCCAGAATATTATATTCCATGTCCTCTGATCCTTCAATGTAGAAGCTGCTAAATCTTGAGCTATCCTGACTGTGACTCCACTATACTTGAATTGTTTCTTTCTGACTGCTTGCTGTATTTTCTCCTTCACCTTGGAACTCTGGAGTTTGGCTATACTATTCCTGGGAGTTTTCATTTTGGGATCTCTTTCAGGAGGGAATTGGTGGATTCTTTCAATTTCTATTTTACCCTCTGGTTCCAGTAGTTTTCCTTGATAATTTCTTGAAAGATGATGTCTAGCCTCTTTTTTTGATCATGGCTTTCAGGTAGTCCAATAATTTTAAAATTATCTCTCCTAGATCTATTTTCCACATCAGTTGTTTTTCCAATGATGTATTTCACATTGTCTTCTTTTTTTTTTCATTCTTTTGGTTTTGTTTTATTTTTTCTTGATTTCTCATGAAGTCATTAGCTTCCATTTGCTCCATTCTAATTTTTAAAGAATTATTTTCTTCAGTGAGCTTTTGGACTTCCTTTTTCCATTTGGCCAATTTTGCTTTTTAAGCCATTCTTCTCCTCGTTGGCTTTTCGGACCCCTTTTACCATTTGGCCTAGTCTGTTTTTTAAGGTGTTATTTTTTTGTGTGTCTCCTTTACCTACCTGTTGACTCATTTTTCATGATTTTCTTTCATCACTCTCATTTCTCTTCTCAATTTTTCCTCTACTTCTCTTATTTGATTTTCAAAATCCTTTTTGAGCTCTTCCAATTCATATTTTTCTTGGAGGCTTTGAATGTAGAAGCTTTGACTTTGTTATCTTCTTCTGAGTATGTGTTTTGATCTTCCCTGTCACCATACTAACTTTTTACAGTCAGAATTTTTTCTTTTGTTCGCTCATTTTTCCAGCCTATTACTTGACTTTTTAACTCTTTGTTAAAGTAGGCTCTGCTTCCAGGATGAAGGACACACTGTCCCAAGCTGCAGGTGTTTTGTGCAGCTATTTTCAGAGATACTTCTAGGGACCTGTAAGTTTTCAGTTCTTCCTATAATCTCCTGTCCTGTGCTCTGGTCTGTGAGAGACCACAAGCACTCTTTTCTGCCCTGGAATTATGAGGTAGATTCCTCTTCCACTGTGGCCACAAGCTCTGCTGTGCTGGTGCTACCCTCCTGGGACTGCCAAGCAGGACTGTGACCTGGATCCCAGTATGGACAAAGCAACAGAGTCCTGCCTCAGTACTAGAAAAATACCACTGTAATTTCCTTCTGACCAGTTGTTTGACCCCCTTACCATCTGTGGGCTGAGAGCTCTGGAAGCAGCTACTGCCATGTTGATTAAGTCACTCCCAAAGCCTGCTCCTGGTTTGCTGGGTCTGGGGCTATGCTGGTGAAGCCTGTGCTGGACTGCAATCCACTCTCACCAAGCACAACAGACCTTTCCTGCTGACCTTCCAAGTTGTCTTGGGCTGAAATGTGTTTTACTCCATCTTTTTGTGGGTTCTACTGCTCTAGAATTTGTTTAGAGTCTTTTTTAAAAATTTTTTTATTTTTTTATTTTATTTTTGTTTTTTTAATCTTTTTTCTTTTTTTTCTTTTTTATTTTATTTTATTTTATTTTTTAGTTTTCAACATTTACTTCCACAAGATTTTGAGTTCCAAATTTTCACCCCATCTCGCCCCTCCTCCCACCCCAAGATGGCATGCATTCTGAATACCCCTTCCCCTAGTCTGCTTTCCCTGCTATCTCTCCCCCCCTTCCCCTTCTATTTTCCTATAGGGCAGGATAGATTTCTGTACCCCATTTCCGGTATTTCTTATTTCCCAGTTGCATGTGAAAACTTTTTTTTTTTTAAATGTGTTTTTTAAACTTTGGGTTCCAAATTTTCTCCCTTCCTCCCTCCCCACCCACCCTCATTAAAAAGGCAAGCAACTCAATATAGGTTATATATGTGCAGTTATGCAAAACACTTCCATAGTAGACATGCTGTGAAAAACTAACTCTATTTCCGTTAATCCTATCCCGCTCCCCCATGTATTCTATTCTTTCTTTTGACCCTGTCCCTCCTCAGAAGCATTTGCTTCTGATTACCCCCTTTCCCAATCTGCCCTCCTCTCTATCATCCCCCTACTCTCTTGTCCCCTTCCCTTCCTATTTTCCTGTAGGGTAAGACAGATTTCCATATCCAATTGAGTGTGTATGTTATACCCTCCTTAAGTCAAATCCTATGAGAATAAGATTCACTCATTTCCTCTAACCTTCCCCCAATTCCCCTCCACTGTAAGAGCCTTTTCTTTTCTGTTTTTTTTTGTGAGATAATTTATCCCATTCTACATTTCCCTTTCTCCTTCTCCTAGTATAATCTTCTCTCACCCCTTAATTTTATTCTCCAGATATGACCCTTTCACCTTCAACTCACCCTGTGCTGTCTATCTATCTATCTATATCTATATACACATACATATAATTTTTTCCCCTCCAACTACCCTAATACTGACAAAGGTCTCATGAGTTACAAATATCATCTTTCCATGTAGGAATGTAAACAGTTCAACCTTAATAAGTATCTTATGATTTTCTCTTTCCTGTTTACCTCTTCATGTTCCACTTGAGTCTTATATTTGAAAATCAAATTTTCTATTCAACTCTGGTCTTTTCATCAAGAATGCTCGAAAGTCCCCTATTTCATTCAATGACCATTTTTTTACCCTGAAGGATTATACACAGTTTTGCTGGGTAGGTGATTCTTGGTTGTAATCCCATCTCCTTTGCCCTCTGGAATATTATATTCCATGCCCTGCATTCCCTTAATGTAGAAGCAGCTAAATCTTTTGTTATCCTGATTGTATTTCCACAATACTTGAATTGTTTCTTTCTGGCTGCTTGTAATATTTTCTCCTTGACCTGGGAATTCTGGAATTTGGCTACAATATTCCTAGGAGTTTTCCTTTGGGGATCTCTTTCAGGAGGAGATCGGTGGATTCTTTCAATTTCTATTTTTCCCTCTGGTTCTAAAATATCAGGACAGTTTTCCTTGATCATTTCTTGAAAGATGATGTTGAGGCTCTTTTTTTGATCATGGCTTTCAGATAGTCCAATAATTTTTAAATTCTCTCTCCTGGATCTATTTTCCAGGTCAGTTGTTTTTCCAATGAGATATTTCACATTGTTTTCTAATTTTTCATTCTTTTGGATTTGTTTTACAGTGTCTTGATTTCTCATAAAGTCACTAGCTTCCAATTGCTCTATTCTAATTTTTAAGGAAGCATTTTCTTCAGTAATCTTTTGGACTCCCTTTTGCATTTGGCCAATTTTGCTTTTTAGGGCATTCTTCTCCTCACTGGCTTTTTGGACCTCTTTTGCCATTTGGGTTAGGCTATTTTTTAAGGTGTTATTTTCTTCAGTATTTTTTTGGGTCTCCTTTAGCAAGCTGTTGACTTGTTTTTCATGATTTTCTTGCATCACTCTCAGTTTTTCCTCTACTTCTCTTACTTGTTTCTCAAATCCCTTTTGAGCTCTTCCAAGGCCTGGGACTGATTCATATTTTTCTTGGAGACTTTGGATGTAGGAGCTTTGGCTTTGTTGTCTTCTTCTGGTTGTATGTTTTGATCTTCTTTGTCACCAAAGTAAGATAATATAGTCTGACTCTTTTTGTGCTGCTTACTCATGATCCTGGCCAATTACTTGAGTTTTAAACTCTTTGTTAAGGTAAAAGTCTGCTTCCAGTGTGGAGAATGTACTGTCCCAAGCTTTGGGCGTTTGTACAGCTGTTTTCAGAGGTACTTCTAGGGATCTGTAAATTTTAAGTTCTTCCAAGGTGGTATGATAAGGGGTGAGGTGTTTTCTCTCCATCACCACAACAAGCTCCACCACGCCAGCACTCCTCCTCACCCCAGGACCGCCCCTCAGAACTGTGACCCAGATCCAAGCACGGACAAAGCAAGAGATTCCTGCCTCAGCACTGGCAAAGAAATCCCTGCAATCCGCCTCTGATCAGCCACTCGTTTCCCCCTCAGTCTGTGGGCCAGAAGCTCAGGAAGTAGCCATAGCGCCAGGCCACGCTCAAGACTTGCAGCTGAGATCTAGCTCCTCCCTCACCGCAGTCACACACTTTTCCCACTGACCTTCCATGTTGTCTTTGGAGTTCCTGGGTTGAGAAGTCTGGAAACAGCCACAGCTGCCTGAGATTCAGTCCTCTGAGGCCTGCTACAGGGTTGCTGCAGCCTGCGCACTCATGCCCGCACTGCGCTCCTCTCCCTGCCAGGCACAATATTCCTTTCCAATCAACCATCCAGGCTGTCTTTGGCTGGAAATTTGTTTCACTCTGTCTTTTTGTGGGTTCTGCTGCTTTATAATTTGTTTAGAGCCATTTTTTTAGGTATTTGGAGGGCTTTGGGAGAGAGCTCAAGACAGTCACTGCTTTCCCTCTGCCATCTTGGCTCCGCCCCCCTTCATGTTCCTTTTCTAGGGAAAGGCACATAGTACAGTAACTTCTAACATCATGACACAGAGTCACAAAAAGATGTCAGATTGTATTACAGCACATTTCATCTGGGTACAGTAAGGTGTGGGAACTTATTCTTACCCCACTATATGGTGCATCTTTCTAGAGATCAGATGCCTATGAAGTAGATTATCTTTCCCCTGAGCAGCTCAGGATAAACACTGACAAATTTTTACTCTTTGGCTCCTCTCTTTTTTCTAAACTCTATGTGGTCCCACGAACTCTTATTTGACATGTTACAATTTATAAGATTGCTGATCTGCATCAGCAGAGGGAGTTTTCATCCTGAAAGGTTCATTTAAGTGACAACTTCCTTCCTTCTTCTGTTTTTTGTTTTGTTTTTTCACAGTGGGAATGTCAAGATTGATATGATTTAGTCCATCTATGTATTATGTGTGTTCATGGACCACTCTCATTTTTGGAATACCAACAGCCAAGTTAAAGTTGTGGATATTCTAAGAACTGTGATTCTTAGCACTTTTCCCCTTTTGCACACTCTACTGCTATTGTTGTTCATCCTTCATTTTGAAGACGACTGAGGACATCATGGCATGATGTCTTGATGTGCTAGCAAACTGGATTTAAGTGAGGCAGAGTTGTACAAAGTCATCAGCCTCACTCTCTCCTCCAGAGTCATTGAAGTCCAGTGGCAAGACAAAAGTCAAGATGACTGGCAATGGCCTGGGATACACTGGATGACCTTGGCATCTTCAATGTCTGAGCAAGTTCTAAGTGTTCCACAGTCATCTTCATGATTGTTGGAACAAATTATTCTCATCGGTCCCTTCCACCATAGGAAGTCTTCACATGCCTGGGGTAGATATCCCCCTAATTCACCAGTGAGTTTGAGGCCTATCTGTCACCCTCAATCTGGTTTAGCTCTGTCAAGATGGTTTTACTGGGGTGTGGCCACTGTGCATGCTACAGTTTCTTGGAGCCACAGGTAAGAGTTGGGTAAAGTGTCTGCTGCCATTACATACAAACGGGGGAGGGGAGCGATTTAGAACATTTTGCATTTTTCTTTGTTTCTTAGGTTCACGGCCAAAGAATTCATCACCAAATGCCCAGCCGATTAGTGACGAACCTCTGACTCTTGGGACTTACGAGGACCAGTCCTTGGAAAGCAAGCTTGGTTATTTTCTTATTAAATAGATTTAAATGAATGAATGAATGACAAATAAATAAATATCCAAATGCTGAAATGGATCTGTGATCTCATCAATTCAGGAGTTTCTTCCAAATATGTAGATTGCAACTCATCCATACCTGCTCATCCTGTCAAGTAAACAAGCACTTGTTATGTGTTTACTACGTGCCAAACACTCGAAAGACAAATTCAAGCAGAAAGACAATCACTGCCCTCAAAGAGCTTGTCTTCTAATGGGGGAAACAACATATAAAAGGAAGCTAAAGGGAGGGGAGGAGAATGGTAAAAAAGGTAAAGAATCAAGAGTAGCATGTGAAGAGGAAAGAGGACATGGATGGACTGGGCATTTTTCCTTAAAATGGAGGTTCTGAGAGGAACCAGCCAATCAGAGGAAACAGTCACAAGGGTGGGATATACTTCCAGTGTGAAAAGTCCAAGAGTAGAGTGAACTTAGAGGCTTCTGTGGAATTGAGAGAAAGGCTGTAGAACAAGCCTGGAGAGGAAGAAAAGAATACTGTGTGACTATCATGGATAGTCTCTCAAAAGTTCACCAACATGCTAGAGGCATTCCTGATTTCCTCCTGACATCAGAAGTGTACCAGTGGAGGACTCTGGCTGTCCACCCTCCATTTCTCGCTCTTGCCATGTGACCAGTTTATCTTCTTTTCCTATCATATAATTCCCCAAAGACATTCCTTCTTCCTGTTCTTTGATGGAATTCCTCATTGGTTATATGTTAGAAGTTGCTGTACCATGCGCCTTTCCTTTGCCCTCTGTGTGATACTCATTTTGGGTGATGTTAAGGCTTTTGATTTCATTACTATCAGGAACTCCCAGTGGGAAATTCCATCTATCAATGCAAATTGTCAATTGTTCTGCAACTTATAGTCTTAGAGATTTGACTGGGGTACTGAGAAGTTAAATCACTTGCCATAGGCAATATGTAAGAGAGGCAAGATTTTAACCCAGGTCTTCCTAAGTCATTGACCAGTTCTCTATGCCCTACACTTCTCCTTCCCTTCTCTTGCGTATGTATGTTTCCACCATCTCATTCCATCAGCAAGGATTGAAAGGCACCCTAACAACTTGAAGAAATCTATACGTGGGGTCAAGAGACTTGAGTCCAAGTCCAGGCTCCTCAGCTTACTACTTATGAATACCCTGGACATGTCAACTAGCCTCTTTAAACTTCAATTTCCTCATCTATATAGTGGGAATAATAAAATCTTCATTCCTTACCTCACAAGGTTAATCCTTAAAGCACTATGTGGATGTGGGTTAATATTATTTTCATGACTATAGAAGACTGAATTTGAAGGACAACACATTCCTGGATGAAATTCAGATATTAGGTGCTATCCCACATCCCACTGTCTGAGAGAGCCTTTGGATTCAGGACTGGGTCAAGGATGTCACAAGTGAAGTTGTTGCTATAGGAACCCGGTTGCTATAGGAGGTGCCCTCTTAGTTACCAGCTACCACAGAGCTCATTCGTTCCCTGCGTGTTTGTCACTTCTGACGCAGAAAAACTGTGCTGGTTACTAAGGGATGGGCTATGCAAGGTGGGATGGCCAATTTTTCAGTGAAAAGCTCTGTTCTAGAGCTAGGACCTCGTGAGTCATTTGTCTCGTGAATGCCTAAATGCTATTGGTTTCAATGGAAGCTAGAGGGAGAATGTAGCTATTTCAGTATAAATCCATCATCATTACTTTACACAAAGGTTCAATTGCTGACAAGTTTATATCAACATCTTCGCAGGTGAAAGTCTGTTACAGAGAGAAAAGAGCTCATCATGGTGGGAAGGGAAGATGTTGCAGGGGCTCGGGGATACGTGATTCAGGCACCAAAAAATGTTTTGTCTCAGCCCTGTGTTGTCAACACAGAAAAAGGAGGTAGTTCTGCCTCCAGTGACTGGAAAGCCCAGAAAAGCTTTGTATGTGGTATAGTGAAAAGAGTGCTGGGCTTCCAGTCAGGACAAATCTGGGATTTGAATCCTGCCTCAGACACTAGCTGCGTGACTGGATGCATTCTTGTAACCTCTTGGGCTCACTTTCCTCATCCATGAAATGGGGATAGTAACTGTAGGATTTATGTGGAAGGGTTGCATGAAGGGTCAAGTGAGATAGTGAAGAATGAAATTATCCCCCTATTCCCTGCCTCTGAAACACACACACATACACACACACACACACACACACACACATAAACATACACATATACACACACACATAAACACACACACATACACACACATACACATACACACACACACATAAACACACACATACACGTACACACACATACACACATACACACACATACACACATACACACACATACACACACACATACACACACACACACACGAGTGAGCGCACTGAGATCCAGTGCTTTCTATCCCTCACACAAGATATCTCTAAATCCTGGACATTTTCACTGATTACCCCAAAGTGTGGAATGTTCTTCTTCATTTCTGCCTCCTGACTTCCCTTGCTTACTTTCAGTCCCAGCTAATACCCCATCTTTTGCAGGAAGCCTTTCCTGATCCACTTTAATTCTAGTGTCTTTCCTGTATGGATTATCTTTGATTTATCCTGTCTATAGCTTGTTTGTACATAGTTGATTACATGTTGTCTCCCCCTTTAGACTGTGAATGCCTTGGGAGTGATGCTTGCCTTCTATCATTCTTTGTCTCCTCAGCACTTAGCATACTGCCTGGCACATAGTAGGCACTTAGTAAATGTTTATTGAATGTAAAGTATTTTGCAAACCTTAAAGGGTTATTATTTATATTCTAGGCCCTCAAAAAAAATATGTGTAAAAGCCCCATTACCTTTGGCTCATTGCTAAGATAAAACAAATTTCTATCCCAGAAGGTCTACTTCATTTCCCCCCTGCCCCCAACCATTTGTCCTGAGGCTAGGACCTTTTTCATTTTAGTCTCCACCAAAATATGAACAACACCAAAAAAAAAAAAAACAGAACAAAATATGAACAACATATCATACGTGCACTCATAATTTTTTTCCAGGCTTTAGCCTTGGGGGAAAAAAGCCTGTAAGGGGCCCCAGAAGTAGAAAGAATCAAATGTTGTTATTTTTGCCAACTATATTTGGCAAAATGAGAAATTCACATTTCTTTGCAATGATTCTCCAAAGAAATTCTCAGCTGTATCATTTATCATGTGGTCCATAAGTAACATTCTTTTGTTTTACTGGTCTGTTCAGTTGTACTTTCGACCTGTTGTTCTTGGCCTCTGTCTTTGGAAGGTGTGGATCCTTAGCTACGTATGTTTTATGTTTGAAATACTGTATCCAGAATGGATAAAATTGAGATTTTAAAAAACATTCCAACAGTGATTTTTAAAGGGAAAATTATAGAATCAAAACGGCATCACAGGTCAATTAGCTGATGATGGTCTATTGCTCCTGAAGCAAGTGTTATACTTCTGTTGTGCATTTGGCCCTATTTCCAAAAGAGACAGCAGCCCAACCTTCTAACATAAGAAAGGATAACAACTTTTTTTAATATTTATTTTATTTTTAATTTTGGAATAAAACAGACATTTCCGTAGCATAGTGTAATTAAAAAGATGATTGCACATGAAACTGCAAATCTATTATGTACAACTCATTATTCCTTTTAAATATATCATAAAGTTATCATGTAAATTTCCCCCCTATCCTAGAGATGTCTACCATTAGAGACAAATAAGTATGTATATGTTCTTTCTCTGGATGCAGATAGCATCTTCCTTTATATGTCCTCCATAGTTCATTTGGATATTTATAATAGTCAAAATGGCTTATTTGCACAAAGTGGTTCTTAATAATTTTGGTGTTAGTAATAGTAGTAATATTGCTGTGACTATATACAATGTTCTTTAGGTTCTGCTCATTTTGCTCTTTATTATTTTATATAAGTCTTTCCATGTTTTTCTAAGATCATTAAGCTCTTCTTTTCTTATAGCACAGGATGACTGTGATGGAATATAGCTTACTTTCTATATATTTGTTCACATGCTACCTCCCCCATTAAATCATAAACTCCATGAGGGCAGGGACTGTCTCTTGCCTTTTTTTGTATCCCCAGTGCTTAGCATAGTGCCTGGCACATGGGTAGCTTCTTTTTTCATTTGTTTGTTTTGTTACTTCTTTTTCATCTTACATCTTTAAAAAGACAGATGTAAATAGGATTTCAGAAACATGAGTACATTTTAGAAAATAGGATTTTGTATTAGGAACAAAATACAGAAGAACATGTAGGTTAAATTCAAAGGACTTCAGGTCACAATTAACAGCCCTCCAAACCTCAGTATCTTAGTCTTACCATTGTTAGAACATGGCAATCTGAGTTTTAAAAGAAGAACATTCAAGTGAGCTTTTGATATCTATTACACCTTCTTATGCCCAATTTTTCCATTCGCTCTGACTGAGAAATAGAATATAGCCACCAATTGGAATGTGACTTGTTTCCTCCCTCCTGTGATTCTGAGAGATCGTCACTGGATCAGAGAATTTAGAGCTAAGAGAAGAAAACTGGCAATGGATTGGTGAAGTGATTTACCTCAAGGTAAAACAGGCTATCAGAAACACATTCTTAGACACCATTCCCGGAGCTCTTTCCATTGTACCACACTACCTCTTGTATATTTATCACTATTAACATGAAAACCAGCAGAGATGTGTCAAAGCCACCTCAATTATGATTTTTTAAATGTTCATTTATTGAAGGCCCAAAAGAGGGAGGTAAAAGCTAGATGTCTTACAGAGGAAAAATATACTGTAATTATTTCAAAGGAGAAGAGGGAGTCATGAGCTAGACCTGTATTTCCTTTGTATAGGGAAATATTTCTTCCAGAAAAGAAACTTCTTCTATTATCATAGCTCTATCAGCACTTTAGAGAATTGCCTAGGGGTAGTGAGAGGTTAAGTGATTTGCCCAGGCTCCCCCAGCCAGAATGTTTCAGGTCTTCCTACTGTGGGGCTCACCATGCCATGCTGCCTCTAATTCAGTAATTACAACACTGTAAAGGTCCATAAATTAGCTTCATGAGTTAGTAATTAAGGGAGCTCATGATTATTTTAGTTGAATTAAATTGCTTGGCATATGAGAAACCATTTTGATAAATTAGTGTTGCACTAGACAGAGATTTGAAGGCCTTTCTTGTACACCTTTCGTCCTGTTTTTTTTTTCCCTACTATGAATAAGTACTCTGTCATTTAAGCCATACTTTTAGTTTGCCACTGGACACATCTGGGCCAAGCTTCTGGGGAATGAAGTTTTCCTCCCTCAACTATCTCTAAATCTGCCAAATTAAGGTCAGTATGTATTTCATTTTTTTTAATCAACAAAATCAACCTCCTCTCCTTCTTATCTCTCCTCCCACCATATTGAGAAAGAAAAACAAAATCCTTGTTATAAACATACATGGTCAAGCAAAACAAATTCTCATGTTAGCCATGCCACCCAAATATGTATCAATCTGCATTCAAGTTGATCACCTTTATCCAGAGGTGGGTATCATGTTTCATTATTAATCCTCTGGTATTATGATTTATCATTTTGTTGATCAGAGTGCCTAAATCTTACCAATTTGTTTTTCTTTATAATATTGTTACCACCGTATAAACCGTTCTCCTGGTTCTACTCACCTCACTCTGAGTCACTTCATACAGATCTTTCTAGGTTTCTCTGAAACTATCCTCCATCATTTTTTACAATATGATGGTGTTCCATCATATTTACATACCATAACTTTTTCAGCTATTCTCCAATTGATGTTGCCACCACCAAAAGAATTACTATAAACATTTTTGTACATCTTTTGAGTTTGTTTTACTCAGAACTACCTACCCTCTTGTTTCCCCTTCTCTCTTCTTCCCTTTATCTCCTATTTCCCTATTGAATATAATGTATTTCTGTACCCAGCTGTATGTGTATATTTTTCCTTCCTATGACCAGCTCAGATGAAAATGAGATTGAAGTATCAGCTGCTTCTTCATCTCTTCCTCTTTGTATGGACTTCTGTGTATGTACCCTGATTATGTGAGATAATTTTCCCTAATTTTCTCTCCTTTTTCTGCTCTAACGTATTTCCCTTCTTATCCCTTTCCATACTTCTTTTAAGATCATCAAAATATAACAGAATTGCTTCCAGGTCATTCACTAATTGGACTTTCTGACTCCTGATGATAATTGTTCTGAGGAGATATAAGCATCATTTTTCCATATTAAAATATAAACAGTTCAGTCTTGTTTAGTCTCCTGTAATTACTCACTCACATTTATATTTTTGTGTTTTTCTTGACTCCTGTTTTTATACTTCAAAGTTTCTGTCCAGCTGTGGTCTTTTTATCAGGGATGCTTGGAAGTCCTCCAAATGTCCACAGATCTTTCTTTCTGTCTCTCCATGCCTACCTGGACTGGAAAAATTACTTACTTTGATTTATTTCTTTGATTTTCTGATCAAAACTTGGTTTGGTATATTTTCTAAATCTGTTTGGAGGTGTTGGTGGTAGAGGAGCTCAGCTGTACCTCTTTCTACTTCTCCATCATTTTGACTCTACCAAGCTTCATTTTCATTTCCTTTCTTTCTTTCTTTCTTTCTTTCTTTCTTTCTTTCTTTCTTT
>NW_020954550.1:19925143-19949395 GCF_900497805.2 Vombatus ursinus
TTCTTTCTTTCTTTCTTTCTTTCTTTCTTTCTTTCTTTCTTTCTTTCATTCTTTTTGGAGGTAATAAGGGTTAAGTAACTTGCCCAGGGTTACACAACTAGTAAGTGTCTAAGGCTGGATTTGAACTCAGGTCCTCCTTACTTCACGGTGGATGTTCTGTCCTAGAGTAGGGAACCTGCTCTATCCACTGCACCACCTAACTGCCCCCAAGCTCCATTTTCAAAAAGCGACATGGACACCCAAGTTTTTGGATTTGATATTTTCATTTTGTATTTATGCCAATTGTAAAAACCAAGAGGTTATTACAAATCCAAGAAGTCATTTTTGTGTAGTGTATAGAAAGCTGTCTTTATGATCTGGAAGACCTGTGTTCAAGTCCTACCTGTGATAACATACTGGCAGTATGGTCCTGGGCAAGCTCCTTAAACTCTCAATGTCTCAGGCAACTATCAGAGCAGGTACTGGTTTGCATTGGTGGGAGAGAGTTTTCTAGTGGGAAGATCCCAATACCAGTAAAAAATCAAACCAGCTCTATTATATAAAAAACAGACTTTTCAAGACTCATCACCAACAAGGTAAGTGCTGAAAATCATGAATAAAGAGGGAGAGAGAGAGAGAGAGAGAGAGAGAGAGAGAGAGAGAGAGAAAAGGTGAACACAGAAGCAAAAGCAAGGGACTTCCAAATTGTGTCCAAGAATATATTCTGATGCTTTTCTTAGAAGGCATTCTAAAATGTTTTTAAATCTTGGGGCTGAATACTATGGACTTGTCTTTTATTTTATCATTAGCTCCTTCTGGGCAGAGATCTGGTCATATGGGATGCTTTGGAGAGCAAACATCTCTAGTACCACACCCATGGTTAGTCATAAACATTGAATGTTCATTGTTCAGGGACCCTCCCCACCTCCATTTCCTATAGTCATCTTAGAAATGTAGAGGGAGAAGGGGCTTTAAGAGATCACCTAGTGACTAATCTAATGACCTTATTTTATTTTTTTCTTAAGTTTATTGGTGCCATTTTTATACCACTTATACTTATTCCCAACATCTGCCTCCATCTCCACCCTGAATACTCCCTTGTAATAAAGAAAAACAATTAGACAATTTAAGTTGTCTGGCCTTTAGTTTAGTCTTCTGTGGAAAATGAGGGTGTTGGACTAGATGACCTCTAAATAAGTCTCTTTATGTATGAACCTAATGAAAACTGTTGAACAAAACAAATGTATATGACAGCTAATACAATATTGAGCTCCTGTAATCCCTTATTTGACACCTAGGTGGTACAGAGGATAGAGCACTGGGCTTGGAATCAGGAAGACTCATTCTCTTGAGTTCAAATCTGGCCTCACTTACTAGCTCTGTGACCCTGGGCAAGTCACTTAATCCTGTTAGCCTCAGTTTCCTCATCTGTAAAATGAGTTGGAGAAGGAAATGGCAAACCACCCCAGTATCTTTGCCAAGAAAACCCCAAATGAGGTCACAAAGAGCTATACATGACTGAAATGGCACAACAACAACAAATCCCTTATTTCTCTACAAATCCATCAATCAATCAACAAACATTTATTAAATACCTAGTAGGGCCAAAAAATACAAAAAGACAAAAATAAAATAAGCGAGAAGATATTGGGATGGATATTATGTACATATATAAGCACAGGGGAGGGACTGGAGATGTGATTTCAATGGTGTATGGAGCTCTTGGTAGACCTCTACAGAGGCAGGGTGGTACCTTCTTTTAAAGAACAGCATTGATCACTGGCAGGTTGAGTGAATGGTTCAGGGTCATAGAGCCAGTCTGTGTTAGAGGCAGACATGAGCCCAGGACTTTTTTGCTCCAAAAGCAGTTTTTCATTCCAGAGCCACTCTGCCTGTCAATATATAGGGGGTATAAAAATAAATACCAAGTAATTTGGGTAGGGGGGAAAGGTGAACAGAGTTTGGGGGTTGGGTGTGGTATTAGTAGCTAGACGGATTAGAAAGTCTTCCTGTACGTGGTGAGTGTGAGTTGAGTTTTAAAGCAAACAAGGGATTTTAAGAGGTAGAGGAGAGGAGAGAGTGTATGTAACCAAGGCATGGAAGGAAGGAAAAAGCTTTTATTAAGCAACCATTATGTGCCAGGCATTAGTACTTTACAATTGTTATCTCATTTAATCTCACAACAACCCTAGGAGACAGGTACTATTTTTATTATTATTCCCATGTTACAGTTGAGATAACTGAGGTAGAGAAGGGTCAAGTGACTTGTCCAGGGTCAAATAGCTAGTAAGTGACTGAGGCTGGATTTGAGCTCAGGTTTTCCTGACCTAAGGCTCTATTCACTGTGCCACATAGCTGGATGAGTAACATGGCAAGTCAAGGAGACAGGAGATGGACATGTAAGAAGGTTTGTAGAGTGTGTAAAGGGGAGTAATATATTATGTCTGGAAAGTTCACATAGGGCCAGGTTGTAGAGAAGAGAGAAGTATGTTGCTGGACCCAGCATTGGTCATTACAATTAATATGAGTAAAGAACCTTCAAAGTTGGAGAAGGAGGAGAGAGTGAGGTTAGCATACAGGACCCACTTCCCGATCCAACGTTTAGAGCATCTTTGGTAGACCCTTCCTAAGTTTTTGATCTATGTGTCCTACGGGCTAGCCAGAAGAGCCTACTTTCTGTTCCCCCCCAACACCTTCCATTTCCTGTTCCATCTCCCATCTCCATGTCTTTGCACGGGCTGGGCCCCGTGTCTAGAACACCCTTCCTCTTCCCTTCTGCCTTTTAGAATCCCGAGTATCCTTCAAGGTTCAATTTAAATGTCAACTTCTAAAGGAAGCCTTTCTCAGTTCCCTCACTTGCTAGTGTTCTCCCTGCTCAATCAGTCAATAAACAAGCTTGTATTAAGCACTCTCTATGTATCTTGTAGATACTTCTATATGTGCATTGTATAAATTGTCTCCCCCATTGGATATAGGTTCCTTGGGGGCAGGGACTATTTGCTTTTCTTTGTATCTTTAGTAAAGTGCCTGGCACCTAATAAAATATACATAAATGTTAGCTATTATACTACTAGTAGTAATAGTAGTAGTAGTAGTAGTAGTAGTGGTAGTAAAAGTGGTAATAATAGTAGTAGTGGTGGTGGTGGTGGTAATAACAGTAGTAGTAGTAGTAGTAGTAAGCACTTCATAAGTGCTTGTTTATTTATTGATTGATGTAGTAATGTAGGGAAGACCCCAAGTGTAGAGAGGTCCACCTGTGGTGAGGGCTGGCAATGGGCTTTGGGACAGGGATTACAGTAAATAGTGCTCTAAGAAAGAGTTCATAGCCTTTCCACAGGTGCGTTCTATAGAAATGATAATCCTTTACTCCTATAGACCAAACAAAGGCCTCGGTTTATCTCTCTCTCTCTAGCTAATAAATTATAAGTAAAATGATGGGTCCAAGCCATTGCCAAGATCCCACCTCTCTGAAAAGAGGAGGCCCCTATAACACCCCATAGAATAAGGAAGATTTGTCTCCCTGGAGTCAGTTACACACATATTTCCATCTTTGTTACTAATAAGTGGAAAAGAAAAATTCTTGTTCACAGGTGGCTATATGAGTCAGTCTGGGAGTAGTGGAGGAGGACGAGGAGGATGGGACTCTTTATCATCTCAGGATCCCCTTCCAACCTCAGGCCTTTGAGAAGCAGAATTCATGACCCCCTCCACCCCATACCTCCTGACCAGCTTCCCCTGATGGAGAGGCAGGTACAGTCAGCTCCACGGACAAAGCCAGGCCTCTTGCTAGAGTTCAAACTTTGATATTCCAAAGGAGCAGTCCAGTTGTGGGGAGATCAAAGGCATCTCAATGAGCTTGGTACCAAACTGAAATTCTCAAGGAAGTTACATTCATTTGGGGGCTACCATCTGGGACCATCTTGGCATCACACATTAGAGAGATCCTGGAACAGGTAGCCAATGCTCCCACTGTGGAGGGACAGACAAGATGGAACAAGATGCTGAGGGAGACCTGTGGGGGGGCAACCCAAGAGGCTCCTGGGAAAACCAGTCATGTTGGAAGGTTGGAGTGGGCAAATCAGCTTGAAACCCAGGGTCAGGTCCTTCCACAGAGCCTCTAGAATCCTCCAGCCGAATGGTGCTTCAGAACCATCCAGGGTATAACTTAGACTAGGCCTAATAATCACTCCCCTCAACACATATCCCTTGAATCCAATGGAACACAAGTCTTCTGGCTGGGCTTGGATCTTCTTTATGGAACTGGACAGGCCCAGATGGACCTTAGGGACAGAACCTGGGCTGACCTAAGAGGGGGAGGGAGGCAGCATCACCCATCCTCCACCCAATCAAGTCATATACAGGATAAATTGGAGATTCTCAGAGAGAAAGCATGAGCATTATAGAGGACCAGGAAAGACTGCCTTTAGAAGGTAGGGTTTTAGCTGAGGCTTGGAGGAAGCCATGGAAGCCTGAGACAGAGATCATCAGAAAGGAGCCTGATCTTAGTCAGAGTCAGAAGATGAAAGGAGTAGGAAAGGAAAAGAGGGAGGGAAGGTCAGAATCCCTGGAATAGGCAGGTTGAGAAGGAGTGGGGAGTTCAGGTAGGTTATCAACATCCTTAAAGGTCTGGCCTTAGGATAGGCCTCTCAGGGCTTAGGCAGCTCAGGCAAGGGAACCAGTGCAGGGATGTAATAAAAAGGACTTTCTTTCCTTATCACACTAAGGCAGGAAGCCAGCATGGATGGAACTGACCGCTGGTGTCGCGTTGGCCAAGTCACTTTTCCTCTTTCAATATCAGTTTACTCATCTGTAAAATGAGGAAAGTAGACTAGATGGTCTCTAAGGCCCCTTTGAGCTGTACATCTGTGATCCCATGAAAAGGTTAGGGATGCTTATTTGAGCTGTTTCTGCATGAGAAAAAGGGTAAAAACCCAAGCAAAATGAATTTTGTGCCTGGTGTCTGGAGAGGAGTAAGTGACTGGCGAGGTTGCTTTCAACTCTTAATATTCTATGATTGTCTGTTGGAGGAAAGCCTCTGACTCCTGGGGAAAATCCTTTAGTTGTTTCAGTGGCTAGAAGTCTGAAGTCATGGACCACC
This sequence comes from Vombatus ursinus, assembly GCF_900497805.2. NCBI lineage: Eukaryota > Metazoa > Chordata > Mammalia > Diprotodontia > Vombatidae > Vombatus > Vombatus ursinus. The sequence continues at coordinate 19,930,221 of NW_020954550.1, forward strand.
AAGGAGACTCTAACTCTATGAGACATTCAGTCAGAATGAGACATTTCTACTGACGCCTAGAGATAGAGGGAAGGTTTGTTTAAGGAGTGATCAGTAACAGCTGAAGATTAGTAAAGTACATAATTCTACCTTGATGCTTATATTTTAAAATTGTTTTAAATTCCTTATTATCAGAAGGCCTCCAGGAGGCAGAGTAAATGGAGCACTAGGTTGTAATCAGAAAGACCCGAGTTTGAATTCTGCCTCAGACATTTACCATCAGTAAGATTCTGGTCAAGTCCCTTAAATCTTTCTCGGCTTTAGTTTACTTATTTTAAAAGAAGTGTTTTTATAAATGCAAACTATTACTATTATCTATTCATATAATGTTTATGATAGTTCCAATCAATATGGATACTTAGTTTAGCTAAGCTCTCAGTACATTAATACATAATGAAAGGGTCATGGTTTTTTGATTGATGATCTTTTTAGAGTAGAGGAGAATGTTTGGCAGGGAAGAAAATGAATGTCTCGTGCTTTGGTGGCCTCTTTTGCTTTGGAGCACTGAGGGGGCCAGGATGGGGTCCAAAGAAGAAACAGATTCAATTTCTTAGGACTTGACTCTAGGCTTTAAGCAGAGGGAGAGAGAGAGAGAACCTTCCATTTTCCTTTTAGGAAAGGTCAGGGTTGTTGTGAAGACAGGACAAACACTCTGTCCAGGAATAGACAGCATTCAGACACACCCTGCATACTGTTGCCCTGAGCAAAGGTGTTTTGCAATAAAGTCATTACTATACTATAGCCAAACCCCAATTGTGACACTGTAAAACTTTACTGTAATGTCATTTGGCCAATTTTCTGAGATGTAAAACTGAAGGTTGGTGATGAAATGAGCTAAATGTCTCTTATAAACTTGTTTCATCTAACTTTATATTTTCAGAGAATAAGTTAATAAATTGAGGCAGAAGTCTACTTATATTTGACTCATTTCCTTCATTCTGTTTCTCTTAGAGATGATGGAGGGTGTAAAGCTTCCCACCAGTTCTCTCCACTTTGATTCTCCACCTTTTTTCTAATCAGCTCTTTTCCTTGCCCCTCCATAGGTAATAGAGTAGCTTGGCTTCTTTTTTTTTTTTCTGTGTGACTAATTCCCACAACACAGCAGAGATTGCTATGCTCAGGAACAAACATTAATTTAGTTACCATTTATTTTCAGGTTATTATTTTTCTTTTGGTCCAACCATGACCAATTCATAAACTTACCAATCTTAGAGCAGATGTGAAACCCAATTTATTATTCATGTAACTAGTGGTTATCATCCCTTCACTGACTTCTTTACTGGATCCATTATTAATTTGGATGATTTAATTAATTAAATTTTAATGTTACTCATTTTTCTTTCAATCCTGTGCAACCATTCTTCCCATATGTATACAATTATTACCCCTTTCATTCTGAATGTTGTCCTGGTATATCCCTAACTACAACACTCTACAGTTTCTGCATTATGAATATTACCTGACTAGTCTTCCCTTTGAGAGGGGAAAAACGTGAATCATCAAAAGCCATAATAACAAAGGGGTTGTTCTCGTGAATAAGAATAAGGATGTGAATACTTAAGTGGTTTTACAGGCTCATGATCCTATTAAGTTATGAAACACAACCAGTTTTGCTCATCTAATTGCAAATTAGTCTTGATTTTTACATTTACATTTTTTTCATTTCATAAACTTAGGTGTGACTGAATGGCTCAAGAGATACATCAGAGGTCCTGCTAGCCCTTCAAGGTCACCTTTGTTAAATCTTCAATATGAGCACTGATACCACAGCAATTGGTAAACATTACAAATCAGGGCTTTATTATTTATTTCATATGGACTTAAGAAAGAGATGGAGAAAATATTGTGTTGTGCATATTGCCTCCCACCCCAAGAGCCAGTTGTTAAACATTTACCAGCACACTGCTGCATATAGTCCATTTCCATATAACATTCCTCTCTCTCAGGTTATATTCATAATATCCCCACAGATATAGAAAGGGGGATGAGACCTGTGATGTCATCGATACAGGGGACTCTTGGATGAAGAAGCTCCCTCTCCCAAAGTAGGTGAGCACTTCTCTGCAACTAATAGTCTTGGAAAGTCTTGCCTAAAACACTGAGAGGTTCAGTGACTTGTTTGAGTCCGCACAGCCAGATGTGTCATTCTTTGCTTCTCCCTGCTCAAGCAAGACATCCCTTGTTGTAAAGGTTAGAACATAAAAAGATAAAAAGTTCATCGAAACTAATGGGAACATCAACTGTGTCTGACAGTCTATGCAATATTCCACCCACGGTCCCCTACTTCTGTAAAGAAGGAAGGGAAATGCACTCGCTCAACATACTCTGGAGCCAAGTTTGGTCATTAAAATTACATAGCATTCAGTTTATTAGTTATTCATTCATTCATTTATTATTTATCATCATTTATTTACTTTATCCATTCATTGCTTTCTTCTTACATTGTTGTAGTAATGGTGTATATTCTTCTTCTGGCTTTGCTTGCTTCTACTCTGCATCAGTTTGAGTGGGTCTTCCCATGACTCTCTGATTTTTTATATTTGCCATTTTTTGTGGAACAATGATATTATCTTATATTCATGTACCACATGTTTAGCCATTCCTCAGCCCATGGACATTTCCTTTGAAATTGAGGACTTTTAAAAGTTGCCTTGGGCCCTGATAATCTGTTATTTCTGTGCTAAAAGAAACAGACAAAGAATAGCATAGAATCAGTAAGAGGATGTAACTAGAATAGGAAGTGAAATTTTTTAAAAAATTAGAAACCATGTCAGCAACCGTTCCTTAAATGAATAATCTGGAGAGAAATTGTCTCTCCTGCCTTCCCAGTTCTAATCTATAGCCTGGAAAAACAGGGCACTGTCCTAACAGCCTTGATCAACTCATCACTCTCACTTATCACGCTGTGGAAGCATGTAAAAAAAGCTCCTGTTCAGTTTCTTTATAAATATAAGGAAATATTGCTCTAGTCTAAATGCCTTTTGCAGACCTCCCCCTCCATACTTTAGGCTAGGTCAAGAAGAAAAGGCTTTTTTTTTTTTTAAAGGAAATGGATTTAGTGTGGAAACATAACTTAGAACAGAGTATGCCTTGTCTGGTTAAAAAATATTGCCTTCCTCACCTACTGAAGTGATTGGGCTATTGATCGCTCTAAGGAAGCTATTGGAGCTATGACCCACACTTCTTTATTCAGATAAGGATTTCCATATTGATGGCACTTCCAGAAGATGACAAACAACAACAACAGCAACAACAACCATATTGATAATGATCCCAGGGAAGAGACCCTTTTCTTTTTCTTTTCTATCCTTTTCTTCTCCCTTGAGGGGAGTGGTCAAGAAAGGAACTGAGTGACTAGTGGTTACTAGATATTGATCTGGATTTTAACCCCAAATTGTATTTTAACATAGTATGATCTTTTCCTTGTTGAAAATTCCAATAAATATTATCTCAAATCCTCTTGGAGAAAGACATGCCCAAGGCAGCAGTTGTTAAACTTTCTGGACTCAGGATCCCTTTATACTCTTAAATATTATTGATGACTCCAAAGAGTTTTTGTTCATGTGAGTCATATCTATTGATATTTACTATATTAGATATTAAAACATATAGTTTTCAATTTTTATTAATTCATTTAAATGACAATTATAAACCCATTACATGTTAACAACATAAATAACATTTTTATTTAAAATGTATTTTACAAAATAAAAAAATAGTGAGAAGAATGGCGTAATTTTATATATTTTGGAAAAAATCTCTTAATATCTGGCTTAATAGGAGACAGCTGGATTTTCATATCTGCTTCTGTATTCAATCTGTTGTTTTGGCTAATGAATTTGAAGAAAATCCAGTCTCACCCAGATGTGTAATTGGAAAAGGGAGGAGTATTTTAATAGTCTTTTCAGATAATTTTGGATATTCTTCTTTGATGACACCCAAACTGGACAAATGATGGTTTCTTAAATGTTAGTTGCAATGTGGAATCTAAAATCATTTCAATGAACTTTTCATATTTGGTTACATTAAAATCCATTGCTCTAGCTTGCATTTTGAATAATTCTTTGACATATCATGTAATGTTATGCATTAGTCATTTGGGAAATGTTGGTTCACTGAGTTATGCAGATCTTCTCCTTGATGACACATTTCTTTGCACAACATCAAAAACATCACATTCCATAATATCACTACTGATCTCATTAATCAACATTTATTAAGCACCTACTATGTGCCAGGCACTGTGGTAACTCCTGGGAATCCAAAAAAAGACAGAAAATTCTTTAAATATTGGAAAGCTGTCATGTTCACAGTAGCAGATATAAGTTTTTCAAAATTCTAATTTTTACTTGAAAGCTCAGATTTGATCATTGGCAACAAATATTGTCAGTTTTCCTTGACATGACAGGCTCACTTTGCTCATTTTCAAGAGAATATTTGCCAAATATGTCTGAATAACTGTAGTTTGTCTGTCAGTCATTCTTTCAAATAAAAATGGTGTTACATTTTCCATGAAAAAAGTGGCTAATGCAGCTTATAACTTAAGTAATCGTACAAATGCTTTATCTTTAGACCAGAGGTATCAAACATACTTCCTGAGAGCCACATGTGGCCTACAATATTCCCCAGTGTGGCCCAAACTAAATTAAAATGTCACTGGGAAATATTTAACAAAATGAATAAAAATATAATAAAACATGGATAAGAATACCTTTTAAAACTAAGTCAAAAGAGCCCACAAGGATCCTTATGAACAGACTAGTGGCCCCTCTTTCCATTTGATTTTGATACCACTGCTCTAGAAATCATCATATTTTGGTATGAAGCAGAGATGCTTTATCCTTATGTAATTGATTTCCTTGGCCCTCACTCTGAAGGCCATATGTGTTATAATTCACCCCTCTCTCAAGGTTCTGCAGTACTCCTAGGGAGGTTGGGAATATCTAGGCTCTCTCCCTTTGTACTCTTCAGTCCTCATGGATGGTGTTGGCTCAGTCGTAGAGGGTTTCCTGCACCCTTGTTCCATTTAACCACGAATAGTTGAATTTGCTTCTGCAAAGGAATATTTACTTCAAAGGTATAATAACAAATTATACGTGACCCTGGGAAAGTCACATAACCTCTGTTTGCCTTAATCCATTGGAGAAAGGAATGGCAAACCACTCTAGTATCTTTGCCAAGAAAACCCCATGGACAGTATGGTCCATAGGGTCACAAAGAGTCTGACTGAACAACTGAATTAAAAATAATAACAAATATATAAACCTATTTCTCAACATGTGTGGCATAACCCCTCACCCTGCACCAAACCACTTCATACTTTAGGGAGGCAGAGAGCATTAGGTTCACAGTTTTGCTTAGTTCCTATACAGAATGCTCCCAAGTTCCAAGTCCCCCCATGAGCTTGAGTCCCAGGCACCCAGGCTTCTCAGGGCTTTCCCTGCTGGGCTGGCTGACTGTACATCCAGCCTGGAATCCTGGTCCCAAGGTTTCTATGATTCAATTCTGGGTTCAGGGTGATTCCACCACTACTCCCCCCTAAAACTGAGAAGGACAAATGAATCAGAACAAGACAAACACTCCAAGCACATTTCTCAGGGCCACAGGATAAAAGGGGATAAGAGTGGGGGAGGATGCCTTTCCCTCACCCAGTCAGCTTATGGCGCCTGTGCAGTATGTGAACTCTGACCCTGACCCTCTCTGGACACAGCAGAAAAAATGCACACAAGAAAAAGATTGAGCTGTCCCAGTCTGGCAGCTTTAAAGAAGCGGCTTATACCAACTATACAGCCAATCAAAGGAGGCTACTCCTATCTATGTGTTAGGGGAATGCAAGATGTCTTCTCCCAGAAGCAGGATTCCTCCATGTTAGGTGATCTGGGCACGTACAAAGCAAGCCCAGTTATATACACTTCCCATTTCGTAACACAGAATAATAAAAAAGACGTATACTCAAGAGAAGAGATTTAACAAAATTAACTTTTATTGCTTCATCAAGGATACTTAAGCAAAACTGGCTTTTTTTTCCTTCTGCAATTACATGGCAATGAAGAATACAATAACCACTAGAATGGATTGGTGCCATTGCCTTGATATGTGCAAGGCACCAACAGTTTTCCCCACCTTTGCTTCTGTACCGTCAGTGCAAATGCCTATAGTTGTTCCGGGATAAACCGTGAGATTCAAAGAAGTGATTCCACAATTTGCACATTTAAGCACCACCCATACACAGGACAAACTGGATATATCAACAGAAGGAAGTGCTTGTGTTTCTTGCTAAGCATTCACATAAAAGAAGGTCTTTGATAAAAGCTTGTTGCTGGTACCAGACAAATGCAAGAGAAACAGCAAGACCAGCCACTTCTGTAGATTTGTCTGTTTGTAAAGCAAAAGTGGGGCAGCTAGGTGATATAGAGGATAGAACACTGGACTCGGAATCAGGAAGATTCATTTTCATGAGTTCAAATCTGGCCTCAGACACTTACTAGCTGTGTGACCCTGGGCAAGTCACTTAACCCTGTTTGCCTCAGTTTCCTCATCTGTAAAATGATCTGGAGAAGGAAATGGCAAACTAGTATCTTTGCCAACAAAAAACCTAAAATGGGGTCATGGAGAATCACATATGATTGGACAACAACAAAGCAAAAGTACAATTTGGCAAATGAGATATTAACTAAGTCTTGCAGTCTTCAGATAAATCCTTAATTCACAGGTCATGTAGCCTTTGGAAAACTTCATTGTATGCTCATAAGAAAATGAGAGTGAAAAAGGTAACTAACATTTCAGTGTAACATGAAAATGACCTCACAGACCCTCTGAAGGGATCTTGGGGATCCCCAGAGGTCAGTAGACCACCCTTTGAGAACTGCTATCCTAGGTAGGGCATGAGGAGGTTTAGGCATCTCCTTCCCGACACTAGAGATAGTCAGATATAGACTAACATTAAATTAAATGAAATTATTTCTGGAAGACTTGTGCCTGAAACACAGAATACACCTTCAGTATTAATATCTTTTTTCTTTGACAACTCTGACCTCTGGCTATAACTCTTCATAACTTCAACATGGCTTTGGGAGGCCTTGGGAGTTTCCTCAGCTCTGCTGGTTCATCTCCTCATAACTCAGTCAGTATTTTTAAGTCCAGCCACAGACCTCTTATTCTACCTGTCATATGGTTACTCCTTCTTCCTCTCAGCTATCTCTTAGCCATGATGACAATTTGCTTCCAGCACAGCATCTGGTGGGAATTCAGAGTCTCTTGGTCTTAGTGACACAGGGAAGGGAAGAAGCATTTATTTATTTATTAAATATTTAATAAGTGCTAGGCACTGTACTAAACTTTTTACAGATATTATCTTATTTGACCCTCAAAACAATCCTGGGAGGTAGGTAATGCTATGATTTCCATACAGAGTTGAAGAAACTGAGAAATACAGAGGTTAAGTGACTTGCCTAAAATCACACAACTAATAAATTTAAGAAATAGGATTGGAACTCATCTTCTTGACAATTTCCCTTCACCTAAAGCCAGTTAAAATAGTATTACCTTACATCTATATACACTATTTCACTTGACACAACTATAACATACTGTCCTTATTTAATAGACAAGAACACTGCAGTAAAGAGAGGTTGTGACTTGTCCAAGGTCACATGGCTCAGCAGTGATGACAACAGGTAGATGGTTTTGGACGTGGGGTCAGGAAGACCTGAATTTGAATCCTGCCTTAGATAACTTACTAGCTGTGTGACCCTAGGCGAGTCACTTGGCCTCAAATTCCTCATCTGTAAAGTGTAGATAATAATAGCGTCTACCTCCCAAGGCTGTTGTAAGGATCAAGTGAGTTGACATATGTAAAGTGCTTTGCAAGCCTGAAGGTGCTATATAAAAGTTAGGGATTGTTAGTATGACAGGATTAGATCCCAGATTTTCTAATTCCTACTTTCATGCTCTTACATACCATCCTATAAGCCTTCAACACACTCAGGAAATGGGAAACAGAGCTATACATACAAGTCAAGTCAAAGTATTTATTAAGCACCTTCTATGTGCCAGGTCTGTGCTAAATGCTGAGTGCTGGGGACACAAAGAAAGGTGAAAGTTTCTGCTCTCAAACTGCTCACAGTCTAATGGAGGACACAACATGAAAATAACCATGTATAAACAAGCTCTAGACAGGATGAATTGGAGATAATACGAAGAGGAAAAGGACTAGCATTAAGGGGGGTTGGGAAAGATTTCCTGTAGAAGGTGGGGTGTTAGCTGGGACTTAAAGGAAGTCAGGGAAGCCAGGAGGTGGAAATGAAGAGAGAGAGAGCATTCCAGGCATGGGAGGCAGCCCATAAAAGTCCTCAGAGTCCTGAGATGGAATGTCTTGTGCAAGGAACAGCCAGGAGGCTGCAGTGTAGGGGGAGGGGAGTAATATGTAGGAAGTCTGGAAAGGTAGGAAGGGGCCTGGTTATGAAGGGCTTTAAAAGCCAAATGTCTTATCGTTGATCCTGGAAATAACATTTATTATATATGAGTTTATTAAGTAGGGGAGGTGACATGGTTAGACCTGCTCTTTAGGAATACAGTATACAAAAACGAAGGTGAGTCTAGATTAAAAAAAAAAACATAGAGTAGCCGCCTTTGCTGGCCTTCCCCTCTTCATACTGGCAAGGTATGCGAGGTGAGAGGAGTTTCTTCCTGTTCTTTGTCTTTTTCTGACCATTTTGTGCAATACATTGCATTATGGTATGACCTTGTTGGCCTAGAAGTCTCACAGTGCACATTACTCGGCTCTAAATGACTTCAGAGTTCCATAAAGATGATTTTCTTTTACCTTCCCTCCTCCCCCAACTTCATACTTAACTGAAGGCCATAGTTACTCATTAAGGTCTTACACTGCCAAGAGGTTTAGGCCAGCCAGAAGATTGGGTTAAGTCTAAGTAGATGAAAATTAAGAGGAACATTTGGGGTCCAAAAACCATCTTCACAAGTACAAGGTAGGAGAGGAATGACTGGTTAGCCTTTCATCTGAATAAGATTTAGGGATTTTGTGGCTTGGAAGCTTCCTACAAGTCAATAGGATTTGAAGTAGTATCTTTACAGCTTAAGAATGAATGAGGAACAATTATTTCTTCAATGAGTAAAGTGGGTGTATTTTAAGACACTATTTATATTCATTACCCTGTTCTATATTCTAATTTTGAATATTAACAAGAATGATGAGGTGAAGAAGTGGGGTTTTTTTTCACTTTTTTTTTGAACAATGGAGGAAGGATGTGTGGTTCAGTCATTTCCTTCTCTCCCAGACAAAGAGGCCCAGAGCTCAGGCCACCCACATAGAGAAACTTTACTGAAAAGCAGGTGCCATGGAAATCAAGATGTTTCCTCTGAATTGGGAATTATGAGAGGATGAAAGGACATCAGAGAAATTTAGAAAATCAGGAGTGTTGAATAAATGTCATTGTTTTTCATTTTAATTTTTGTTTTGTCGTTGTTGCAGTTAGTAGGCTGAGGTCAATGTTAGGTGTAGGCATGGGCAAACCATGACTTCAGGAATAAAGGATTCTCCACAAAAGTGAAAAGAAAAACATAATCACAAAAAGAAATAATTTTATTGTTATTTTAATTTGTAAGACAAAATTTGTAATTGCTTTTAAACCAAATGAGGTAATCAATAGAACCGCATTCTTACAATCATACCATTTTGTAACTAATCTTGAAACACATAAACATCAAGGAAACATGAACAGTAAGAGAAGAAAATTACTCTGTGTGACTTCTCTCAACCATCATGCATGTTTGGTTACAAACAAAATCACACCACTGACACACATGGGTGACCACAATTCATACTAGATATCCTGGCTATAGAACTATTCCTAAGCTCAGGTATGAAGGAAGATATTAATCATTTTTGCCTTACATTGAAATCATTTTGAGTCACTACACATTACTAACACTGCAGAATGATCGTGATATGCCAGTTGCTCTCACATCTTGCTTATTTCTGACTCTGCTCACCACGTTCCCTCTACCTGTAATGTCCTCCCACCTCTTCTCCATCAATCTATGTCCATCAATTCCAACACTCAGCTCATGACTCACCGTCCTGATTAAAGCCCACACTCCCCTGCTCCCTTCCCTATCCCCCAAAGCACTTACAGATCTGATTCATCCATAATTAAATGATTGTTGCTGTTTTTCCATTCTCATCAACTGCTGTGCTCCAACCACAGTTAGAAAAGCCGGGGTCTTTAGGCCAGAACAAAGGTTGCCCTCCCTCACCTGTTCGCTCAGGTTTATCCTCATCTGACAGCACAGCTGGCTAAGCAGGTGTTTACAGAACAATACGTAGCTCTGCCTGCTTTTTGAAAATTGTTAACCCCGGAGAAGGCATTTCTTATGAAAATGCTAATACCACAGCTAAGTCTATTAATTATTCACATGTCATATCAGATGGGGGACTTGTCAAAAACACAGAGAGCTATTTTCCCCACACACGTCATACTAAATGCACCTAATGTCAGGAGCTGTTTATGCTCATTTGAAATGATTGGTGCTTCATTTGGGGCCTTTGCTATTAAATGTGTATTGCCTTAGGCGAGTTGTTCATCAGTACAGAGTGTTAAAACATATGTAGGCTAAGACTGTGATTTATTTTATGTTCTAACACGTTGTAGTCTGGGCGACATTGAACCCTGGCTCTTATTTCTCTCCTTTTTGTGGAGATTCCAGTCAGCTTGTTGTTGTCATTCATTATTATTACTATTATTAGGTGGCACAAAGATCCTTGGGGATAAATCAAATGGATCTATTTAATAGAATCTATCTCCCAGAGTTGTTGTGAGGGTAAAATGAGATAATAGCTGTAAAGCATCATATTAATTTTGGCTATGATGATGATGATTCACTAAATGAAAAAATAAAAACAATTGGCAGTTTTGAAAATTTTAAATAGATTATTTTAAATTACCTTTGGAGCACAGGACAATAATAATGTTATTTTGTGACTCATGACGGTTAACTGTACCATTTGGGTGAAATATGAAGCTATCAACATATAGTTATACATTTCCACATCCCTGAACTCAAACTGATTTGCTAATTTATACCTGCTCAATAAGCCAGTGAGGTGGTGCAATGGACAGAGTTCCAGGCCTAGAGTCAGGAAGACTCATCTTCCTGAGTTCAAATCTCACTTCAGACATTTACTAGCTGGGTGACCCCTTGGCAAGTCACTTAACCCTGTCTGCCTCAATTTCCTCATCTGTAAAATGAGCCGGACAAGGAGAAACAGCAAACCACTCCAGTATCTCTGCCAAGAAAACCCCAAACTGGGTCATGAAGAGTTGGACGTGACCGAAACAATTGAACAACAATAAACTTGCTCAGTACTGAAAGGAATTGGTGAGGGGGAGGGAAGGGTATAAGGAAAATATTTCATACAAAAGCCAAGGGAAGGAGAAAGCATGTATGAACTTCTTGGGACATGCATTCCTCAACATTTGACACTAGATTTTAGCCCCAAGGTTTAAATATGTAATGTACTGGTAGATACATGACTTTCAACAAGTTTGCCAATAAACATCAAGTTTTTGCAACCATTTGGGTCACCCTGCATATACATATTTTCCAGTCCCCTTAGAGCTCTTGCTACTAGTCAGAATAAAAAAAAAATACACATCTTTTCTCTACAGCTAATAATAACACAAAAACATAAATCTATTCACAGGGCAATTCAGTCATTTAAATGGGCCGTAATTAATCCCAGGGACAGGGACTGGACCTGTACAATTCATTGGCACAGGAAATTCCTGGATAAGGAAATTCCTTTTTTTAATGCATGTGGGTCAATAACATTCTCTTCTTCATAGTCTTAAGAGAATTGCCTAGAGGAGAGGTGTCAAACACCTGGCTTTAGGCTACAAGCCACCAGTAGCACTCTAGTATATGTCCCAAGGCAGATTAAAATATGATTGAGAAATATTTGACAAAATCAATAAAAATACAATAAAACATAGATAATGTTACATTTGAAAAGGAAGTCAATATGTGGCTACAAGACAGGTAGGTAGTGCAGCCAGGACTGGTCAGGAAGACCTGAGTTCAAATCTGGCCTCAGACACTCACTGTCTGTGTGTGGGCAAGTCGCTTTAACTCCTTCTGCCTCAGCAAAATGAGAAAAATAATGGCATCTACTTCCCAAGGTCATTGTGAGGATCAAATGAGATAATAATTATAAGGTACTTACAACAGTGCCCGGCACATAAACACTATATAAATGTTAGTTATTGTTGTTGTTGCTGTTCAGTTTTTTTTCAGTTGTATCTGACTCTTCATGACCCCATTTGAGGTTTTCTTGGCAAAGATACTAGAGTAGTTTGCCATTTTCTTCTCTAGCTCATTTTACAATTATTATCTCATTTGATCCTCATGATGAGGAAACTGAAGCAGAGTTAAGTGATTTGCCCAGGGTCACATAGCTAGTAAGTGTCTGAGGCCAGATGTGAACTCAGGTCTTCTTGACTCCAGTCCTAGCACTCTATCTACTGTGCCACCTACATGCCCATTATTAATTAATTATTATTATTACTCATGGATTAGTGGCCCCCATTTCTATTTGAGTTTGACACCTGTGGCCAAGAGCACTGAGAGGTTAAGCAACATTTCCAGGGTGACAGAGTTCATCTGTGTCAGAGGCAGAACTGGAACCCAGCTCTTCCTAGGCTCAAGGATAGCTCTCCATGCATTATATCATGCTGCCTCTGTTGAATCATATCGTCATTAAAATGAACAGTAATATGAGCTCATTAAAAACTTTTTGTCACATGTCCTACCAAAATCAAGTGAGTTTCCTTTCACTGCCAAATGTGAGATTCAGTAGCTGTAGCATATTCCCCACAGTATCTAATGACCAAGGAATGATTCTCTCCAAAGGAGATATCTGAAGAAGGATGTCAAGATGCCTACTACTACAAAGCTCTTCAAAGCCCTTGGAGAATCTCTTGGCACATGAATAACAGCTGAGGTGCAGAAAGGGATGATTTGTGTAGTCTAACACTCTCACTCTCTCCTAACCAATGGCCACAGGTCCAGTGGAAGTGTGGAAGCTATGGCAGATGGGTCTCCCAGGGATGCAGACCAGAGAAAAAGGCAGGGGAAATGGGAGCAAAGAGACAATGATTTATAGAGCTGATTAATGGCTCAGTGCTACGGTATTATCAGTCAATAAATCAACTATTTATTGAGTGTATATTATATGCTTAGCACTCTGCTCTATCTGTGCAACTGAGGGAAGAACTTACCTAACCCATATGTGGAAATGGGAAAATACAGTCCAAAGGCAGTCCAAAGTCTGCCTCTAAAATGGCAAAATGTGCTCGTTCCTGTACGCTGTCAAATTACAAACCATAATGGTCTCACAGAGATAGTGTTTCAACCTTGCTTTCAATTCAGCCATTTTTTCTTTTGCTCCACCCAAATAATATAAGTTACAGGCTCATTTTGTGATCTATTGTATTTTGGAAAATAAAAATAATAGTTAAAATGAGTATACTAAATTCAATCCAGAGCTGAAAAAACTTAGTTTCAGAACACACAGGTTCTACACTCAAGATATTCAATCAATCTAATTAACAAAATGACAGATCTAACTAAGATGAATCAAGGAATAATTGCCTAATAGAAGGGAGGAAAAATGAATTTTAGATCAACAACATAGCGAACTGGAGAAGTTCAGGGTCAAATAGAATTTTTTGAAGCTACTGAAACCAAAGTATTTAGACTCAACAGACACGACCAAAGCAAAGTATATATGGTTTTCAGAATTTCCATTTTGATGTTTAATTGGGGATTTAAAATGTATTCTTTTTCTAATTTTTTTAAGTTGCATGCCCAATCCATTGATCTTTTATTGAGGTATAGAGGTATAAATGTTTCCCTAAGTACTGCCTTGGCTGCATCTGACAAATTTGGTATGTCGTCTCATTGTTGTCATTCTCTTTAATGAAATTATTGATTGTTTCTATGTTTGTTATTTGAGCCATTCATTCTTTAAGATTAGATTATTTAGTTTCCAATTAATATTTTATCTATAATCTATAATTTTTATTGCATTATGATCCAAAAGGGGCATATTTAATTTTTCTACTTTTCTGCATCTGGCTGTGAAGGTTTTTTTTTTTTTGCCATAATACGTTGTCAATTTTTGTGAAGGTGCCACATACAGTTAAGAAAAAGATACACTCCTTTCTATTCCCATTTATGCAGCAATATATGCCAGATACTCTGCTAAGTGCTTTACAATTATCATCTCATTTGATCCTCACAACAACCCTAGGAGATAGGTGCTATTATTATCCCCATTTTACAGACGAGGAAACTGAGGCAGACAAATGTTAAGTGACTTGCCTTTCTATTAGTATATTTATTTTAACTATTATTTTTATATTCCAAAATACAATAGACCACAAAATGAGTCTGTGGTCTCATATTATTTGGGTGGTGCAAGGGAAAAAATGGCTGAATTGAAAGTAAGGCTGAAACACTATCTCTATGAGATCATTATGGTTTGTAATTTGACAGTATATTAGCTGACACAGCTACTAAGTGTCTGAGGCCAGATTTGAATTTAGGTCTTACCTGACTCCAGGCCCAGAGCTCTATCTATGATGCCACCTAGATATATTCCATATATTTTCACAGGCAGAACCAGAATTCATATGTAGAAGAATAGAAAGATTGCAGTTCTATATAAAGAACTTTCTAACAATTTGAGCTGTCTGCACGGTGAAATGAGTTGCCTCTTATAATGTGAATGCTGCACCAATAGGTTCATTCGGGTTGAAACTGAGTGACCAGGGGTCAGCAATGTTGTCAAGAGGCCTCTTGCTTTGCATAGCTGCTTGGTCCAAATTGTCTACTGGGGCTCCATCACTTTTAACTCCAAAATTTCTATAAGTTTCTTTTAATAAATGGATTAAATTTGATGTATTATCCAAATTTAATTAGATTCCAAATTTTCAATTTAATTAATTGTTTAACAGGTAACAATATTCTTATGGAAATTGTAGCTTTCACATGCTGTTGAAAATGATAGGATAACTTCCTCTATCAATATTTTGAATCTCACATAATAATAGCTAGCATTTATATGACACTTTAAGATTTGCAAAGTGCTTAATACATAGTGAAAAATGCAGAAGTCAAAGGAAAATGAAAGAAAGGTTTAAGAAATGCTTCAAAATGGGCATTTTGGTGCCCATAACAACCTGGGACAAGGCAATCTCTTTTTATTTCATTCCTTTATTTTGTTGATCTGTCTCAGCTCCTTATCAGCACATAAATTAACTTCACAAGTTCTACTATTCTTGGAAACAGTGAGAATAGTATTAGCTAAAGTTGAATTGTTATTTTCCTTAAATTCACATTGTCAGCATTTTCTTACTGCTTAACTGTAAGCAAGTAAACAATCTAATCATTATTTTCCAACAAACCTTTTAGAAATTAATGCATAGTATTCTCTTAAATGCCACTTCAATGCAGAAGTCAGAATTTTACAGCAAAGTTTTAAATGTGTCTTGTGAAAATAGAAATAGGCACATATTACATTGAGAAAATTTAAAATTTAGCGTATTTTTGTCTGGAGATGAAGAAAGGCTGATTTTAAGGTGATGCCATCAATCAATAGATGAACCAATAAGTATTTTTTTTTAATGTCCCTACAATGCTCTCAGTATTGGGCTAGATGATATAGATGCATTTGGAAAAAGCACAAAACTTGGTTTTTACCCTGAAGGAGTTTACAATGTAGCTAGGGAGATAAGAACCATATGAAAGTAATAGCAAGCAATGTGATATGGTATATCATTTAGTATTAAATTTCCTGTTACAGGATCTATCTAATGTGAGAGTTTTAGAGGAGCAAGAGATAAACAAGGGCCAAAAGAGTTAGTAAAGACTTTCTCAAGGAAGTGGGCCTTGAAAGATGCTTGATGTGTGAAGGGGATTAAGTTTCTTGGAGAAGGGAAATACTCTAAGAGAGTACAACAATATGAGTAAAAGCATGCATGGAGGAAGGAATGGGTAAAGTGTGTTGGAGGGAAAATGAGGTGGCCATCCTGGGTTAAAGCAAAAGGTGCATATTGGGGACAGAAGGAAAGTAAGATTAAATAGAAGGATGGTAATGAATGATGTAGGCTCTTAAAATTCAAGTAGAAAAATTTAGATCTACCTTACAAGCCCCAGAGATGCAGTGTGGAGTAGTGGATAGAAGTCTAGTCTTGGGATCAAGAAGACCTGGATTCTGCCTCTGACATACACTGGGTGAGAGATCATTAGTAAATCATTAAACTTCCCAGCTCCCCTTGGCAATTCCATAAGAACCCTAGTTTCAGAAGAATTGCTGGTTTGCATTGGCTGAGGGAGCTTGCACAGTGCTCCCACATTGAGGATTACATACTCTGAAGAGATCACAGATCTGGACCAAAATAAATAAAATAAAGGTCTGAGTTTGAAAAATGAATCCTTATTAACAGCAGCTTTAAGCTTCTTTGGGCAGGAAAGGGCTGAGAACCTCTCTGCAGATTGGTACTACTTCAGCAATATCCACAAGCCCCAGTTGTAACACAATCTCCCTACAATGCCATAACTTTACCACCTTTCTGCTCCCGCCATAATTTCGTGTACCCACAGGTGGAGCAGAATCTTTGGGTCCATGCAGGAACTACAAAGAACAGTCACTCCCCTCCTCACTGAGGCAGACTTTGAAACAGTTTGGCCATGGGGTTTGGAAAACACATCCTTCCCAGTGCATGGAATCTATAGCAGGCTTCACTCACTGACAGCCTTGTGCAGCATATCATGCCTTAAATAACTAATTTATCAAATGCTTTATTTTTGCCTGTCTTTGCATATGAGCTTCATCCTTTAATACTACAAGGATTTCATCCATGTGAATATTCCTGCCACTAATATGGTTAATAATTCCTTCTATGCCTTCGTTGGGGTGTGCACCCCCACCCAAAAAATAATTATCATCTAGGCCAGCCCTCTGGTGACACACAAAATGATGCAAAGGGCTGAACAGGCAGGAAGGCTAGCTGAGAACAAGAGGTTCAGGGTGAGGGAGCATGAGGGCTAGATAGGGAGAGATGGGAAGAAAATGGTGGCTGTGTCCTGAGTTGTGGCACCTCTTTTAGGTCCTGTGTTGAAAAACATCACTTTCAAGACCTTCCCTGAATTTCAGTGATGGTCTGGTTTCTCCTGGAAGAAGCCCAACATTCCCTATAGCTTCAATGCATTTCTTTGTCACCTTTCTATGAATGACTTCTATCCCCATCTTGCTGTGTCTGGAATGTAGATTAATTGGTTAACTGGGAGCTGAGGTGAGTATTCTCTGAGGGACACATGGAGATGACAGTCATTTGGGAATAGAAATGAGAGTGTTTAATACTTGATTCAATTTCATGCTTTTATGGAATTATTCTGTCTCATTAAATGTTTTTCTTCAAATTTATGGTCATCTGGTTCATTACGGTAAAAAAAAAAAAAGCATCAATGGGGGCTCATCAGCTATGGATCTGAATTCAGGGGTAGGGAATCTGTGGCCTCAAGGCTACATGTGGCCTAGGTTCTCAAGTGCGACCCTTTGACTGAATCCAAACTTCACAGAACAAATCACCTTAAAAAAAGGATTTGTTCATAAAACTTGGACTCAGTCGAAAGGCTGCACCCAAGGACCTAGAAGACCACATGTGGCCTCGAGGCTGTAGGTTCCCCACCCCTGGAAGAGATGATTGTCCCAGCAGTATCTTGGACCTGGAGATAGCTTAGAAGGCCCACTCTGAGGGACCAGGAGTAGCAGGCTGATCCTCAGGGGACAAGTAGAGTCTTTTTTGTTGAGGTTGGGTTTCATTAGCACTCAAGTCACCTCCACCTCATGATGTCACAGCAGAGCAGGATTTCCTTAAGCATTTATTCAGTCATAAAAACCTCAAGATTACCACCATCCATGATCATTATGCTCTTGGGCAATAATTTCTCCATGAATAGATGTACTTACATTGTGTCCTGAACTTTCATGTGTTTAGACTAACTCCTTAGCCCAAATTTCTGAAGAAGAAACCTTCCACAGAGAGTACATATGATTCAGTGACATACACGGTGATGTTAGCTTATAAGGAAAAAAGACAAATTCTCAGATAACTAAGCTAAAGCCCAAAACACACATGCTTCTAAAGCAGGGATTGAGAGCCGTTAAAAAGTGATATGCCAAGATCATGACTTCTTTCTTCATGTTGTTTAGTAGGCAAGAAAGAGGTGAAGAAAGTTTCCTGTTTATTCTAGCTTATGAGTTTTGAAGTGAGAGAGGGATGATGAAGGGAGCAATACATTATCAGAGATTACTGAGGCCTTTTTTAAAGGCTAAACTCCAATATTTCACAGATAAAAAATTATCAAGTGCCACAAATATTTGATATTCCATCTCTAGACACCTGTTACTCTATGAACACTTTCTTCCTTTGTTGTCCTGCTTCTGTTTACCTCTTTTTTCTTCTTTCTCTCTCTTTTTTTCATATCTCCCTACAAGATCTCTCATGGTGAACAACAACTGACATTTATCTTGCCAACATTTATAGCACCTTAAAGTTCATCGGGTATATAATTTCATTTGATCCTCACAACCACTTTATAAACTGGGTACTGTTCCATCTCCATTTTACAGATGAAGAAATTAAGACTCAGAGAAGGTAGATGACGTGCCCATGGTGACATACTTAGTAAGTGTCAGAAGCAAGAGACCTGGGTGCTTCCATGACTCCAGGTACTCTCTTCTATTAGAGCACAGTGGATAGAGCATGGTTTTAGAGTCAAGAAGACCTGCGTTCAAAAACTGCCTCAGTCACTTATTAGTTGTATGATCCTAGTCAAATCACATCACCTCTCTCTGCCTCCATTTCCTCAACAGTAGAATGGGGATAATAAATAGCACCTACCTTCCAAGTAGGTTTTTGTGAGGATCAATTGAGATAACATTTGTAAAGTCCTTAGCACAGTGCCTGGTACATAGTAGGTGCTTAATAAATACTTATCCTCTTACACACACACACACACACACACACACACACACACACACACACACACAC
>NW_020954550.1:19949405-20193547 GCF_900497805.2 Vombatus ursinus
CACACACACACACACACACACACACACACACACACACACACACACACCCCTACTATACCACACTGCCTTTCAGTTACCATCCTCAATCTGGAAAGTCATACCACTGAAAACCAAAATGATAGTTAAGTACGTTAAATTTTGATATTTGGAAAGCACCATACTATTTAGGTGTGCAAACATCTCTGTTCTTTCTGATTTATAACCATTTCAATAATATATGTATATACATATGTTTACATACAGTTAGATGTCTGTATTTAAAAGTGCATATCTATTATATGTGCATATATATATATACACCCATAGGTAGGATTTAAACAGATGGAGATGAGCTCCATTAACAAAAAAGTGCCAAGACAGGTATGAGTAAAACCAAAAAGGTTGTAATCTTCCAAAGACATGACATCTTCTCTTTGATGATTCTATTCAAAGACAAAGAGTATTAGAATGGTTATAAATGGTTGCACACACATATAATAACCATTATATATATAATGAATATCTATATACATATACAATATGCATATTATATACATATACATAATACATAACATAATAATCATTACATACACACATATATAACACATACACATACATAATATCCTACACATATTATAAACATATATCACCCACATATATATTATACTCACATATAATAACCATTATATACACATATATAAATATATAATACATTATGTACATATACATATACATATACTTATATAAAATAACCATTATACGTATGTGTGTATAACCAATATTCTTTGTCTCTGAACAAAATCATCAAAGAGAAGATGTCTTGTCTTTGGAAGATGAAGATGAAAGCCTACTTGGCTTTACTCATGCCTGCCTTGGCAGTTTTAGTTTATGGAGCTCATCTCCACCTGTTTAAATCCTGCCTCATCTTCTAGGTAAATGCTGCGTTTTCTATGACCCCTTTTTTGCATCTCTCCCTTCTGGAAGTTCTGTTTTGGACACATTCTAGTTTGACAATGTCTTTCCTAAAATGTGGCATCCAGAATGGGATGTAATACTCCCAAGGCAGACTGCTGAAGTGATCTCCCTCCTCTGTTCTCTCATAGTGCTTTGTTTCATATCCCACCTGTGTACTTATTACACTCTGCTTTGTATTATGTTTATTTCTGTGTCTCTACTCCTCTTTCCCTACATTGTAAGCTCCTTGAGAGCTAGGACTATACCTTCTTTATCTTTGTATCCCCCTCAGTACCTAGAACAGTACATTACCTGTAGCAGACACTCAATTAATGTTTATTGAATTGAAATGGCAGTGATGATGGTGCTGGTGATGATCTCTCATTTATTCATTCAATAATTCATTAGCTCAGGGCTAAGTGCTGGGAAACTTATATTTTAGATAAGATGATCTGTGATATTGATGAGGATGACATTGAACAGACCCCATCAGACCCCATCAGACCCCATCAGGATTCATGTAAGAAGGAGGCATTGGCATTTGACATTAAATTTATGTCATCATCCATTTTACCCAGAGTTCAAAGCATTTTGCATCATTAACCAATCAACAAACATTTATTAAGCACTTGTTGCATGCCAGGCACTGTATTAAGTCCTGAGTATACAAAAGCAAAAAAGAAACAGTCCCTGCCCTCAAGGTGCTTATATTCTATCAAGGTAAATAGTAGGTACATATATATGGATAGTATATTTGTGAGCTTCAAAATAATCTCACACACAATTCAGTAGATGGGGGGAGGTGTTCTCCCTATTTTATATGAGGAAGTTGAGACAGAGTGTGGTTCAATGACTTTTTGAGAAGCATACAGCCAGTTGGGGTGAGGAGTTCAAGGGATGGAAGAATAAGGATAGGAAGGCTCCCTGACTTCCCTTTTTCCATTGCGTTAGGCTGCCTTTCCATTCCCCAAGGCTGGTTGGGTTGGGATGGAAGGTCAGTCTGGCTGAGTCACGCAAATATTTGATTTGGCTGCTGTTCAGAGGGTACCCTTCATTGGGAGGTTCAGGCTGCTCTGCTGAGTATTTTAAGGTGTGGTTGTGAAACTCTGCATGCCACCCCAGCCAGCCCTACAAAATGTGTCACGCATTTACTAGTCAGATTTCTTGAACCTCACTCCAGCTCATCCTCAACAACAGCTTAGTAAGTGTATAATTCTTCTAATAATAGCATCAGTAAGTGAACATACACCACATCTGTCATCCTGAGGAGCCTTTTGGAAACTATGCACAGGTGCTCCTCTTTCTTTATACCTAGGGGAGGGAGCTGAACTCATTGACTTCTGAAGTCCCTTCTAACTCTCAAGATTCTATCATATATCTGGACCACCTACATTTATTTATCTGCATATCTACAATGACAACCTGAATAGGATGCATTGCCTATATTGGGTATCAGTGAGTTTGGTCATTGAGGAGCCATATCAATGTGGATTGATGGAGGGCACAACTGGGTACATCCAGTTGCTGTGACAGACGTTTAACCAGTCTCTAACAGAAGGCTGTCATTTGGGGAACAGAAATCAGCACATGTTAAGCACGTCCTAAGATTCCTTAAGTTTCAGCATGGAATGTTAGGCTTGTGATGCGTGTAGCAGCTGCAAAGAAAGGCCATCTGTGAAAGGGTCAATAGGTCAGGTTGTCAAAGTGCTAATATTAGGGTTGCAGAAAGTTGGGTTGATACAACCTTAGGGCATTTGTTGGATTTACAAAAATAGAAGCTGGAGGTGGGGGAGGGGAGAGACATGGAGTGGGGAAGGGCATTGAGGGTAGAGGGAAAGAGGTAGCATCAGTATTGTCTGTTTGGGAGAAGTTTGATGTGTGAATGGAAGAAATTATATGTGTCTTGGATTCCCAAGTTGTACTAACAAACTGGTACATAGTGACAAATAAGGACAAGGTTAATTGTGTTAGATGGAGTGCTAGATGGACATGCTAGAAAACCTGGGGTGAAGTCCTTGGTATTTCTCTCAAAACTGTTCAGTTATATTAAGTTCCTGAAACCTGAATGTTTCTATATGGCTTCTTCAAGGAAGACATCTTGACTCCATGATGTGACCCAATGAATAAAAATTCTTGACTCCTTTTCTTTAGTGGGAAAAACCACATAGGACAGAAGATTATTTCCCATTTCTCTGTTCTCCAATGGTTTGGGTTTGAGGATTATCTGAAAAGCAGTACTGCGCAGGACCACCTCAGTTACATTTCATCCATACTGAGTCAATTTAAGGTCAGGTCCTATCTAAAGGGAAGGATAATCCTATCAAGATGGGACTGGTAATCTCTAAAACCAAAAAAGTGATGTAACCTTTAATGAGCCACACCTCCAGAGAAGAACACAGTTAATATAAAAGAAATTACAGTGGGTGGGGCAGAGTTTGAGTTTCATTTCCTTTTTCAGCTGTCATTCCAGAGGAGTGGTCATACTGCTTCATAGTAAAAAAAAAAGGCATTTATTGCACACACAGTTGTACTCACAGACACAGGTCTGATTGTAGGGGTCATTGCTATGGTTCAATGTGGTTAAGAGAGAGGGGAGGAAATAAATTTCTTTACAGAGCTCTGAGTTGTCACAAGGGATGGTGAGAAGAATGAATACTCTTTTTTAGCAAGGT
Source organism: Vombatus ursinus (assembly GCF_900497805.2). Classification (NCBI taxonomy): domain Eukaryota; kingdom Metazoa; phylum Chordata; class Mammalia; order Diprotodontia; family Vombatidae; genus Vombatus; species Vombatus ursinus. The sequence goes on from NW_020954550.1 coordinate 19,953,011, forward strand.
TTAGAGGGCATGGTCCTCTTTGTAGGGAGAAAGATGGACAAGACAGTCTCTTAGCATCCCTTTCTATGATTTCATGCTGTAGTTAATCTCATACTGACCCACCATGACAACATTTTACATGGCATACATAGTGAGGTAGCAAGGTGAAGTAGTTAGAGAGCTGGTCTTGAAGATCTTAGTTCATGTCCAGCCTCTGTTACATACTGTGTGACCGTCGGCAAATCATCTAACTTCTTAGTGCCTACAGTGACCTCTCTAAGATAAGATAAGACCTCTCTAAAGAACCTCTGGTTCTTTAACAATCTAGCCTTATTCTTCTTCATCTACAGCTCTCCATAAAGAGCCCTAGCCATGCTCACTCTACTGCCAGCTAGGTGTTGTTGCTGTTGTTTGTCCTTCCTTCTGGAAGAGGACCAGTGACATCAAGAAGGTGATGTCTTGACTTGCAAGTGAACTGGATTTAAGTGAGGCAAAGCTGTGCAAAGTCATCAGCCTCATTCTCTCTTTCAGAGTCATCAGGAGTCCAGTGGCAAGACACAGGTCAAGAGGACTAGAGATGGCCTCATATGCAATGGGAGACATTGACCTTTTAAAGCTAAGGTCATTTTTAGGTCTTAGTTTGTCTGAGGCAACACCCATTCAGTGATTTAAAACTAGGTAAGAAACAAGACAAAAGATGGCCTAGTTTGCTTACTCAAAAAAAAAAAATCAATCTGAGAGGGGGAATTCTTTCAGTGTTTCTGGCCAGAACAGTGGGGCAGTGGTTAGAGAGCCCACTCTGGAGCCAGGAGCTCAAATCTAGCCTCAGAAACATACAAGCTGTATGACTCTGTTTGTCTTAGTTTCCTCATCTGTAAAATGAGCTGGAGAAGGAAATAGCAAACCACTCCAGTATCTTTGTCAAGAAAACCCCAAATAGGGTCATGAAGAGTCAGACACAACTGCAAGACACTGTTCAGTTCCCCTCTTCTGGATCCTCCTCTTAGAATCTCCTTCAAGACTCAGTTCTGGCACCACCCTCTCCATGAAGTTTTTCTGGATCCCATACCACATTCCTCCCCTCCACTTCCCCCTTCCCCAACTTCAGCCCAGCTACTAGTATTTTTTCCTGACAATCACCTTTTATTAATTCTGTCTATTTTCTAAATAGATTTAATAGTATTTTGTTTTTACATTACTTACATTTCCCCCTATAGTCTTTACTCTCCCCTCTGAGAGGGAGAAAAAGAGGGAGAGAGAGAGGACAGGAGAGAAGTAGGGGGAGATGGAGAGGAATTGGAAGAGGGAGACGGAGAAGGAGGGAGAAAGTATTTACCAAGGGCTTACTGTGTTTAAGACACTGTGCTGGGGTTACAAATACAATAGAACAAAATGGCCCCTACTCTCAAGAAGATTTCATTCTAATAAGGGAAGATAAAACTTAAAGGAAAGGTGGCAGAAGGAAGATTCCCCTTGGTGCTGGTGAGAAGATGGAGCAGTCGAGAGAGTGGATCGACCTGGGAGTAGAGTGAGCATGGCTGTGGCTGCTCATGAAATGGTGATCCTGGCCCCAAACTCACCAATCAGGAAAGCAGTCCCCAGGGCAGGGAGGTAGTTCCAGGTGAGCAAGGTTGCTGGTGAGGAGGTGGAAGAGTGCCATCTCTCATAACAAAGATTTTTTTTTAAAGCATTACATGAAAAAAAAAGTTCAACCAACTAATCAACCCATTAAAAAATCTGATTTCATTTGCAGTATTTCATACATGTGTACCCTTCCCCTTTCCCCCACTCCTAGCTACCTTCTATTATCTCTTCTTGAAGGCCAAGGGTCTTCTTTTTCATTTTATAGTATCCTGTTTCAATTGTTTTGGGTTTTTTCTTTCCATTTACATTGTTATAGTCATTTGTTGTCCTGCCTCTGTTTACTCTACTTTGCATCAGTTTCTACAAGTCTTTCAATGCTTCTCTGAATTTGTCAAATTCATCATTTCTTATAGCACAATAATATTCCCTTATATTCATGTATCACTATTTATTTAGTTATTCTCCAATTGATGGACATCTACTTTGTTTCCAGTTCTTTACTACTAGAAAAAGTACTGTGATATATATTTTGTTATGTATGGAACATTTTTTTTTTTTTGGCAATGACCTCCTTGGGATACATACCTCACATCTATTTTGTACTTAACTATACATCTATGTACCAGTCTCCTACCCATTGAAGGGATGGGCAATTTCATTTCACTTTTGTCTTTATATTCCCAGAGCCCATAAGTACCTGAGACATTAGAAAATACCTAATAAATGCTTGATCATTGGTCAATTATGTGGCAGATCTTTATCAATAGAGAGAGTTTTGATTCCAGAAGTTCCTTACAATGTTAAAATCACAGATTTGGGCCCCCAAAACATTCTAAATCTATGCTTGGCAGAGAAATAAGCAATCATTAAAATCTTAATTTTATTTTTCTTAACTACATATAGGATCACATTCCCATTCCTTCTGCCTGTTTTCTTTATCCACTTTAGGATATATACAAATCTCCATTTCATTACCAGATACCAAAAAAGATGGAGTTATCCTATATTTCAGGAAACCAGAAAGTAAGTAAGTACTATGGTTATTTTGGAATGTACCTTAGGAACTATTAAGGAGGGATAAAATCTTTCATTGTTTCATCTGTGATGAATCATAAAATACTCTCTTTTCAAAGGTGAAAGATATTAAACACCACTTTAAGGCTTACTGACAGTTAAAGGCATCACTGGATAGTACATTATATTTTTTTTCTTCTCCAGAAAAACAATCCTGTACCTTTAGCATAGTCCTAACACGTAGGAAATTGTTATATTGTTCTTATGGTCCTAGCACATCTTGTAGGCCAGTTAATTAGTAGTACCCAGTTAATCAGTGGCAATATTGCAAGAGAGGGGAAATGGAGGAGGATACAGCTGTTACTTCTCAGTTCCACATAGCACATGAGAATTATATTCAAAGTTCTAAAAACAAAACAAAACAATAGGAAAGACATATGGCACCTAATCAGTCAGCTAGAGAGCAACTCTGTCTCTCCTATATAATAGGCTCCTACTCTCTTACTCTCTGGATTTCAATCCCCACTTCCCTTTGAACCCATAATGAACCCCACGCAAGTCTAAGAAAAGGTATCATGTAGATCACCAGTAATGATAGACACATTCAGGACCATCGGTTCTAGGCAGGGCAGCCTGGAAATCAGGAAAGGTGCCTAATAAGCCAATTTTGAGCAATGGGTTTATTCTTCCCATCACCTTTGGCAAAATATCCAAATGGCCTTGATATTGGGGTGCCAGGAGAGCAGCAAAGCCTGAATGCTGACATATTAAATAGAAAAACAAAAGAATGAATGCAGATTTATTCTCACTTAGCCAAGATTCTGTCTGCATTGGAAATAGAATAATAATTACTGCCATTTGTATATGGCTTCAAAATTTGCAAAGCACTTTACATACTTTGTCTCATTTGAGTTACAACATCCCTGGGAGATAAGTACTAGACATACAGTCATTCTTGTTTTACAGATGAGGTCACTGAAGCTCAATAATTTGCCTTTGGTCTCCCAGGTAGTAAGTGGCAGAAGTAGTATTTAAACCCAGGTCTTCCTGACTCCAAGTTTAACTAACTCTCTGACGTGATATAGAGGCATTACTAGGAACTCTTGCACCTGAGCCAGTCAATTAAGGGGGGATGTTATGTATTGCAGAGGACAGTTCAACCCAGATTCGACCCAAAGCTAAGAGAGTCAACAGCCCATTTCTCAAAGAGTCTGGGCTATGCCACATACCGTATGTCATGACCTAGAGTTCTTGATATTTCCACTCCCAACTTCTAGAAGGAAGTAGTTGAAGGGATCCTGCTGTTGGGGAAGATGAGCCCTGGAAGAGGAACACCATAATTTATAGTACTCTAGAGATGGTAATATGAGACTGGGCAAGGAAGGGGGAAGTAGACCAGATGCCTCCCACACTTGATACTGGAATCCAAGAGCAAAACCCTGGTCACCTTCCACTAGTTGTGGGTCTTCCATACTAGTGTCCTACCTCAAATATAGGAGAGAATGATCATAATCTTTTTCTAGATAAATCATTGGTCTGAGTCTACCCTCTGTATCCTCTCACTTCCTCATTCATGCTCCCAAAAACCATGGGCCAGGATAAATACATGAGCATTCACTTCCTTCCCATCTGCCACATATCTCCTCATTCGTCCTCCATCATTCAACAGCCTTTCCTCTCTCAAGGTTCACTCCATTCATCTCTATCACTTGTTCCACATCCTTTTTCTCATTATCTACAGGATGCAAGTCATTCTTGCTCTTTTCTCAAGGAGTTGGACAATTGGTTCAGTTTTCCTCTGCACTCCAAATCTTATCCTAACATTTGGGGATTTTGACCTGGACATTGATATCCCCTATAAAACCCTAGCATCATGCACCGTTGATTTCTTTTATCTTCCATGACTGTCGCTGCATGTTAGTCACCCAGACCCCTTAGATCTCATGATTACTCATAACTACACCACCTCCATGACCTTGAACACTGAAATTTCCCTTTATGTTCATAACCTCTTGTCCTTCCACTCCTGCCTCAATACCAGTTAGTCTCTTCGTTGACTTCACCACACACTCTAATCTACCATCCATCGTCCCTGCTTTGGACTCACTCGCCTCTCTTCACCATCTTGACCCTATAGTTGGCCACTTCAACTGGTCATCTGTCTTCTTCACTCCTACCCCTCTTCTGTTAAATGTTATTAGATGAAATCATGCAATCTTGTCAATTCACTGCAAAATCATGTCACCTAATCTCAGCTGTTCCCTCCTTTCTATAGGATAATTTTTTTCCAGTTGAAATAGAGATAATGTTGTGGCATAGTAGATGGAGTATTAGCCTTGGGGTCAGGAAGACCTGAATTCAAATCTTGCCTTAGCCACCTGCTAGCTGTGTGACCCTAAGCAAGTTATTACAACTCAATCAGCCTCAGTTTCCTCTTCTATAATATGAGGATAATAATAGTGCCTACTCCACATGGTTGTTTTGGGGATCAAATGAGATGATATAAAGTACTTTGCAAATCTTACAGCACTATATAAATTCTGTCTATTATTATTTTTCCCTTCATTGATTTGTCACACTCTCTGCTATGATTTTTTCAAACCCTCTCATTTATCTCTTTTTAAAAAATTCTATTGATGTTCTTTTTCATCTAGTTGTCACTTCCCAATCACTAGCCCTTCACCTCCAAAAAAGAACAACCCTTGTAACAAATGTGTACAGTTAATCAAAACAAATAAACATCAGCCATGTCTGACGATGCATCCTTGTTTTGTACCTATTAAGTCCACCCCTTCTGTGGTGAGAGATGGCAGGCATGGTTCAACAGTAGTCCTCTGAAGACCAAATTCTTCTTTTTTCTTAAGCCCCCTAATATGATCCTGGGGGGTCATGTCCAGTCATCTTGATCAGTATCTGGCCACTGGATCCAGATGGTCCAGAGGAGAAAGTGACCTTGCATAGCCCCGCCTCCCTTAAATCCAATTCACTTGCAAGTCGTGGTATCTCCTTCCTGATGTCATGGTCCTCTTTGAGAACAAAGGATAAACAACAACAACAGCAACAACATTAGCAATGACCCCACTATCCTACCTCTCCTTCCTCTCAATGAAGGCTGACTCATCAAATTGAGACCCTCCGTCATGAATCACAGCATCACACCATTTGAACATTGGAAGGGACCTTAGCAGCCATTAGTCTAACTCAGTCCAAATGTCCTATACCTCAAAAAGAAGTGCCATGGTCATCTTTTCATCTTTCTCCAATCACTGAGGAAGACTTTTTGCTAAGACCAACACCGCTCTTTGGGCCTTTGATCCCAACCTGTCCTGTGTTCTTATGGCTGCAAAAATTTTCCCCCATTAATCACGTTCCTTCTAATTTTAGATGCATTGTTTAACTGTGCAAAAGTTTTCATTCAATCATCCTCATTCATCCTCTTTCTCTCCTCTTCCCTCATGTGATAAATAATGTAACTCACCCTCTCAGATATGTGGCGGCCCCAGAAAAGTAACACAAGGTTCAAGGTACTCTGTGGGTCTACATCAATTGAAAAAACATAGCTCATGAGCCTTTACTGATGTTTTTCCTTTTACTGGTCAGCCAGGGGAGATAATTAGTTCAAAGTAAAGGCATTTAATTTGACTTAGTTCTGGAAGTGATTTGTTATAGTTCTAAAAATGCTAGCTAGAGACATATGAATTGAAGAAATGAGCATAGGCATAGAGGAAATATAATTATTAACTTTTGTAAATAATAAGATGGTCTACTTAGAGAACCCTGGAGATTCAATGAAAATTAATTGAAATAATTAACAACTTCAGCCAAGGAGCAAAATATAAAAGAAACCCACACACGTCATCAGTATTTCATTATATCACCAACAAAATCAAGCAGGAAGAGATAGAAAGTGGAATTTCATTCAGAATAAGTACACAATAGATAAAATATTTGGGAGTCCACCTACCAAAACACAGAGAAATTATATGGATACAGCTACAAAATACTTACTGTAGAAATAAAAATGACCTAAATAATTGTAGAGATATTAGTTACTCCTGGTTTAGTGGAACAGTGGGTAGAGCACTGGGCTTAGAGTTAGGCAGACCTGAGCTTAAATCTATCCTCAAACACTAACTGACCCTGGGCAATTCACTTAACCTATATTTGCCTCAGTTTCCTCAATGGTAGAATGGAGATAATATGAGCACCTACCTCTCAGGGCTGCTGTAAGAATCAAATGACATAATAATTATAAAGTACTTGGTATGGTGCCTGGAACACATGTTATACAAATATTGGTTATTAATATTAATGTTAGTTATTAAAATTAATAAAATAAAATTATAATACCACCTAAATTAATTTACTTATTCAGTGTCATACCAAATCAACTATCAAAGGATTACTTCATAGTACTAGAAAAAACAACAAAACTACTCTTGTGGAACAAAAGCTCAAGAATCTCAGAGGAAATAATGAAAAAAGAAAGAAAGAAAGGAAGGAAGGAAGGAAGGAAGGAAGGAAGGAAGGAAGGAAGGAAGAAAGAAAAGAAAAGAAATGGGTCCAAACAGTACTGAATCATGAACTGTACCATAAAGTGGTAATTAACCATCAAAATGATTCAGTACTATTTACAAAATAGAAAAGCTGATCAGAGGGAGATTAGGAGCCAGAAGCAAAGAGACATGATAGCACAGTGTTTGATAAATAGCAACAATTGTGGGGAAAATTAGAAAGCAACCTGGAAGAAATAAGGTCTAGAACTTGACACCCAACACCTGACACCACACACCACAATATACTCATGACTTAGATACAAAAGATTTTATCATAAACAAATTAGAGGGGCAGAAAAGGAGATACCTATCACAACTACAGATAGAGGAGGGGATCACAAGGGATAAAATGGACAATTTTAATTGGATAAAATTGAAAAAATTTTGCAAAGTTAAACAATGCAACTAAAATTAGAATGAACATGATTAATGGGGGGAAATCTTTGCAGCAAATATATCTGATAAATATCCGATATCTGAGGTATATGGAAAATTAATTCAACCATATAACAACAAGAGCTATTCTCCAGTAGACAAATGGTCAAAGGATATAAACAGTTCTCAAAAGAAGAAAAGCAAGCTATCAACAATTATATGAAAAATGTCCCCAAACTAATAAGAGATATATGAATTAAAGCAATGCTAAAGTTCCACCTCACACTCATTAGATTAACAAAGGTGACAAAAAAGGAAAATGGCAGTTGTTGGATGGGGATGTGGGAACAGTTACCTAATACAATGTTGGTGGAGCTGGAAATTTAGAATTATAGCCCCAAAGTCACTAAATTGTGTCTACCTTTGGACCTAGAAACGCTACTACCAATCTTATATCCTAAAGACATCAAAGAAAGAGGGGAAAGAATCCATATGCACAAAAATATTTATAGCAGCTCCATTTGCCTCAACAAAGAAGTAGAAACTAAGAGGGTGGCCATCATTTAGAGAACAGCTAAACAAATTATGGTACATAAATGAAATGCAACATTACTGTCATATAAGAAGAGACAGAAGAAGTAGATTTAAAGAAACCTGTCAAGATTTTATAAACTGATGCAGAATGAGGTGGACAAGATTGGAAGTACAGTTTGTACAACGACTGCAACATTGTAAAGCAAAACAACTTTCAGAGACTTAAGAACTTTGATCAATACAATGACCAACTAGAACTCCAAGGGATGAATGCTGAAGCATGTTTCCTAAAGCATTTATAGCTTAAATTTATAGATTATTTATGGATTCCCAAAGAAATTATGAATTAGAGGTGCAGAATAAGACATGCATTTTAGACATTGTGTGAATGTATCTTGCTTGACTATACTAACTTTTTACAAAGAAGGGGCTTTACAAAGAAGGGGCTTTTTTTGTGGGGAGGACAGAGGGTGTGGTTTAGGATTGGGTCTAGTATAGCAATGAGTTAAAATCTGTCCCTCAGACACTTACTAGATGTGTGACCCCAGGCAAGTCATTTAACCCTGTTTGCCTCAGTTCCTCATCTGTAAAATGAGAAGGAAATGGCAAACCACTCTGGTATCTTTGCCAAGAAAACCCCCAAATGGATCATTAAGAGTCAAACATGACTGAAAAATGATTAAACAAAAACTTTTTTAAAAGCTGTACATAAAGTTTTGCAGTTTTATATACAATCCTTTTTCTATTCTTTGTATTTGGAAATGTTTCGATTTGTTGGTGTCTGTCAAGTTTGGAACAACAAAAAAATTTTTAAAAGAAATAAAGAGCCACACATTTTTGAAAAGCCATTCAATAAAATAACATAGTAAGAAATGTAATAATAAAACATGTCTACTCCATAAACCTGGGGCACATTCTCCCAAAAATTTTCCACAGCGGTGAGAAAAGTGAATATATCTAAGGGACATTTATGGCAGAGCACATAATTAAGAAACCTATGCAAGAGGCAATCCATGTCTCATCTGGCTAACAGACTGCCAATATCTTCCAGTGATATCATCATGCTACTAGTGCTGGACCTACTCTCCATGGTTCTCAAGTGATATGCAGTTTCTGGAAGGCACATACTCTCCTCAAGGTACATAGACTGTCATGGTCACTCCTGGGTGGATCTCCACTGGTCTTGTGGTGATCTTCTCTCTGCTACCAGTTTCTGGGTTTCACTTCATCAGAGAACTTACTGGCCACCTCAGTTCCTGTCTGCTAAGGTTCTGTGACTAGCAAGGCTCTTCTTGATAAGAGTGGTCTGACAGCTCATTAGTTATATCTGTGACTAACATTGGGTGGGGAGGTTGCACAGTGGGTAGAGCACCAGGCCTGGTGTCAGGAAGACTCATCTTCCTAAGTTCAAATCTGGCCTCAGACAATAATTAGCAAGTCCCTTAACCCTATTTGCCTCAGTTTCATCATCTGTAAAATAAACCGGAGAAGGAAATGACAACCCACTCCAGTATCTTTGCCAAGAAAACCCCAGATAGGGTCACCAAGAGTTGGAGATGACTGAAACAACTCAACAATAACAACCAATAACTAACATAGTCAGAATATCCTCAGGTCAGGATTTAGTTGTGGGAGTTTTTGGTTTTGTTTTTTTTTTTTTGGTTTGGTTTGGTTTGGTTTTACATTCTTCTTCCTAGTTGTCAAGGGAAAGGTCTCTCAGTTTTAAGCCTCTTTCTGATCTACAATGGGAAGGGCAGGTTTTGATTTTCACTTCCTTTTCCTTCAGTTATACATTACATTAACTAACTATTGGTCTTAAGGTTAGAAAATCCTTATAACTTCCACTTGATTTCTGATTAGGAATCATTTCTGTGGCTGCCTATTCAGCAAACTTACCAGGACTGCCTGGGTCTGAGCCTCCTTGGTTTTCTCAAACCCAAGATTCTTTTTAGTCTTTCAAGCAAATGAATGAGAGGAAGAAAGGCAAAGAACAAAAAGCCATACAGGTGTTCATAGCTGTCCACCTCTGTATTTTGTTACAGATTATTCCTATGTTTGTTATGGATTGTTATGTATGGTCAGTAGCAAGCTTCTTTGGCTTTGAGGTACCCAACACTTACCTACTAGCTCTTTTTCTGCTGCCTAGGACAAATCTTCCTCCTTATTTAAAAACAAAAATAAAAACAAAAACCTTTATCCAATCCAGCCAACCCCTCAAGCTGTCGTCCTTTCACTGTGCTAACCTCCTAGAGAAAATCACTATTCTCACTGACTCCATTTTGCAATTTGACCTTCAACCGAATTACTTGACTGAAATAGCTATTTCTCATGTTTTTAATGATCTCTTAAATGCCAAATTTGATGACCTTTTTTTCCTGTGATCATCATCATCTCTTGTCATCATCGTGACATTACTGAGTCAGCATTTCAACCAGGGCAGAGGGCAATGAGCCCTGGTCTAAGAGAGGTTGCTCACTATGTATTTCCTATCTTCCCCAACCCTCACATAGCTATGCTAAATCTCCATTTAAAATAGTTACAGCATGTATCCCTGATTTTTGGGTTCGGGCAGAGAGACTAGGCCAGAATTCACTGCAGCTTTTGACATTATTGATTACCCCCTCCTCCTGAATACTGTCTATTCTCTTGGAGTCTTTGCTCACTTCTGGTTCTCTTCCTGTGAGTCTGATTGATCTTTCTGAATCTTCTTTACTGAATTGCTATCACTCCTTTATCCTAAACATTGTTTCCCCTCAAGGCTCCGTTCTTGGCCCTTTTCTCTTCTCTTTCTGGTAGTGATCTCATCTTCTCTCACAGGTTTAATGATCATCTCTATGCAGAAGACTCTCCAACATAAATACTTAGCCCTGATCTTTCTCCTGAATATCAGTTGTTTTCCACTGCCAAATGCCTGCTGCACATTTCTACCTGGAGTTCTTGATGGCGTCTTAAATGCAACCTGTCCCAAACTGAGTTCATCATTATCACATGTCCCCAAGCACACACTTCCTACCATTCACCCTAGTTTGGAACATCAGAGTCATGATTGACTTGACTCTGCTCTGTCCTTCAGAGCTCCTTAGCTAGTCAAGGGGCCAAATCATGCTGATTCTACCTCCAAACCATCCATCGAATCATACATAGGATCTAGATGTGAAAGAAACCTTAGAGGTTGTCTACACCAACCTCCTCTTTTACAGATGAGGGAATGAAGACCCAGTGAGGCTTAGTGAATTGACCAAAGTCATATAGGTACAATATCCTTCCCTCTACTTAAATTACCTCTGTGTTAGTTCAGGTCCTCAGGCACCTTTCACCTAGACCATGAAATAATTTCCTAATAAACTTCTCTGCTTCCAGTTTCTTCTCTCCTCCCAACTCAAGAGTTACTTAGGCCCCTCTTCTTTCTGCTCTGCCTTTTCTCTATCTCATCTCTAGAATCAAGGCAAAGGCCCACCATCATCTGGATTCAGCCTGTCTCTCCAACCTTATTTCATATTCTCCTTCATAAACTTTAACTTCTCACCAAACTGAGCTAAAAACTGTTCCCTGAACTCCTCTTCCTATCTTTTTCACCCAAACTGTCCTCCACACCTGGTATGTACTCCTTTGTTCACCTCCAGGTCTCAGAATTCTTATATTCCTTTAAGGCTTAACTCTGGGGCCATCTCCTACAGGAAGCCTTCCCTCCTCCTACCTCATCCCCTCCTTCCCATTTATTAGTCCTTTCTTTCTCCTCAAGTCATCATTTTGAATTTATGTATATCATGCTTACATGTTGTATTCCCACAATAGATTGTAAATTCCTTGAAGTTAGAAATGGTTTTGTTGTTGTCTTTCTTTGCTGCTGGGATTAAATGGAAGTCACTTAAGAATTTAATGAGTCAGTCAGTGCTGAAGGCAATAGGTCCTTTTATTTGCTGTGTTTAAGGGAAGGTCACGTGTATGTTTGTCTTAATTGGTGACACAAAATAGAGGGAGGTAAGGACAAGGAAAAGATGCCAAGGCAGCCCACTGACCCCCTCACACTGGGGCTGGGGACTGAAACCTTTAAAGAGCACCTGGAAAGCATCAAGGGAAGGATACAACCAGTCATGTCACTCAGGAACATAGGTCAAAATGGTCTGCGGCCCATGGTCCCAAGATTTGGTACATTGTTACTCCACCAGGGGTGGGGAACCTGCAGCCATGTGTGGCCTTGAGGCCACAGGTTCCCCACCCCTGCTCCAGGCTTTTGTTGGGATTCCTGGCTCAGTGCTTCAGGGCAGGAAATTCTAGGGTTAGGAAAATAATTTAGTTTGAAGGTTGTGGGAACTCTTGAATTAGGAACCTTAATAACGTTATTTTAATAACCTTATATCAGGAGCCAGTAAATGGAGGCTCAGGTGGGTCTAACTGGTTTGACACCCCTGAAGTCACTGGCAGGAAGACACTAATAAGCTAGGAAAATAGAGACTCCCAAAATGGAATAGAAAATTCCAGATATGGGAGGTCCTTGAAAAAACGGTTAAGTAGATAAGAATGGGTAACAGGAAGGAAGAATTAACAAGACTAGAGAATATGCAATCTGTTGTGCAGAAAATGACTAAAGCAGAAAAATAGAAGGTTTTTCTGGAATTTGACAGTGTACCTAGCATCTTGAATATACTAGGTACTTAATAAATACTTGTTAAATTGAATTGAATTATATATTTGGACTAAACTTACCATAGAATGAAAAAGGAATGAATGACACATGTCCTTAACCTAGGAGTAGAGGAGGGAGATGGAGAGATAAAACAAGAAATACCATGACCCGGATTGATCTTGAGAAAATCATTCTATACTATACCCTTAGTATGGGTTCTATTACTATGTAAGTCCTTTGGATCCTGAATGATTAATCAGGATTAGCTCTTGGAAATGAAGGCTGCCAGAATAATAATAGCAACATTAACACATTTATGTGATGTGTTAAAGTTTACAAAGAGTCTTTGTACAGTCAAGGAAGCATTGGGTTGGTACTAAGGAGACCTGGATTCATGTTCCATCTCTATCACTAACTAGATGTTCTTAGAAGTAATTTGGTGGGCCAGAGGACAGAGCTCTGGCCCTGTAGTCAGGAAGACCTGAGTTCAGATACAAACCTCATTCCTCCCCAACCCAAGGAGAGGGTGGACTAGAATAGGCAAAGCCAACTTAATAAGAATAGGAGTGATGGGAGAGGGTCAAGAGAAGCAAATTTTGAAGGCCAGGGAGTCAAGAAAGGAGTTAGAAGGGAGGGGATATAGAAGTAGGGAAGGAGAGAAGAGTCATGAATCCTAAAGCTGGAACAAGTTCTGTGATGAAAATTAGCCTCAAGGCTAATGAATGACAAGTGGCTCTGTTACATACATGTCACATCACAGTCTTATTTATACTTGAGCCTCTCTGATCAATCAATCATTTGGTCTATTTAAAACAAAAGACTTTGGTTCCTGATTTTAAAAAGGAAGAATTTTCAAAGCAAGGAAAAACTATCTCAGACACAAAGTCAATGAAATTAAACGCCACTATATTTAAGATAACAACTTCCTAACCAAAGAGGAAAAAAAACCCCTCTAAAATTAGACTTGTTCTTATTAACCGCAAGCCCACTGCCAGGCTAGCCCCAGAGGCCTGGGAGTTTTGACCTGTGGGGAGAATGGACAACTTTTTCCCTGTGGTTAACCTCATAAAAAGTAAACACCTGGATATCTGTTTTTAAAACTCCATCCAAAAGCCACTGTGGTGTACTCACAAAGATGAATTAGTCTCTTAATTTCCATCCACGGAAAAGCTTTTTGTGTAGGCAGCATTTGTCCAAGGCTAAGAGTCAGCCTTAATTTTAACCACACCACTTTTGTCAGATCCTAAAAACCACAGGGTGAGGCACTAGGCTAACTCGAAAGAACATTCGATGCCTATGGCTTAGTTGGCATTTAAAACAATGATGAATAATAATAAGCAACAGTAGTGACTCATTTCCTAATTTGTAACCGGGTGGGGGTGGTGGTGGTGGTGTTTAACGTAACTGCCAACTTATTTCAAGGACCAAACAGAAGAGAGAGCAATTGGTTAGGATATTGGGTAGCATGATATATGAGAAGGCAACACGGTATAGTAGAATGAACATTGAACTTGGAGACAGTAGTCACTGATACCTACCAGCTGCATGACCTTGGGGCAGTTGGTGGTCCAGTGGATAGGGCTCTGGGCCTGGAGTCAGAAAGACCTGACTTCAGTTCCAGTCTCAGATACTTACTAGCTGTATGATCCTGGGCAAGTCACTTTACCTCTGTTTGCCTCACTTTCCTCAATTATCAAACTGGGATAATAACAGTACCTACCTCCCAAAATTGTTATGAGGATCAAGTGAGATATTATTTGTAAAGTGCTTATTAGCATAGTGCCTAGCACATAGTAGGCATTTAATAAATGCTTTTTTCTTTCATCCCACCTAGAGTAAATTGCTTATTGATCTTCAGTTTTGTCATCTATAAAATATGCATATTATTTCAATTACCTACCTCATAGAGGTGATACAGAAATCAAATGAGATAATATGTTGAAAGTTCTCAGTAACTATAAATCCCACATAAAGGCGTTTTTTGCATCATCCCACACTCTGGTACTGATATGTGAAACAAAATGGGAAAATTCTCAAGGTGTTATTAATTTATTTATTCATTCATTCTGCAAATACAAGTCAAGAGCCTGTTGCTGTTTAGTCATTTCAGTTGTTTCTGACTCTGTGACCTTATTTGGAATTTTCTTGGCATAGTACCGGAATGGTTTGCTATTCGTTTTGTAGATGAGGAAACTGAGGCAAACAAAGTTAAGTGACTCGCCCAGGGACACACAGCTAGTGAGTATCTGAGACCAGATTTGAACTCACAAAGATGAGGCTTCCTGACTCCAGGTCTGGCATTCTATCCACTGTGCCACCTAGCTACCCAAGTCAAGGGCCTATTAAGGGCAAAAATTCCATACTAGATTCCGTGGGAGAAATGATACAAAAAATACTTTGCATTTACTTTGTATGAATTTTATTACTTATCTATGTGTGGTGTTGTTGCCTTTAGTGGAATAAAAGTCAGAAGATGCTTGACGAGGCTTTCACCTAGCACAATTCTTTTCATTTAGTAGAATCTTAATAAGCATTTTTTGAATCAATGATAGTTTATACCAGCATCCTCTAGGGAAACCCTCCTAACCAAAGGGTTAGATCAGAAATGTCATGCTAGTACTACTGCAGTACCTTTTCCTAAACTCTATGGGATGAGACCAAGTATGGAGTGGAGAAATCATCATCATCATCACCATCATTGCAATGGCAACAGAGAGCATTTATATAGTGCTTTAGAGTTTACAAAGTGTTTTGCATAGCTCTCACTTAACCCACAAAACAACCCTGTGAAATAGGTATCATTATTATCCCCATTTTAGTGGAGAGGAAACTAAGGAAAACAGAAGTTAAGTGACTTGCCCAAGGTCATACAGGCAGTAAGTGTCTAAGGCAGGATTTGAACTAAGATCTTTCTAGAGATGTTCCAGAGCCCCACTGTACTCTGACCCTTGGATCTACTCTTCCCTTTTTCCTGGGACCATCTGTCCTGCCAAGATCCTTGGGGTATGGCTATATGCCCTGTTACTTTCATTGACTGTCCTTTCCATCTCCATGAATTGACTATGATAATGAGGCCTCCTTTAAGTATTGTTTCCCCCAATTGGAATGTGAGTTCCTTGAGAAAAGATTTTCTATATGTACCCTCAGTGCTTATGATAATAAGCACTTAATAAATGTCTTTCTGTTCCATTCTATTCCTGACAGCAGTGATCTCTGTATCCCCAATATCTAGCACAGTGCCTGGTACATAGTCAATATTTGATAAATACTTGTTGATGAAATGATTGATTCCCTGCCCTCACTACTTTATAGGTTTGGTTGTTCAATTATTTTAGTCATGCCTGACTCTGTATACTTTGAGATAATGTATGAGGCTTCTGTAAACTTTGAAGTACTAATGAACGTGTAGGATCATTGCCCTGGGGCAGGAAATGGCCTTGGAGGCCATCTAGTTCAAAACTCATTTTACTGATGAGTCCCAGGGACATTAAGTTACGTGTGTACAGTCACACGATCCATTGGTGGTACAGCTGGGATGGTCTGAGTCAACATCACCTACAAGCACTCCTAAATATTCAACGGCAAGATGGGATTACCCACCATGAGACTCTTGATTATGTCCTGTCCATCAACAAACAGATGTTAATTATAACACAGCTCTGATGCGATAAATGTAGTGCAGCAATAGGTGTCCACAGAATACTGAAATATCATAAGCTGAGGAGGGGCAATAGCAAGTGTGAAGGACAGTTTAAGAAAGACACCTTTTACACATGTGGGCCTTTCAAAAGGTCTCTCCTGTTTAAAATACTCTATAGTTCAATATCCATTCACAACCACAGTTCATGAGCCCCAACCGCTGTATTTTCATTTGTAAGGCCAGAGCATGTAATTAGTTCAAAGCAAAATATATTTACTGAAATTGTATAGCAGATTGAATGATAAGAAGAGATAATGATAAGAAGAGATGCTCATCATGCATATAAGGGCATGAGTATACACATGTATAGTCAAGGAGCATTCATGAAGGAGCAGATGGTAAGAACATATGGGGACAGGAAATCTGAATAAGGCAGACATTCAGGACATGGGTGGCCAGTAAATACACACAGCCAGGACAACTGCTGCAGAGCTGCCTTTGGTGATGTCATTATGCTGTTTGCTGCTGGACATCATGTCTCCACTCTCCTCTGGGGATCAAATCATCTCTGCTGGGCATCGCATATTTCTTCTCTGCTGAGCATCCCATCTTCTCTCTTCTAGGAAGCTCCTCTGGTCTTGCATTCACTGAACTGATACTGTCTGCTGGGTTTTGTTTTTTTTTCCAGTAAATCAGCCTCCTCCAGGCCACCTGCTATTCTCTGCCGAGGTACAGTGACTAGTAATCCCTCTCCCTAGCAAAGGAAGCCTAAAGCTCTTTCGTTGTGAAGCCCAGAGCTAAAAGCCAACACAGCCAGCCAGTGTGGAGAGAATGATGAAGAATGACATTTAAAATACACAAAGATAAACAATTACAACAGGGAAGAAAAAAGCAAGTTGTCAAAAAGGACTGGTGCAGATACCAAGCTAACTCATCTTAAATGTATGGAGGATGGAAGAAAGATAACACCAAAGAACAGCCCAGCTCAGTTAGGATAGTGTCAGGACTGCTAAAGCTCAGAATGAGCTGAAGCAGTTGAGGAAGGCTATCTGGGGAGAATAAGATGATGATAAAGGACAGTGGATGGAAAACAGAGGGATGGCATTCTCATTCTCCTCCTGCTTTCTTTGTCAAGGAGCACAGCTTTGGACTAGAAAGGAAAGAATAAAAATGGCTAATAAGAAGTTGATGCCCAAGATAAACATAGAGCTAGTAAAAGCCGCTCTCCATGAATGCAAGTCACTAGGCTAAGATGAACTGCACTCTAGGTTAAAGGAGTAACTTACCTATGTGAATGCTAAGTGAATGTCAATGATTTTTTTAAAGATGGTGGAGAATGAGAGGTATTGGAGGATTAGAGAGGGGCAGATGGCCAGTGTTTTTTAAAAGGAAGAAAATAGAGACTGCAAACTATGGGCCAGGAGCCTGATATTGATTCCACTTGACAAGTGTGGGAGCCTCCCCAAAGGGGGCTCCTTCACTTGGCTCAAGCAGACCCAGATTCATCTGGGGGAACCTGGTCCCTAAAAGATGGGAGGGGGAAGAATCAAGATTTTCTTTTTTTATTTGGTTCCTGCACTCAGCCTGAAGTTCTGGAGGTAAAAGATGAAGTACAGCTTCCTAAAAGGGATTAATAGAATCCCTTCAGAAAAGGTACTCAGAATAGGAAGTAGGTATTAGGTATAAAAGAAAGAGCTGTTTATTTCTTCTACCATAAAAGAAATGTTTAAAATACAGAAGACTCATAAGTACACATTGACAAATACTTAAAATGTGAAATAGTAACTCATCATTCCCATTATCTTCTCCTGGAAGGTAAAGATATCTTTATAGGACTACTCAATATTTCCCATTCACCTTGGATATATGCTGTCAGAGTAATCACAAGGTCCAAATCTGACCCTTGGCTTGAAGTTTTTTATTCCTTTCATCTGCAACATCCTCCTCACCTATGGTCATATTCTCCTCTGAGGGATTGTTGTAGAAAGCACCATCTGCTCATCAATCAGTAACTGACCTCTTGTACTCACAAGGTAGCCACCAAGACTGGAAACATCTAGTTTTCTCAGTCCAGAACACAGAACAGAATGGGTAGTCAGGGAATTGAGTTCAGTCTCAGATTTGCTTAGGGCAAACATATGTTCTTGCTGCCATGTTTGTTCATTTACCATTGCTGAGGGAGAGACAGAAAAATCCTCTTCAACCTCAATTGTAGTTCAAGAGAGAATTGGTATTGGCTAAATTCCTAAATTTATTCATTTCATATGATCTACTCCTCTATTCCACTTCAGCGACACACAGGGATGGTCATGTCCTTAATCCTGCCATCACTCACAAATGTTCCACTTTAGTATTCATGAACTGAAATTCCTTTATGTCATCATGATCTCTTGCTCTTCCATCCTTCTCTCTGCCTTACAGCCCTTCGCCTTATTGTTCATCCTCACCAGTTTTTAATCCCTCTGCCCTTCAGTTCTCTTCCAGTCCATCACTCCTGTACTGGCTACATTTCCTTCCTTCTCCATTTTAACCCCTCGGTGAGCCAGTTCTGCACTATACTATCCACTGTTCTTGAGTTTCTTTACCTCCTTATTCTATCAATGACCTCACTACCCCTGCTTTCCCTCCTATTCATATGCTGAACGAAGCTGGAGGAAATCATGTTGACTGGATCCACTGTAAATTTATGTTACATTATCTCAGTTGGGCTCCCTAGTTGACTCATTATCCCACTCACCAGCTTTTCTAGACCTTTTCATCTCTCCTCAAACTTCCTGTCTCCTTCTCCCCTCTCCCTTTTACCTGAGAGTTTTGCCTTATATTTCACTGAAATAAAGAAGGACATTGTCCAAGAGCTTCTTCTTACCCCCTTCCTTATCTCATGTCACTTTTGCTTTCTACCACTATTTTCTGCTTCACTCTGTCTCATGCAGAGGTGGTTATTTTCGCCAAGGCAAAAACACTTGTATATACACAAGTAATTTCATACCATTTCTTTCTTCTCCAACAAACTGCTCCCCTATCATCCCCACTCTGTCATTGATTTTCAATTTCTCCTTATCTATTGGATTTTTTTGCTGCTTACAAATATTCCCATGTCTCCCTCATCTTTAAACATCTCTCACTTGATCCATCCATCTTTGCTAGGTAAATTGCCAAATTTAATGACTTTTTTTCAGTCCTCATGCTTCTTGACCTCCCTATAGCCTTTGACACTGTTAATCACTATCATCAATTGAATACTCTTTTCTCTCTAGGTTTTCATAACACTGATCTCTCCTGGTTCTCCTCCTACCTGTCTAACCATCTCTTCTTAGTTTCCTTTAATGGATCATCTGTGTAGGTCCCTTTTCTCTTCATCCTCTATACTATCTCACTTGATGATCAGCTCTCATGGATTTAATTATCTCTATGCTGATGATTCTCAGATCTATTTATCGAGCCTTAACTCCTCTCCTGACCTATAGTCTCATATCTCCAGCTGTCTATTAGACATCTCAAACTCAATGTCCTATAGATGTCTTAAACAACATGGTCAAAACTGAACTATCTTTCTCTTCAAAATTCCTTTTTACCTCCTTAAGTTTCCTATTCCTGTGAAGGTTACCACCATCTTCCTGGTGAACTGGGCTCACAACTTAGGTGTCATCCTAAACTCCTCACTCTCTCTAACCTCAACATCCAATCTATTCCCATGTCCTGTTGATGGAATCCTAATAAAACTGCCTCCAGCCCCAATATTCTAACTTCCTTATGGGCCTTACTGAACAGCAAGCATATCCTGATTTGACCACACAATCTGGCTTTAACCACACCACAGGCCCCCAGACTCAATACCCCACATATGCCTGACAAGAACAGCAGGTATATCCATGTGATGGAATCTTAGCCATTGCCTCTAGCTAGCCACTGCCCCCAGACCCAATTCTCATATTCCTCACAGAAACAGCAGATGTGTCCATGTGCTCAATCACAAGCACATCCATCTAGTCTCAGACAGGACCACAAAACTCAGCCAATCAGAAAGCAGCACCACTAGGATGACTGAGCAGGATGTGGACCTCAAAACAATAAAAGGGACTTTCCCTAAGTAGGCACCTGTGCAGTAATAGCAAAAGCTGTCCTCTGTGTCCTTTGACATAGAGAAGTTTATTATAATATCATTAACCTACATACATGCCCCCAGAAAGGTTTTTCTGCATGCATTGTGGGTATTCACATGCACAGTTCCACTAAGGCTGGAACCCCTCCCTTATTGCCTAATCCCTTAACAAACCCCTCCTATATTTTAATATTCGTATATTCTATAATGATGTAATAGCATCATATACTCTATAAAAATCCCTGTCTTGCTTTCACTAGCCTTTCTGGTTCCTTCTTGGAACTCAGCCCACTTCTGAGAGGCATTACTCTCAATAAATGCCTTTGTTTGGTTTGGAGATGATCTGAATTTGTGAATTCTTTCGAGAGTACTCCACAACACACCATGAAACCACAACACTGTCAATTCTGTCTTTGCAACATCTCTCTTATATATCCCTTTCTCTCCTCTGAGTTGCTATCAACTTGGGGCAGGCCTTCATCACCACACACCTCAGACTATTACAAAAGCCTTCCAGTTGGTCTCCCTGGCTCATCTCTGGTCTAACTTCCATTCAGGTATCAAATTGATCTTCCTAAAGCACAGATCTGACTGTGATACTCCCTCTCCCATTTAACAAATGCCAGTGGCTCCCTACTACCTCTGTGATAAAACACAAAATTCTGTTTGACTTCCTATCTTCCTAATCTTCTTACATTTTACTCCTTCCAATGTGCTTTACCATTTGGTGACACTGGACTTCTTACTATTCCCTAGACAACATACTCCATCTCTCAGCTCTCTGTATTTTCACTAGTTGTCCCCCAAGCTTAGAATTTTCTCCCTTCTCACCTCTGCCTCAAGGCTTCCCAGATTTCCTCCAAATCTCAACTAAACTCTCATTTTCTGAAAGAAGCCTTTACCATACTCCTTATTCTAGTCCCTTTCTTCTATTGATAATTTGCAACATATCCTGTACATATCTTGTTTTTATATAGTCATTTGCATATTTAATAATAATAACTAACATTTATATAGCACTTACTATGTATAGGCATTATGCTAAGTGCTTTAAAATTGTCATCTCACTTGATCCTCATAATAACCTTGGAGGTAGGCACTATTATTATCTCCATTTTACAGATGAAGAAACCAAGTCAAACAGAGGTTAAGTGACTTGCCCAAGGTCACACAGCTGGTATGTGTCTGGGGTTGGATTTGAACTCAGATCTTAGAACACAAGTTCCTCAAGGGCACTGTTTTTGCTCCTTTGTGATGGGGGGGGGAGTTTCCTCCAGTGTTTAGCACAGTGTCTGGCATATATAAGCAATTAATGTGTTCGTTGACTGACTGATTGACTATGTCCCAATGAAGAAGCCTCCTTGAAGGAAAGGCCAGAAGCCATCTCTCCTCAGTAGGGAGCAATCAAACTGGGTAACTCTACCGGGCTCAGTAACCAATCATGTTTGACACAGTGCATAATCACAGGTAATAATGAAGGATTACTTCATTGTCCCAAAGGGCAAGATATACCACTTAGCAAGAGGTCAATGTACAAACCCAGCCCTATCATCTTTGCTATCCTCACCTCCTCAGTCTCCCTACAGCTAAATATTTTCTGACCCCAGCAAATCAACCAGGGTGCATCAGGCACATTCATATTCTCGATTCTGGGTAGTTCTCTAGGGACCTGGGAGAAAAGAGCCTCCCCCAGTGCCTTTTACTAAGGAGTTTCAACACAGTGCAGGTGGCACATATCTCAATGGCCTCCAGATGGCCATGTGAAGAGTCTCAGCATTCCACTCATTCAATAGTCTTCAGTGAGATGCTCTATAGCTAGTGGACGAGGAGATTAGAACTCATCCCCAAACATAGAAGTATACAAATTCAATATGCAAATAATACTTTATATAGTTCTCATATGATACCACCTTCCTGTTTTGTTTTGTTTTGTTGCTAAAGTCCTGTCCCAACCCTAAAGAATTAGGAAAAAGTGAACAATTAAAATGAAAAATGAACAACTAACAAAAGAAAAAGTAAAGAAAATGAAAGGAAAAAAAATAAGCTTCCCCTCTCAGAGAAGTCCGGTCTCAACTGAGATCACAGAGCATGCACAACTCTCCCAATAGGGATTAGGGATTTAGAGTTGACTAGAAGTCACCCTATTACCCTCAGATGAGAAACCAAACTATCCTGGGTGAAAATTCCTCTTGGGCTCCCTGCAATAGATCTCTGCAAATGTATAGGGAAAGCCAGATAGAAATCCAGATAAAATCTTGCCAGGGTCCCTTAAAACATATCACAGTACTCTATTGCTCTCCATTAGTTTCATATATAATAATAGGGTTTTCCACATGGAGGTCAAACTCATCAAATAATAGCTCAAGTAGGACAACTAAAAAATAAATCAAATTCAGATAATTATCAATTATATGCAAGTCTATCCTTCCCCCAATTTTTTTAAAAATTATTGTTGATTGGAATAAAACCTTCAATTCTAGATGAGTCCCCAAGATTTCACCTTGACGCAAGGGTTTAGATTCACACAGGCCATGTTTATTCCCTGGGGACACTGACCCATAAGAGAGAGTGGGAGGGGAAGAAGGTTCAAGAGCAGCTACAGCAGCCAGCCTCACAGCAGGGTGCCTACAGCAGGGCTCCAAGCCTGGGGCAAGCCACCACGGAGGCGTCATCCTCCAGCAAGCCAGCAGCTCCCCAGCAAAGTGAGGAATCTGTGCAGTGCAGCAAGGTCCCATCCCAGTGACTCCACCCCCAGTATTGGCCACTTTTGCTGACAGTAGGGAAGCCCCACCTCTGGAGACTATAGTAGAGAAACCCTGTTTCCATAGCAACCCAGCAGCAGGGCCCCATCCCTTGGACAGATAGATCAGCAACAAAATAACTCTTCCAGGGCCTGTTAGCAGAGAAGCCCTGTTTCCATAGCAACCCAGCAGCAGGGCCCCACCCCTGGAGCAGACCAGCAGCTAAACTCCACACCCAGGGGAGGCCAACTGGGAGGTCCCGCCCCACCCCCAGTACAATCCAGAAAGGAAACCTACCCACCAAAAAAAAAGCAAGCAGCTTAGTCCTGAAGGCCAGTGAAAGCCCCAGTAAGACCCAGAGCCCCAGCACAAAAAGCTTGGGACAGTGCAGGAGCAGAGCCCAACTGTCACATGAAAACACCGAGTAGCAAAAAAAGGCAAGAAAAAATGAGCAAAAAATTTAAAAAAAGAAGTGCTTGACTATAGAATATTACTATGATGATAGGGAGAATCAAGGCATAAACTTAGAAGAGGACAATAGTGTCAAAATAGCTACATGTGAAGCCTCAAAAAAAAATATAACTTAGCCTCAGGCCCAAAAAGAATTCCTGGAAGAGCTTAAAATGGATTTTAAAAAGTAAATTAGAGAAATAGAAGAAAAATTGGGAAAAGAATAGAAGAAAAATTGGGAAAAGAAATGAGAATAATGCAAGAGAATCATGAAAAAAGAGTCAATAGCATAGGGAAAGATATACAAAAATTTACTGAGGAAAATAATTCCCTAAAAAATAGAATTGGTCAAATGGAAAAGGAAGTACAAAAGCTCACTGAAAAAAAAATTCTTTAAAAATTAGAATAGAACAAGTGGAAACTAATGACTCTGTGAAACATCAAGATTAGATAGAAAATAAAGTAAAAAAAAAAAGAAGAAAATGTGAAATTTTTCACTGGAAAAACAACTGACCTAGAAAATAGATTCAGAAGAGATAATATAAAAATTATTGGACTACCTGAAAGCTATGATTAAAAAAAAGCCTGGACAACATTTTCAAGAAATTATCAAAGAAAACTGCCCTGATATATTAGAAGCAGAAGACCAAATAGAAATTGAAAGAATCCACCAATCACCACCTGAAAGAGATCACAAAATGAAAACTCCCAGGAACATCATAGCCAAATTCCAGAGCTCACAGATAAAGGAGAAAATATTACAAACAGCCAAAAAGAAACAATTCAAATATCATGGAGCTATAGTCAAGATTACACAGGATTTGGCAGCTTCCACGTTATGCAATAAGAGAAGAAAAAGAAATTGAAAGAATTAGAAAATACTATGAGGAAACAAAACTATTGCTCTTTGCAGATGATATGATGTTATACTTAGAAAATCCTAGAGAATCAACTAAAAAACTACTTGAAATTATTAACAACTTTAGCAAAGTTGCAGGATACAAAATAAACCCACATAAATTGTTAGTGTTTCTATATATTACCAACAAAGTCCAGCAGCAAGATAGAAAGAGAAATTCCATTTAAAATAACTGCAGGCAGTATAAAATACTTGGAAATCTACCTGCTAAAACAAACCCAGAAACTATATGAACACAACTATAAAACACTTTACACACAAATAAAATCAGATGTAAACAATTGGAAAAAGATTAATTCCTCATGGGTAGGCTGAGCCAATATAATAAAATGACAATTCTACCTAAATTAATCTATTTATTCTGTCCCATAAAAATCAAATGATCAAAAAATTATTTTATAGAGCTAGAAAAAAAATAAAATTCATCTGGAAGAACAAAAGCTCAAGGATATCAAGGGAATCAATGAAAAAAAAATGAAAAGAAGGTGGTCTAGCTGTACCCGATCTCAAACTGTATTATAAAGCTGGAATTTTCAGAACAATCTGGTACTGGCTAAGAAATAGACTGGTGGATCAGTGGAATAGATTAGGTACAAATTACATTATAGTAAATGACAATGGTAATCTAGTATATGATAACCCCAAAGATCCAAGTTTTTGCAACAAAAACTTATTATTTGACAAAAACTATGGGGAAAACTGGAAAACAGTATGGCAGAAATCAGGTATAGACCAACATCTCACACTGTATACCAAGATAAGATGAAAATGGGGACATGATTTACACATAATGGTGATACCATAAGCAAATTAAGAGAGTATGGAATAGTTTATCTGTCAGATTTATGGAAAAGGGAAGAATTTAGGACCAAAGAAGATACAGAGAGCATTACAAAATATAAAACAGATAATTTTGATTACATAAAATTAAAAAGGTTTTGCATAAACAAAATCAGTGCAACTAAAATTATAAGGAAAGCAGAAAACTAGGAAAAAATATTTGCAACAAGTATCTCAGATAAAGGCCTCATTTCTCAAATATATAGAGAATTGAATCAAATTTATGAGAATACAAGTTATTCCCCAGTTGATCAATAGTCAAAGGATATGAACAGGCAGTTTTCAGACAAAGAAATCAAAATTTTCTATAGTCATATGAAAAAATGCTCTAAATCACTATTGATCAGAGAAATGCAAATTAAAACAACTCGGAGGTACCACACCACACCTATCAGAATGGCTAATATGACAAAAAAGGAAAACGTTGGATGTTGGAGGGGATGTGGGAAAACTGGGACACTAATGAAATGTTTGTGGAGTTGTGAACTTATCCAACCATTCTGGAGAGCAATTTGGAACTATGCTCAAAGGACTATAAAACTGTACATACCCTTTGATCCCGCAATACCACTTCTAAGTCTATATCATAAAGACATTCAAAGAAAGGACAAATGACCTATTTGCACAAAATTATTTATAGCAGCTCTTTTTGTGGTGCCTAAGAATTGAAAAGCAAAGGATACCCAATAATTGGGGAATGGCTAAACAAGCTATATGATTGTAATGGAATGTTATTGCGCTATAAGAAATGACAAGCAGGATGATTTCAAGCAGGAAGATTTACATGAACTGATGCAGAGGGAAGTGAACAGAACCAAGAGAACGCTATACACAGTAACAGCAATATTGTTCAGTGAAGAATTGTGAATGACTTAGCTATTCTCAGCAATACAATGATTCAAGACAATGCCAAAGGACTAATGATGAAGCTATCCGCCTCCAGAGAAAGAACTGATATTGTTTGAATATAGACTAAAGCATTCTATTTTCACTTTCTTTCTTTCATTTTTTTTTCTTTTATTCAAGTCTTTTTGTACAAAATGACTGTTATGGAAATTTTGACATAATTGCACATGTATAACCTATATGTGATTGCTTACCTTCTAAAGGAGGGGGGAGTAGAAAGAGGGAGGGATAGAATTTGGTACTCAAAAATTTAAATTAAAATGTCAAAAAAATTGGGGAAAAAGTATAATGTGTGTTTTTTTAAGTTGTTTTTTTTTTTTTAACTGTAAGCTCCTTGAGAATAGGAATTGTTTCATTCTTTGCATTTTATCCCCTAGCACAGTGTCTGGCATGTAGAGGTAGCCTAATAGATTTTTGTTGATTGATTTTAGAAGTCAGCATAATACTCAAATTCACAAATTAGATTAGTGAATAATCTTATCATTACATAGCAAAATCCTGATTAACCTAAAGTCTTTAAGTAACCAGACTTTTTTGCACTCTACTTTTGGTTGAAACAGATCAATCAATGTCAAAAAAACAAAAATAGCAGGTCTTTTTTAAAAACCATTCCAGAGTATGTCTTGCAGTCCGTATAGATTTAACCTAGTCAATTAAATTATCTATAACATCTATATCTATATCATCAGGTATTTACATAAAAAAGACCCCAATTCATCACAAAATTCTACTTTTAGGTGCCAAACTGAAACATTACGTTTTAAGAAATATTTTCAACAGTGTCAGAATAAAATTTTTTTAAAAAGGCTAGCATTTCCTTAAGCATGCTGTTTCATTAAGTTTTAACTCTATTGAGGAGTGATCATTTGTAATGTATTTACTATATCTAGTCCATAATTGACAAAGGGAACTTGGGTAATCTGTAACTATGGATCACAAAAGCCAAAAACTTGATAGTATTGCAAATTTTTAAGGAAATGGGGCTATGGAGTCCAATGCAGAGATTTCTGAGGAAAAATAATGTGTAGGAATATATGATTATCACTGCTACTGCCAGTGGTGGTAATGGCAACCTGTGGTACTCTGTTGCCTACTCAGAATGTAAACTGGAGACAGGTTCAAAGAACAGCATGAGGGATCTAGGTTACCTATAAAAATGAGTACTTAAACATCAGAATGGCTCAAACATTGAGTGCTTAATCATTAGAATGAGTGACCAAGATAAGTTGTAGCATTTCCTCAGAAAGTATTTTAAAATATGATTGATCTGCATTAGTCTGTGATGTTCTAACTTCTGGCAGAGGAATAGAATAGAAGAGCTTTTGAAGTCCCTTCTAACATTGTTTCCTTGAGGTTCTCTTGGGCAGCTAGGAGGTACAGTGGATAGAGTGCCAGGCTTGCATTTAGGAAGACACTCATCTTCCTGAGTTCCAATCCAGCCTCAGATTCTTCGTAGCTGTGTGACCCTGGGCCAGTCACTTAACCCTGTTTGCCTCAGTTTCTTTACCTGGAAATGGCAAACCACTCCAGTATCTTTGTCAAGAAAACCCCAAATAGGGTCACAGAGATTCAGACCTGACTAAAATGTCCTATTGTATTGTGAGGTTTTTTTGCTTTTTTCTTTGCTCATTCACCCTAACCTTTTGCCTATTAAGGAGTATAATTTGTGTGTGTGTGTGTGTGTGTGTGTTAGGCAATAACTTTATTAATTATTTATTAATATTTCTCACCTTGAAATTGTATATTTTTTTGAAAAGGATACCCAAAGTTAAGGTTCCCTACAAATAACGACATTATTCATGCATTGTGTACCAGCCAATAGCCTGGCCTTGTTTCTGACTTTTTCCAGACTTCAAAGCCCTGTCCATGTACTATTGGCTCATCTTGGAACTTTCCTCAGTGCCTTGGGCCTCCTTGCCCTAGAACAGTGCCCCAGACTCCTTCTCCCACCCCTTCCAGCCTATTCATTGTGGTGTATCCTGCAAGGTCCTTCCCTTCCCGCTCTGGTGAGTTCCTTCTGGAGCCTCCATTTTGTGAAGGATCCCAGGCCAGTCTGCCTTCATTCCCCTCTTGGCCCTGTTCCTGATTCTTTCTGGACTTCAAAATTATGCCTCCCACCCCCTGCCCTCCTTTTCATCTCCTTTTTTTGTGTTGTCTTTTCCCATTAGAATGTAAGTGCCTTGAGGGCAAGGCTCATCTTTCTTTTGGCTTGCATTTGTATGTCCAGCATTTAGTGCAGTGCCTTGAACACAGTAAGTGCTTAATAAGTGCTTGTTTTCTTTCCTTTCTTCCAGTCTTCAATACTATGGAAAATTATTACTGCCTCTCTCTCCCCCACTTAACTCAATACCTTCCCAAATTTTATTGGGTAGAGATCTGGTTTTCTACAAAATTATGTACTATTGATACATTGTGGCAGGAAAAATATATCTTATATATACACCATGTTAAGAAGCATGTGACCAACCATCAGTATATAACAAGGCAAAAAAGATCCAGGACCACTTAAGCTGCCTCCACATTAATTAGTCCTATTCCACTTCCAAAAATCTAGATAACTTTATCCACCTCTCCAGACCACTGAGGACAAACAATGACTCCATTTTTATCATAAGCATGAAGTGAATTGGTAGGGACTTCAATGTGGGATAACTACAGAATGCTGGGAAATGATGACAATAAATATTCCAGGTGGATATAAAACAGTAGAATTGAATAGGGGTAGTTTTGAACCTAGGTGTCATATAATCTAAGTTGTTGGAGAGGGCCACAAATAGAGAGGAGTCTCCTAAAATGCTGGAGCCAAAGGACAAAGTGAAGATTAATCTCAAGAAGGTTTTAAATGGAAAGGGAAAGGAAGGAGAAAGCTGACTACATAGATATGCTAAGCCAAATACAACAAAGAGTATTGGGCAGGACAAGAAGAAAAAGTCAATGGAGAGAACCAGCAATGGAGAGGAGACAGTAACTAGAAAGAGGCAATGTGATGCTTCAGAGCTTTAAAGTCTGTATACAAATGCACACAGTAATAAACACAGTAAGTTAGAGAGCTTAATTTGACCTCATAGGTATCATTGAGCTTGATAGAATACCATTATACAGGAGTATACCTTATCCCAAAGGAAATGACTGGATAATAGGGGACTTTGAGTGGCCTTATATAAGAAGAAGGTAAATTGCTATGCAGAAATCCTTGAGTCATAGCGGGTTCAAGGTGTGAGTAGAGATTAGTGGAAATAGACAAAAATATACTATGGTGGGAATATACTCAGACCACTTGGAAAGAAAGAGGAAATTAATGGATGACTTCTGGAAACAGACCAAAAAGCTGACACAAAGATATGACATAACAGAAATGGAAAAACCCAACTATGCAGAAATCTTCTGGAAGTCTTTCTGCTAAAAAACAAAAAACAAAGCAAAAAACAAAAACAAAACAGAACGAAACTGAGAAATTCAAGCCTTGCTTTGCTGAGACCTTCATTCTTTGGAAGGTGAAGGAACTGACAAAGGGGAGTGGCTGTTGTAGGCCATATCATGACCATTAAGGTGGAAATAGTTGGCAAAGTAGTTGTGAAAGGAACTTCTGGAATGGTGACCTTGCCATCTTCAGGTTCACAATAGATAAAAAGAAGTATATATAATCTGGTGTACCCATTAGATTTGAGGGGAGTGGGCTGAAAAGATCTCAGTGAAAAGACAGGTAAGATCTACTTTTGAATTTTTCAAACCACATGTCCAGTAAGCATCTCAAATTAAATATAGTCATCCTTTCCACCTCACAGAGGTTAGGGGCCTGGCACCCCTGCGATCTTGAAAATCTGCATAAAATTTTTTATCCCTCCCTTCATACCAGAAAAGAAGTCTGAATTATTATAGCATTAAAGGATAAAATATGTTCACATTATACAATCCTATACATATATTTTATGTATTTCTGAGTTTCTAAACTTTTTCTTTGCTCTCTGCTAGCCTTCTCTTGTTGTCTGCAGCTTCTACAAAACTTCCCAAAATTTTCCATTTAATTTCTTATGCCGACCTGGGATATATTGAAACTGGGACAGGGAAAGTCGAGATGTGGAAGGGATAACTATGTCCAAAACAAAGTACCTTTATTTTGCCTCCCAAATCCTCCCTTCTTCTGACCTTTCTATTTCTATTGTCAAGTCACCTAGGTTTACAATGTTGGAATCATCATCAATTCCAACGTGTCCCATCTTGTCAATTCTTCTTCCAAAATGTCCTTCATATCCATCTCCTTCTCTCTACTTACAAGACCATGGCCCTAGCCTAGGCCCATAGCACCTCTCATCCAAACTATTACTATGGTCTCTTAATTGATCTCCTTGCCTCAAGTCCCTCCTCTCCTTAATTCATCCTCCACAAGTATGGCAAAGTGATATTCCTAAAAGACAGGTCACACAACTCCCTTGCTCAACAAACTGCTATGGCTCTGATACCTCTAGGATCAAATACAATCTCTTTTCTTTGCCATTCAAAGCTTTTCACAAGCTTACTCCAACCCACCATTCCAGCCTCCATACATTTTTCAGTCCAGTCCAAACTGGCCTTCTTGCTTGTTCCTCAGACATGACATTCCTTCTCCAATTGTCTGAAGACATTGGTCTAACTAAGTCTACTCATCACCAAGACTGTGGTCAGTAGATAATGAATTCTTTGGCCACTGTATTTATCCAACAAAGTCGTTGCAAGGGTAAATGATATAATGTATGAAAAGCACTTTGCAAGCCACAAAGTACTATGTAAATGTCAGCACTTATGATGACTATTATGGCAATGTCTAAAACAAACAAACAAAATGATAGCTTGGCAATTATATAGCACTTTATATTTTACAAAGTTGTTTCATCATGTGAGGTAGAGGAGTAGGTTTTTTTTCCCTCTAAGTTATCATTTAATTCAACAAAGGTAGGGAAAATGAATTAAAGAATGCAAGGGCATGTTCAAAGTACAGGAGGCTGTACTTAAGGTGTACTTTTATTCATAATTATCATAGGATTGTATATCTAGAACTGGAGAGCTCCTGTTGTAGTTGTTCAGTCACGTCCAACTCTTCATGACTCCATTTGGAGTTTTCTTGGCAGAGATATTGGAGCATTTTGCTATTTTCTTCTCCAGCTCATTTTACAGATGAGAAACCGGGGCAAACAAGGTTAAGTGAATTACTCAGGGTCACACAGCTAGTCTGAAGCTAGATTTTGAACTCGGGAAGATTAGTCTTCCTGGCTACAGGCCCAGTGCTCTATCCACCTACCTGACTAAGAAAGGACCTACCTACACAGTACCTAGTCCAACCTCCTAATTTTATAGATGAGAAGCCTGAGATGAAGTGACTTGCCCAAAGTTACACAGATGTCAAGTATCAACACCAGGATTTAAATCCAGATCCTCTGACTCCAGAATCAGTCCCCTTTCTACTGTCATCATCATCAAAAAACATTGTATTAAATTGAACTTTGCCAGATCCCATGTAGTATTGTGTTCAACAGAATGTTTGCCCTTTGGAAGTTTGCAATCTGAGCCAAATAATGAAACTTAAAGAGATATTAAAGGCATATATATAAAAAAAACCTAAATCAGACCAGTTTGGTAATTACCAAAAACTGTTATTAAAAAAAAAAATGGATCAGCAAGCATTTATTAAGCACCTGCTATGTGCTAGGCTGTAGGGATACAAATACAAAAGTGAGTTAATTTCCTATCAAGAGTTTACATTCAACTAGGCCTGAATAACATGCACGTAAGTAAATATGAGAAGAATCAATTGACAAATATTTATTAAACTACTGCTGGCCCACCACTATGCTTGGCACTGTGAGAAATAAAAAAGGTGTCAGATACAATCCAGGGTAAAAGTTACTAGCTCCATTTTACAGCTGAGGAAACTTTTCATCCTCAAATCAAAAAAAAAAAAAATGACTAAATAACAATGTTACTGAAAAGATTTTTCTAGGTTTTCTTCCTGAAATTCTTCAACTTTGTTCTAACTACACATTAAAGTGAGCATGATGCCACATGATTAGGTGTGTGTGCCAGCAATGCAGAATACAGCTTACTGGCATGATTTGGGCACGATCCAAATTCTCCTGGAGAAACTGTGCTCTTTTTCTAACTTGACTCGAATCGCTACTCTTATTCTCAATAGCTTTTTATGAAATTGCCACGTGGAACCTAAATTAGTGCTGCTGAATTAAATAAATATCTGCAGCGCTTAACACTCTTAATAGCAAACCCTCAATTTAGCCAACCTTTTATTATCATCAAAGAGCAATCAATATGTTGATTGTGGTGACAGGCAAAGTGGAAATAGATGTAGAATTATTAGCAATTACCTTACATTTGTGGTTCAGAGTGTGATAGAAAAAAGTGGCGTGGGGCGGGGCCTTCTTTTTGAAGCACACCACCTTTTAAGGACCAGTTGCTGTGTTTTAGTGTCACCCTTATGCTGATTGTAGTCTTTAAGAAAATTGAATAACACAGGTTGCTAGAAAACATGTGAATCATTCATGGAGCCAGCCTTTCTGAGTCCTAAAGAGAGCCCCTACCACTTGGGTTTTGAATATTCAGAACTATTAAAGTGTAAATTACAGAGCCTACAGTCCTAGAGAAGGAAAAAAGTCTCAAAAGCAAAGGGAAAATTCATTCCCTCTTGCTGGTTCCCTCACTGGAAAATACATAGCTTACTCTGAATAATTAGGGAGTTAAAGCCATCACAACAGGCTGGCCTATATAAGATGTGCAAAGAAGCATTTTGAAGCCTGGTCTTTAAAAGAGAAAATTTTCTGATTCCAGGAATGCCTTTCGTAGGACCCAGGGATTGGGCTTCTCTGGTCAGATTTCTAGCAGGGTCTTTTTTTCCCCTTACATTGGGCAGTATTCCTATTATTTGGAGCTATACAGTAATCAGGCTTTGGTTTTCCTTTTTCTGTCCTATTTATGGGACAATAAATGAGAGGAAAGTTAGAACATTTCATCCTTAATGAGTTTCTTTAAAAGAATAGATAAAGTATGATCACAGATTAAGAGCTGCAAGTAAACTGAGATGATAATAGATTTTTCTCTAAAGATGCCTGTCAACTATATTATATATAGTTTTCAAGGGTTTTCTTTTCCTTTTCATGTCATGAAAGATCCAGAAGACCTTGGATCTTGGAAATACCATCATCATCATCATCAACATCATCATCACCATCATTGTGATTGAGTAGAAGAAAGAGTGCCAAATTTGGAATCCTGAAACCTCAGTTCAAACACTTTCTGCCATTTACTATCTGTGTGGCTTTGGACAGATGGCTTAACCCTTCTGGGTCTTTTTCCTCATCTGTAAAATGTTGGAGGTGGATTAGACGAACTCTAAAGTCTGTTCCAGCTAAAGCTCTGTGATCCTATAATCTTTATCACCTCACATTCATAAACATTTAGAATTTTACAAGACACTTTTCTGAAAACAACCCTATTCATTAAGTAACATAAACAATATTATCATCTTCACTGGATGGATTAAAAAACTGAGGCTTAGAGAATTTAAGTGACTTACCCATGGCCTATAAATAGTAGAGCCATGATTCAAACTTGGGTCCCTTTTCAAGTCTTAAGCTGTGACCTTAGTAGTCAACAAGTAGAAGCCTCCTTCTCCCCTCCTCCTTGTTTGTTAGGAAGGAGAGAAGACAGGACCATAGGCAAAATATTTGGCAAATGATACTCATTATGATCTTCTAACAATCGGAACCCTCTACTGGGCCCAAAGGACTAGGGCACTGAACCCTTTTCCTCTGCACTGAGGGAACCCCTCTGGTCTGGACCAACAAATGAAATCCAATTGGGTTCAGTCCTGGGGGAGCCTGGCCCCTAATGAAAGAGGTTAGGTTCCTTTTTTCATCCTCTTTAGCTCATTAAGGATCCACCCCAGTACTTTGGGGGGGAACTATTTAAGGCTTTGGTTTGTGCTCCAATTGTCTAGGGTCTCCCAAAAGCAGAGACTAGAAAGGTACTCAATGAATAATAAGAATCAGGTAAAGAGGAGGTGTTTATTTCCTTTACCCAAAATAAATGCTAAACACAAAACAATAAATGCACATTGACAGAAAGACTCATAACAAGATTCAGTAATCTAACTTAGAACTATTGTGATATTCTCCTGGGAGGTTGAGACTTCAGCCTCATCTGAACATGAAGCAGTTTGCAGCACTGCTGAAGAAGCATTGTTACAATTCACCTCTGCCCTACACTAATCCTCAAAGTCCATGTTCTCTGGGCAGCCAGGCAAGGGCTTGGGTTCCTCCTTTTATCGGCGGTCATCTTCTCTAATGCAGAAGCTCACCTTACCACCAGTCAGCTCTAACCAAAGGACTCAGGACTTCTAGACCTCTCAACCTCTCAAAGTCACCTCCAAGCCTGGACATGTCCATCTTGAGGTAGATGTTTGGTCATTTACATTCAGGAAAGAAAGACAAAGTAAAAAAGGCAGCTAGTGCTTTGAGATCCAGTGTCAAGCTCACCTAGCCAGATCATTGTACTTTTAGTTGTCATGTGCTCATGGCTACATGGTAGCTGGTGTAGGAAGAAGGAAGAATTACTTTTCCTTTACATCTCATGGGAAGAGCTACATTATGCCACTTGGAGGGTTGAAGGAAGATAGATTTTATATAGGAGTCACCCCCTTTTTAAAGATCCATTACGTCATTGGTTCTTATTGCTCAGTGACCAAAAAGAAGACTCTTTCACCATTCCCAAAGTGCCCAAGTGCTGAATCATACATGGTCAACTGAAAGTTTGTTATCCCCAAAACATCCAAGCACTGAGCTAGCACACATGGTAATTTGAAAAACAGTTGGAGCAGCTCTGCCAATAATCCCCTCACTCCTTATTTTAAAAGGATAGTGCCTGAAGACCTACAAGACAGATTCGCCTGGATCAAATAGTTTTAGAGTCAGATGAATACCTGATCACTTTATAATCTGCCTTGAAGAGAAAGGAGAGAGAAAAAACTTTCCATTACAATAGTAATGAGGGGTCATGGTAGAAGGGGACTAGTGGGGGGAAAGTGGAATAATTTCCATATGGTGACTCATGAGCTCTCTTTTCCTCAGCAATCTCTATTCATTACTGATCCTCTTCACTCTGAATTTTGATGTTCACAATAAATTGATTCTTGTTGAAATTCAGACCATCATGGGGAAAATGGGCCTGCTGTTATTTTTCTAGGTTAGCCAGCACTTGCGCATATGAGGTCAACCCAGGGGGATGTGGCTGAATTAAGCTCTGCTCTATATGCTCCTCCATGTAAGTGTTCTGGGAAGAAAAAATT
This sequence comes from Vombatus ursinus, assembly GCF_900497805.2. Lineage (NCBI taxonomy): Eukaryota > Metazoa > Chordata > Mammalia > Diprotodontia > Vombatidae > Vombatus > Vombatus ursinus. The sequence continues at coordinate 19,988,606 of NW_020954550.1, forward strand.
TAAAAACAGTTCTAGGGAAAAGGCACTTTATTTTTAAATTTCCATGACTAATTTTCGAAGACCAGCATTCCCAGTAATTCTCAAAATGGTTCACAAGACCTCCATGCAGGAAAAGAGGGAGAAAATGTGATGAATGATACATCAGGTTTCAGTTACCTTAGCACAACACCTTCATGTGCTGTACTCTGACATCCTGTCACCTGAAAATAGAAAGCCCAGAAAATTGTTCTAGCATATGAAAAGAAGACTAAAATGTCCTTCTCTGAGAAAGGAACAAATAGCATTTTAAACTCTATTCTGACCATGAAAATGAGGAAGCTCTTGAAGCAACTTATTGGTATCACTGAAGGTTGCGCAACAGTGCAAACCACACACAGTTAGAGGGACTCTTATCTTGCCATCTGCAATGGATATTGTACCGGGTGTCATAGGACCGGCCCCACCCACGAATGAAGATGTGGGCCCCTGTCAAACAATGCGGGGCATGAGTGACTCGGCAATTAATGCTCTTCAACAGCTGGCTTTAAAGATTAAGGACGGTGCAAATGTCGGAAGCCACAGATGTCACAGGTTCTGCTCAATTGTTGGCATTTGTAGAAGATATTTCTGGAAATCCCACTGCTAAAAACGGGTTGTTCTATAAAACTTGGCAAGATCATACAATGGGAGAAAAACTTTTCAGAACATTTCAAGAGACAACAGATGATTTCAATAAAAACTGTCTGGAAGGATGGAACCAAGAACACAAGTGACTATGGGGCTTCGTGGGGGCCATGCCTCATAAAGCCCCATCCTCTGGATAGCAGAAGGGTTGTTCTAGGTGCTTGATAAAGTAGGACAAAGGATCTTCTCCACCGGAGTTACTCATCCGAGTTCTGCACGAAGAGACAAGTTATCCTCCTCAGCAGCTTCTTTAGATTTGGCTTGGCGGGTAGAAACAGGATTGAACCTATAACTAAGTAAATGAAAGTAGTCAGGAGAATTGATCCTCATCATCTTCAAAAAACAAATTGCTGTCTGTACATCTTTAAAGAGTTGTGTAATGAAAAGAGCTTAACCTGGAAGCAAAGGCTGCTATTTTCATTCTGGTCCCAGTCCAAAGGAGAAGTGATTGTGCCAATGAATGAATTGTTGGCAGAAAAAATAGGTAGGCTCTCCCCTGGGGCCTGCAGCTGTCTTATTGCATTCAGCCTCTGCTATTTCTTGTCATGAAAAGATGTCTTGATAGGGTTCCTGGGGACCTTGGAGGACCTTGAGGGGTCATCTACTTTCAAAAAAGACCTTGTCTAAATCATTCTAGACAAATGAGACTTTGACCCATTAAGAACTCTCCAGAGAGAAAGAGACCTATCCTCTCCTAAACCTGGGACATTGGCTGCCTCTTTCTAGATCTGACCTTGCAAGTTTGAAGTCTTTTATTTCTTCCTAAGTGCTATACACAGGTGGACCATCCCTGCACCAATACAATCATAGCTATGGACAAAAAAAAAAAAAAGAATAATATATATGCCCGCAATTTACGTAAACTGCCACTAGATGGATGGGTGGGGATGCCTGGATTATGACTTCATGGTCCAAGAGGCCAGGCTTCTCATAGGTAACATTAACTAAATCACCTTTTTATTCACTATGCCTTAACTCAGAAATACTTTATCAAAACAGATATACATAATATTAACCAGTGGGATAACACTATATTGATTATTTGTATTATTATCTGTAATATTTGTGTAATCCTGTGTATTTTATAAAATGCTACCTTAAAGCAATTTGACTGAGGCAGATGGTTCCAGGATTAAAGATTAAATGACTTCCCCAAGGTTAGACAACTAATGAGTGTCAGAGTCAGGACTCAAAAACAGGTCTGTTCAGAAGGGGGAATTTTCACTACTGGGGCTACCTCCTTTAACTTTAGCTTCTTGCTCTTTGAAGGTAGAGTTCATATTTACTGGTTAATTTATTTCAGCACTTTAAGGATCAGTAATTTGGAGTACTTCCTCTATTAATACATTGTGCCTTGAGAGACGTTCTTCAAGAGCACGGCAGATAGATAGAGATGATGAATGAATAAATAGAAAAATGAAAAGATAGATAAATGAATAAATGAATAGACAGGCAGACAGGTAGACAGATAGATAGACAGATAGATGAGTACATGGATTGATGGATGCACAAATGGGTGAATGAATGAATAGATGAATGAACAGGTAACTAAATGAATGAATGGATAGATAGATGAATGAATGAGTAAACAAACAAATAAATGACATGGTGACATGATGATTGTCACCATGTAGCCAGGTTGGTGAGACTCCCCTCTGAACCCAATTAGACTGAATGACAGGTCCATGAAGCTTGTGCATACAGGTTTTCCAATGTGTTAAGACCTGTCACAGCTTGTATTTTGCTGTCATAGTCCTTGAGAAGGCATGGTCCCATCTATGTCACAATGTGATATTGGAAGGAATCATGAATGTGACCCTGGGCAAGTCACTGAAGTTTGCCTCACTTTCCTTATTTGTAAAATGTAGATAATAATAGCACCTCCCTCCCAGGGTTATTGTGAGGATCAAATGAAATAATCTTTATAAAGCACTATATAAATGTTAGCTTTTATTATTAATAACAATATCTTCTAATCATCATCATCATTATCATCATAATACCTGCCATTTATATAACACTTTAAGATTTGTAAGGTGCTTTACAAATATCATATTCTTTGACCCCCAAAACAACTCTGTTGAATTAGGTGTTATTATTATCCCCACTTTACAGTTGAGGAAATTGAAAACTGAGGCTGTGGTCACAGTTAATTTGTATCAGAGGCAAGATTCAAACTCAGGTTTTCCTGACTAAATGGCTAGGTGACTTTGGGCAAGTCCTTTCATTCCCCTGGATTTCAGTTTCCTCATCTGAGGCAGCTGGTGGTGCAGGGGACAGAGTGCTGGCCTTGGCATCAGGAAAATTCAAGTTTGAGTTTAGCCTCAGACACTTACTAGCTATGTCAAATCACCTAATTTCAGTCTGTCTCAGTTCCCTCAACTGTAAAATGAGAATGACAATAGCAGCTACCTCGCAGGGTTTAGAAACAAATGACTTATTTGTAAAGTGCTTAGCACAGTATTTCGCACACAGTAGGTGCTTAACAAATTTTTCCTTCCTTATCCTTAATCTGTAAAACTAGCAAGTTGGACTGGTTGATCTTGGTGGCCCCTTCTAGCTTAAAAAGCTATGATTCTATAACTAGGTTCTTACGTAGAGATATAAAGCAATTTGTCCATAAACCCATTTCAATATTCAATAAAAATGCCTTGCATTTATTTAAAGCATGTGGGGGTAGGGGGATTTGAACTGGATGATCTTTAGAGTTCAGAAAAAGTTCTAAATCTTATCTTACAAAAGCTTACACTCTCTATTCCTGGAAACTGTGCTTTTCCTCGTTCAGCCCAAGACTACATTAACTTTTTTGGTTGCTACATACTCTGCTGACATATTGAGCTTATAGTCTGATCCTTTTCAGAACAGCTGCAGGTCTATTCTATGCCTCCCCCATCTAATATTGGTGGAGTTAAATTTTTTTTTGTACCCACTTAGTGTAAGACTTTACATTTATCCCTATTGAATTTCATGCTCTAACCTGTCAAGATCTTTTTGAATACTGACTATCCCTCCTGGCTTTGTAATATAAACTCCTTGAGAACAGGGCCTGTGTCATTTCTGTCTGCATCTCAAGCACCTAGCACACAGTAAGCACTTAAAATAAATGCTTGTTGCTGAACTGATTGATCAATCTGCTAGACATTTTCACTTTGTCATGACCTCAAATTCAATGTAAGGAGGTCTTGAGAAGTTGAATTCTCAGACTTATAACAGGCCAAAAGCTTCATATTCATGAGCAGTGGCAAAGAAGACTGACACCAGGGAGCTTCTAAGTATGAAACCATCAGCAGCTCACCCCAAATGGCCGTTCCAACATCCAGGCTGTGCAATTAGGAGTTACTGGAGTCAAACTGATTACTCTTCTAGGGTTCTTCTTTCGGGTTTGAGTAAGTTATCTTTTGTTACAGCCCCTTAAGATGCTCATTAACTGGTTAATTATTTTTGAACAGCTTTTCAGCTACTCCTTACCCTTAAACCTGTAGAGGCTCTGTTCTGAGTAGAATAGTCACAGAAGCTCACCAGTAGAATTTTTTTCATCTAGGTTGGCCAGAGCACACTATCCCTTGGCCAAGCGAAATTAGGCTGGGCCAGATCCAACCGCTGAGCCAGAATTTCCATCTAGTATGTGAATGAAATGTTCTTTTTATTCAGAGCTTTTATTTAGCACTTAGCATAGTGCCTGGCCCATAATAGGCATTTAATAAATGCTATTTGACTTGACTTCTTGCTTTATTAAAGCACAAAATTTACCATTGATCAATTTACCATTGATCTACAACAGTGCTTTGTTGAATTTTCTGTTTGTTTCTTTCTTTGGGAGTGTCAGGGTAGGGAAACAGTTCAGGAGTTGCAAGAGGCTTAAGGAGCATGGGACACTCAACAGGGTTGCCCAGATAGGTGCACCATTTTACCTGAATATTTCTTTGCTTTGAACTTCCAAGGGGCCCTGGAGAAGAGAAGACTGGAATCTGGCATATGTTAGCTGTGATAGCTCATCAGCAGACATTCCAGGGGTGTAATAGCTCCGCCTTTTCCCTTAGTCAGGCACTTTGATAACTTTGCTTGTGAACATTCATAGTCAGATGTGTTTTGGCCACTACCTTGTCACAAAGATGGCGGCACCATGGCACCATGGAACATGGCAGCATCTAAGCCTTCTTTGTATTGAAGAACCTGAAAGATCCTCCCCCAAAATAACATGCATCTCAACAAACACATACATTACCTCAAGCAGAGATATTGGTGCTGGCAAGTTGTACCCTCATTTCATTCTTATACCCCAGAAGTGTAGTTATCCCAGGCATAATTACCATCCAAGTAACTCCTATAGAGGTTGGATAGCCTAGGGCATATGGAAGGGACATTTTGAGTGCAGTGAAACCTTCTTGCTCAGAAGACTCTCTCTCTACCTGTATACCTTAGAGAAACAATAGTATTAGTAGAAAGAAAATCAAAGATTTAAAGTTTTGAGGTACCTTAAAGATCATCCAATTCAACTTTATTTTACAAATGAAGAAACAGGAAATGTTCAATGGCTTGCTTAAATTCACACAAACAATAATAATGAAAAGAAAAACTATGATTTAAAACCAAGTTGTCTGATTCCAAATCCAGTACTTTTTTTTTTTTTTGGTGAGGTGATGGGTGTTAGGTAACTTGCCTAGGGTCACACAGCTAGTAAGTGTTAAGTGTCTGAGGCTGGATTTGAACTCAGGTCTTCCTGAATCCAAGGCCAGAGCTCTATTCACTGTGCCACCTAGCTGCCCCCAGTACTTTTTCAACTGTACCATGTTGCCTATATCTCAGTTTCCTCATCTGTAAAATAAGGAGATTGAACTTGGTGACCCTTAAGGTTCATTCCAGCTTTATGATCCTATAAGCCTATGACTGTGATTACATGTTTAGTATCCTCATACAGAACCCTTAGTAAGTAGCATAAGATTTGTGTTCAAATTTTGGCTGCATCACTCACTAGGCATGTAATGGTGGGTAAATCACTTGATTTCTTTTTTTGTTTTGTTTTGTTTTGTTTTTGGCGAGGAAATTGGGGTTACATGACTTGCCCAGGGTCACACAGCTAGTATGTGTCAAGTGTCTTATCTGAGACTGGATCTGAACTCAGGTCCTCCTGACTCCAGGGCCGGTGCTCTATCCAAAGTGCCACCTAACTGCCTCAAATCATTTGGTTTCTTGACCTCGATTTTCTCTCCTCTAAAATAAGGCTGTTGGATTATATGGGCTAAAAGTCTCTTTAACACTCTATGATCACATGCCCTGATTCTTTCTCTAGGACCTGACTACATTATTCACCTCCTCTCTTTCTTTTATCAATAATTTCTTTCTCTCTACCAGCTCTTCCCATTGACTTAAAAATATGTCCAACACCTACAAATCCACCTACTGCCCTATGTACTTCCCTTTCACTGAAAAAAAATAAATGAATAAAAGCATTTAATTTAATTTAATTTAATTTAATTTAGACATTTAATAGGTAACTTGCTATGTGCTAAGTTCTGTGCTAAGCCTTGGGGATAGACACCCCTTGCTCTCAAGAAGCTCACATTCTAATGGGGAAATCAAATACATATGGAAGGTTTAACATCAAGTCAGATGGAATGTCCCATGGTCCTTGGGGTAGGGTGGCAAAGCAGATGGCAATCCTTTCTTTAATATCATTTCTACTGATAAAATCATAACAGTTTCTGATGTTGAATCATTGGATAGTGCTGCCAAGGATCCTGGTGGCGAGATCTTTCTTTTCTGGATCTTCAGGAGCAGTGATCGTAGTGGCCGCAGAGCAGCAGCCACACTGCACCTACGCAGGGGTTGCTTCCCAGGATGATGGCCAATGGCACTGGACTGGAAGCACCACTATTTCCAAGGCTCTTGGGTTTGGAGTCTGAGAGGGATGGTAGTCAAGATGATAATGATGGTTTGGCTTGACTGGCCCCTACTACCTCCCTCAGGGTGCCTTGCTGCTGTGGCTAGGCTGGCTTGCCAGCCCTGTGGGTGGCAGTTGATGGGGTTGGCTGGCTCCTTCTTCACAGGAGTTGCTTCCCCAGGTGGCTATGAGGGCTGGTCTGGAAGCAGAACCAACAGTCTGGTGAGTACTGCCACTTTCAGGGCTGGTGTTCCTATCTCCTTGTTGATGGCAGTAGGTCAGGAGTTGCTGCTGATGGTAATGAAGAAGACAGGCTCCCCTCCACAATTATTTCTTCCCTCAAAGATGGTCGCTGGGACTGGAAGAGGGTCTTGTGGTTTGGGAGGACTTGCTGTTCCCCAAGTCATTGGTTCAGGATGTTGGTCAATGTGGTGGTTGTGGTTTGATTCACCTGGCACATGCCACCTCCTGCCTCTTCCTCAGGGTGCCTTGCTGCTTCAGGTAGGCTGGCTTGTCTGCTCCAAACGAATAAATTTCTTGAAACAGATAATCCACTTAGAAAGACTTTAAGAACTCTAATCAAAGCACTGACTAATTATGCATCCAGAGGACAGAAGATGAACTATGCTACTCCCTTCCTGACAAGGTATGTACTCATATGCAGAATAGGAAATACATTTGTGAACATAGCAAATGTGTAAACTTGTTTTGTTTGACAATATTTGTTGTTACAAGGATTGTCTTTGTATCTCAGATACCTAAGACAATGTCTGGCATGTAGTGTTTGCTATTTATTGTTCAGTCATTTTCAGTCATGTCCCACTCTTTGTGACCTCATTTGGGGTTTCAGTACTGGAGAGTTTTGCCATTTCCTTCTCCACCTCATTTTACAGATAGAGAATCTGAGGCAAACAGGGTTAAGCAATGTGTCTAGGGTCACATAGCTAGTAAATGTCTGAGGCCAGATTTGAACTCACAAAGAGCACCAAGAACTCCATCCACCCATCCACCCAGCTGTATCTCAAATACCTAGGTTGGGGCTGGGGAACCTGCAGCCTCGGGGCCACATGTGGCCCTCTAGGCTCTCAAGTGTGGCCCTTTGACTGAATTCAAACTTGAACATCCAAACGAGGCCACATGTGGCGTCAAGGCTGCAGGTTCCCCACCCCTGAGTCAATGCCCGGCATGTAGTAGGCGGCTAAAATCAATGCTGTTGATGAGATGAATGATTAATCAATCAATCTGCTGGTCATTTTCACTTTGTTATGGGGGGGGAGGATTTAGGAGTAAAAAGGAAGCCAGTGATAGTGTTAGCAAAAAAAAGAATAAAAGGAAGAAAGGGTTATTGAAGCATTTTTAAAGTGCACAGAAGACAACAGAAGGAAGTTCATGATGAAACACAAGGTCAGCTTTGAAAGTAACACATTAAATTTATTATATTTTTTAAAAGAAACCTATATAATAGAGATTTTCAGTTTCACATATAATCCTCTTTTTCTGTCCTACCTTGTATGGAAATGCTTCTTTGATTGTATATTTAAGTTCAGAATAAGAAAGTAATTTTTAAAAAAAGAGAGAGAGAGAAAGTAGTTTATACCTCATGACTCTCCTACCTCAGCACCCTTGGATTCTCTGAGCTCTTGTAATCTGGGTCCAGGCCTTACCATCTTATTGCAATTGCTCTTTCAAAGGTTACTAATATGCACCTTATCACCAAACCCAAAGGCCTTTTCTCAGTCCTCATGCTCCTTAATCTCTGTTGTTTGTGACAGTCACTCCTGGATGCATTCTCCTTCTTTGTTTCTGACACTTACTGAGGTTGAGATAGTTATGGAACATCCAAGGGGAGATGTCCTGTGGGCAGTTTAAGATGCAGGTCTGGAACTGGGGAGAACGGTCTGAGTTCAAAATGTACATCTGGGCATCATCTGAAGAGACATGATAGTCACAGTCATGGGAATGAATGAGCTTGCTAAAAAAGAGTGTTGACAGAGGATGAGGACAGAACCTTGGAGAACAATAAGGAGGTGAAGAGAGACAGAGATACAGAGAGACAGAGACAGTAACAGAGAGACAGAGACAGAGACAGAGAGAAAGAGACATACACACAGAGACAGAGAGACAGAGACAGAAAGATAGAGACAGAGAGAGAGAGATAGAGTGGCAGAGACAGAGACAGACAGACAGAGAGAGAGAGAACCCAGAGGAAGACATGTTAGACAGGTAGGAGAAGGAAAAAAAAAAACAACTACTAAACTATCCAACCAGTCAGACAATTAACATTTATTAAGTGTCTTCTATGTACCAGACACTGCACTACACACTGGGGACACAACAAAAGGCAAAATACAGTCCTTGTTCCTAAGTAGCTCACAGTCTAATGGGGGAGTCAACATGCAAGAAACTTTGTACGAACAAGATGTGTACAGGATAAATTAAAACTAATCAACAGAGACAAGGCACTAGAGTCAAGAGGGATTGAGAAAGACTTCCTGTGAAAGGTGGCATTTTAGCTGGGATTTGAAAGAATCCAGGGAAGCCTGAAGGCAGAAATGAGAAGGGAGAGCATTCCAGGAATGAGGGACAGCCAGGAAAAATGCCTGGAGTTTAACGATGGAATGTCTGGCTCCAGGAACAACTAGAAGGCCATTGTCACTGGATCACAAAATATATGGGGAGGTGTAAGGTAGGAGAAGTACGGAAACATAGAGCAGGGCTAGGTTATGAGGGGCTCTGAGGATTTTACATTTGATTTTGGAGATAACAGGCTATCTCTGGAGTTTATTGAATAGGTGGTAGGGACAGAGGGCAATAAGCATTTATATAGTCTAGTATGTGCCAGTCACTGTGCTAAGCACTTTACAAATAATTTCTCATTTGAGTCTCATAACAACTCTGTCAGGTAGATGCTGTTATTAGCCCCTTTTTTTTACAGGTGAGGATAGTGAGGCAGATAGAGGTTAAGTAACTGGTCCAGGGTCACACATCTAGTAAGTGTCTGAAGCCAGATTTGATTTCCGGTCTTCCTGACTTCAGGCCCAGTGCTCACTCTCAGTAGTGAGGTTGATATGGTCAGACATGCACTTTAGAAAGTTCACTTTGACAGATGACTAGAGCATAGACAAGAATGGTGGAGAGTACAATCAGCAGTTTAATGCCCAGGTGTGGGGAAATGAGAGCTTGCACCAAAGTAGTGGCAGTGTCAGAGGAAAGAAGGGGGTATATGTGAGAGATGTTATGAAAGTAAAATTGTATGAAGGTCTTGGCAACAGTTTGGAGATGGTGAAGATTCAAAGATAACACTTAGGTAATGAGCCTGAGTTGCTAGGAGGATGGTACCCTTGACGATAATAGGGAAATTAGGAAGGAGGGAAAGGAAGACAACTTGGGAGAAAAGATGAGTTCAGTTTTTCTACATGTTAGGTTTAAGATGACTATGGGATATCCAGTTCAAGATACTCAATAAACAGTTGGAGGTATAAAACTAAGAGTAGTCTGAGAGATATATGATACGAGAGACTGAGAGATATAAGCAAAGAAGATAGGGCTGGGTAAGTAGACTTGAGAATCAGCAGCATAGAAACGATAATTGAATCCATGGAAACTGGATCACCAAGTGCAATCACATAGAGGAAGAAGAAGGTCTAGGATAGAGCAACACGTGATGCCATGATTAGCAGGCATGACTTGGATAAAGATGCAGCAAAGTAGGAGGAGAGACAGGAATGAACAATGCCACAGAAACCTAGAGAGAATATATATCCTGTGGAAAAAAGTGATCAGCAGTGTCAAAGGAGGCCAAGAGATCAAGAAGGATGAGAAATGAGAAAAGGATGTTAGATTTGGCAATTAAGAGATCATTAGTAACTTTGGAGACAGAGGAGTTTCTTTTGAATGATGAAATGTAGTTGAGATGAGGTGGAAGAGTAGGTCATAGGAGGTTGAAAAACTAGGAGTTTAGGGTAATTTGAGGGACTATTAATATGTATGTTGAAGTCCCCTAATATGAGGGCAGGAATTGGGGAAAAGGGGAAGACTGAGCTAGGCAATGATCTCATTAAGGAAAGCAGGGGAGTGTCCTAGAGGCCAGTAGACAACAGATACCAGAATTTTGATTGGGTGATTAAATATGTATTGAATGAACTTCAAAGGAGGAGAGATTACCAAGTGATGGAGGGAGGAGAGCCTAGAAGTGGTAGTGGAGAGCAAGTATCTCAACTCCCCCACCCCTACCAGTGAAAGTGCAGCCAGTGATGGGAAGAGTGGCCAGGGAGGCTGGGTCATCAGGAGGGAGCTAGGGCTCAGTGAAAGCCAAAAAATAAAAGAAATGTGAAAGGAAAAGATTTAAGTTGAAAGCAAGAATGTTATCTGTGGTCCAGAACACATATTCCATAAAAGAAATGGGAAAGGAAAAGATTTAAGATGAAAGGAAGTATGTTATCTATGGTCCAGAACACATACTCAGTGAAAGAGTTGGGTAACTTTAGAGTGAGATCTTGGGGAATGAGAGAGGGGTAGGTTGTGTTGAGGGAGGTGGGGTCAGGGAATGGGCAGTGAAGTAAGGAGAATGGGATTTGTAAAATGGCAACTGGGTGTTCAGGATCACTGGGATAGGCTGGGTGGGAATTTGTTAATCGCTGCCAAATTAGTTTAGGAGGGTTATTATGATCCCTAGGGTTTTGCCCTCAGTGTGGTGTCCTCTCAGGGTGTTAGGCAGCTCAGTCTAAGGAGCTAGTGGGAGAGGTGATGGGTTAGTGTTTTTCTCTTAATCATGCAGACAGGCCAAGTCTGGAGATATTCAGAGGGAACCCGAAGGAATAGCATCTCTCTGTCCCCTGTAGGCAACTAGTCAGTTGATAAATATTTATTAAACTTCTACTATATGCCAGATTGGGAAGATAGGTGTTGAAGTGGCTAGAGTGCCCAGCCTACAGTCAGTTCACATTTGTCCTTAGACACTTGCTAGCTGTGTGACCCCGGGCAAGTCACTTAACCCTGTTTGCCTCAGTTTCCTCATCTATAAAACGAGCTGGAGAAGGAAATGACAAACCAATCTAGTGTCTTTGCCAAGAAAACCCCAAATGAGGTCATGAAGAATTAGACACAAGTGAAACGACTGAACAACAATGTGCCAGGCACTGTGCTAAGCTCTGGGGATATAAAGAATGGTAAAAGACAATCCCTACCCTAAAGGAATTCACAGTCTATTGGAGGAGACAACAGGCAAACAACTGTATAAAATCAAGTTATAAAATGCAGCATAAATTGGGGGTAGTCTCAGAGGGAAGGCACTTTAGGATTATCTCCTTTGATCTTCACAACAACCCTGAAAGGTAGGCGCTATTATTATCCCCATTTTACAGATGAGAAAACTGAGATAAACAGAGGTTAAGTGACCTCCCCAGGGTCACACAGCTAGGAAGTGAGCTGAAAAGTACCTTAGAGATCATCTAATGCACTGCCACCCCCATTACATTAAACAGATGAGAAAACTATGGCCCAGAAGAGTGAGGCAGTTTGTCTTAAATCATAAAGAGATATAACTTGGACTAGAACCCCATGTCTCCCAACTATCAGCTAAATGCTCTTCCACTTCACTAAATGTCCTCCTTTTGTTATCTTTTTATTGATAAAGCAAGCACATACTAAGGTTTTAACCCACAGAATCCTCTCAGTGACTCTGGGCAAGTTTTAAAAGTTCCTTTCCTTTTTTAGACCAGAGGGGATCTTCTTGGTTTTCTGGAAATAAATTCTAGAGATCTTTGGCAATGAAGAATCAGATGATGTGTCTATTACAAAATTTTGCTAGGAACACAAAATGCTTTCAACAGCTTTCTCTATGGAGATTTTCCTTTTTTCAGGATTTCAATTATTTTGATTGTATGGGAGTGGTAGGAATAAAATCTTCAGTCAATCAGTCACTTAGCATTTATTAAGTGCCTCCTATGTGCCATGCACTGTGTTAAAGGCACAAAATTAAAACAAAATACAGTCCCTGCTTTCAAGGAACTCACAATCTAATGGAGGAGATAATTAACAGAGGGACAGGACGAGCATTAAGGAGGATTTGGGTGAGGCTTGTTGCAGCAGGTGGATTTTAGGGGAACCTTGGAGGAAGCCAGGAGGTGGGAATGAGGCGGGAGAGTTCCCTGACTCCTAAATGTGAGGCCAGTTTTTCCTTAAAAGGTATTGAGACCATGCTCAAGCTCTGATTGGCTCAGGGGGCCAGGCTGTTGACATCACTTCCTGGTCTCCCGAGTATAAAGCAGCCACAAGTTGCTGTGGCAGCATCACTGATGCTTAGAGGCGCATCAGGATGGGTGACTCTGGCAAAGGGATCTCTATCAGCCAAGTCAGCTCCTCGGAGCATCCTTGAACATCCATCTTTCTCCTGCCATGGCCAAGTAAATTTTCTTTTTTAAACTGCTGAATGACTTAGAAGTATCACATTTTGGTCCGACATTGAACCCAAACTACCAGGGGCTTAGAACAGTGGAAGAAAGCTTGTATGGTCCTGGCTCTAGCACCCTGTAATTGTTATTTCTCTAACGAAGGGTATGGGGACAGGACTCCCAAGCTTAGAGTCACAAGCCAAGATAAAGGGCAAAAGTGAGGTTACACAGGAGAGCATGAAGAAGGTGAATCCGCGATTGCTCAGTCAGGGGCACTGCAAATATTCAAAACCTCAGATTCTGAACTGACAGGTCATGTGTATTTTTTTCTCACCTTCAGCCTTTACAAACAGGATTTCATGAATATTAAGTTTTCTAAGCTTCTATTTTCAAACCCTAGTAAGAAATAGCTTCCAGCTCTTTCTACTCCTTCTCTAAATAACCTCTCACCCACACCACCTCCACAAAGTCAGGGTCCCTCTCCCACTCTTTGCAGCATCTTCTGTTCCCAATCGACCAGTCTGGGAAATCCCCAGTTAGGTCATTGTCAGACACTGCACTAAACCAAAGGCATCTATAAAGTCACTCACTGATCACAGCTGATAGATGATATGGCTGCTTCTGGGGTTTTGATGTCTTCAAACCCAAAGAAAGCATTAGATTCCTGCTTCCTTATGAGCAGTCTTTAAGATTTCACTTTGCCAACTTGAGAAAAACCTGGAAAGACTTGTATGGATTGATACTGAGTGAAGTGAGTAGAACCAGAATGTGTACACAGTTACAGCCACGTTGTTCAACGACTAACTTTGATAGACTTGGCTCTTCTCAGCAATGCAAGGATCTAAGACATCTCCAAAAGACTCAGGATGGAAAATGCTATCCACATCCAGAGAAAGAACTATGGAGTCTAAATGAAGATCGAAGCATACTATTTGTTCTTTTTTTTTCTTCTTCTGTTTTGTTTTGTTTCTTCTTTCTTCTGGTTCCTTCTATTGGTTCTAATTCTTCTTTACAACATGACTAATGTGAAAATATGTTTAAAGGAATATATATGTAGAGCCTATATTAGATTGAACGCCATCTTGGGGAGAGAGGCAGGGAGGGAGGGGGAGAAAATTTAAAACTCAAAAGCTTAAGGAAGAGAATGTTGCAAACCAAAAATAAATTAATTAATTAAAAAAAAAAAGATTTCACTTTGTCTGCTCATTCTTCCAGCCTACTTTCTGTCTTCAGGCTTGAAGGCAGTGCCAGGCTCTGTGCACTTCTGGTCCTGTTGCTGCTTTCTTGGAGTATTATCACAGGCTCTCAAGGATACCTCAGCTTCGGGACCTGCAGGTTTTCAGGACTCTCACAGTGATCTGATACAGGTCAAGGTCTGATTATTGCCCCTCTGGTCTGAGGTCTGCAAAGTCCTGATCTGGGTTTATGTCTGAGAAACAATAGGTTGTTGCTGGACTCTGCCACTGACAGCCCTCTGGGAAGTTCTACTGGTTCAGAGTTTTAGAATTGCAGGCTCCCTCATCTGGCATTCCTGCCCTGGTTATTTCTCTGCTTGGCTTTAGACAGGGATGGAGACAGGAACTGATACCCCACTCTGTTCCTGGGGTCTGAGCAAGCTGAGGCTTACTTCTGAACTTACTCCTTTCTTGATATACAGTCTGAAGGCTGAGATCGCTAGGGGGTGGGAAGGGTGAGGCTGGGAGAAAAGGTAACAGAGGCAGGTCCTCTCATCAATCTCCTCTGGATCTGTGACCCAGAACTGGGTAGTGGGCAACAAAGCTGCTGATTCATACCTGTCACTGTAGAGGTGCCTCACTGTATGTAGGTCTGGAGGTACGGATATGGGCCACCTTGCTCTGCTTCACATCTTCTCTCTGAGCATGGTGTGCTCCACACCAGGCCCCTTCTCCGATGTCTACAGATGTCTCTGTCTCTGTCTCTGTCTCTGTCTCTGCCTGTCTCTTTCTATACTGACCTGGGTTGGAAAAATGACTAACTGTGACTTCTTCTTGGATTTCCCAGTTAGGATTTGGTCTAATGCATTTTCTTTTTGGAGGATTTTTTTGGGGGGGAAGGGGGAAGCTCCTCACTGTACTGCTTCCTGCTACTTTGCCATCTTGGTTTCTCAGTCCAGATTAAACTTAAAAATGTGTTGTGAGTGTATATATTTTTTTTCTCTCCTGAGTCTTTACAAACAGGGTTTCATGAGCATTCTGATCTTTCTAAGCTTCTGCCTCCCTTTTTTTATTTTGGAGACCTGTTTGTTAAACAGCATGTTCCATCATTTCACATAACATGGCAATAATCCATTGCATTCAAATATCATAATTTGTTTAGTATTTTCAAGTTCATGAGGATAAGGAACATTATATAGAGAGAATTAACAAGGCTTAGTAATAGATTAGATATGAGAGGTGAGGGAGGCAGAGGAGTCCAAGATATCAACAAACTTTTGAACATAGAAGACTGGGTGAATGGTGATGATAATAATCTAAACAGGTCAAGAGAATAACACAGATTTTAGAAGGAAGATAATAAGCTTGGGTTTGAATATAATGGGCTAGAAGTATCACTGAGACATACAAGTAGAGACTAGAAAAACCCAATCATATCAATCATGACATCCTCACATCATAAATAAAGCCAAAAGACAAAAGGGAGTTGTAGTCATAAATGGGAGGATTTTCCTTGGAGAGGCAAATAAAGAAATGGGTAGAGTTGGTTTGGTCAAGAATCCAGAGGCAACAAGAAACGTCAACACATGAGACATTTGGACATCTTGTCCTCCTGAAATGGTCATGACAAGTATTTGCAAGACCACCATGAAAAAGCTGCAACTGATGCCTCAACCTCTGTTTCAAGGAAGAAAGAGTATGGGCACAACTCTGCATAAGTCAACAGAGGCATTAGTAATAAAACAATGCTCAGTCACTTCAATGCAAAAGTGAGCTTAAAGGAGAATAGAGAAAAACATGGTGAAAAATATGTTTCAGAAGTTAGAAATGAGAGCATAGATTTATGGACTCTATAGTATCCTTGTACCTACCTAAGATGAACATTTCTTCAAGAAGAGAATCAATAGGTGCTAAACATGGTGAACACCAAATAATGTTACCAAAAATACAATTGTTTGTATTTTAACAAATAGTAGATAACAGCTGTTTACTGTTGTGGAAGTCATTTTCCAATCATCTGCCCATTTACATTCAGAACACTGGCTTGTTAGAGCAAACATTAAAGTACATACCAAATTAGAAGAAAGAATAAAAATGAGAAGATACTATAAACAATTGAAGCAATTACAACCATACCTGTTTTTAAAGCTGTTAATGCTATGAAATGGAAAAAAAAATACTGAGATAACATCACTTTCATAGCTTGTCAAAAACTAGGAGGTTTGTTGTCTGTCACACATACAAATAAATCAGAATGTGATCCAGGAGGAGCACAATGACTTTGTCCTCCTAGGTTAACTTTTGTGCTTACTTGGATTTCTTTTCATGGCATGACCTAAACTCCCTAAGGGCAGGACCTATTTTTGCCTTTCTTTGTATGCCTAGCAGTTAATACAAAGTCTGGCATATAGTAAGTGCTTAGTAAATGTTTTTTGACTTTACTTGACTTGACTATGTAGCAAAGTAGAAAACATTCCTCAGATCTGGATAGCCCTTTGTGGTTTATTAGAAAACAGCACCTGAAATAATTTGAGTGAGGTGCAGGAATTGATAGTAATTATAGGGGACTTTCTAACTCTAAGTTAGATAGAGGCCTAAGACAGAGATGTTATCCCAACCAGCAAGAAATTTAAAGAAACGTTAAATGTATAGGGGCTCTTATTAGCTGGCTCACTGCTCTGTCTTCAAAAAGGGCATGGTTCTGGAAGCTAAGCCTTTAGGAGCTGATAGACCTCTCTCACTTATGAAAGAAAGACACTTATGTCAGAAAGAAGGAACAACAAAGACAGTGAGACATAGTGGCAGCAGGGAGTAAGCTTCACAGAATAAAACCCAGTAAGAAGAAGGCACATAAAGAGTAGCACAACGGTCTCATCCAAAGATGTTTTTTTAGTAGGAAAGCTAGGAGTTGCTGTATCATGCATGTACCCTAACCACATATCTTCCCTTCTATGCATATTCCCTAGGTATATCCATTCTATCCAGTCTACATTCTGATGATGTATGTAGATGTGAAAGAATGTACTCCAGGCTTATGGGGCTTTCAGTGGTAGCTTTTTCTGGGAGGCCCACAGACTACACTAAGAATATTTAAGCAGTGAAAATCAATTGTCACAATGGTAAGATACAAAGAACCTAAAAATCTCATAGGCCAACAAACACTTAAGATCCTTGCCAAGAAGAAAAATATGGCAGCCAAGCACAGTAGTGATTTAGAATATAAACTTATTTTTAATATCTAACAAAGTGAGCTAGTGGAACATTATTAGGCTTATAAAAACCATGATAAGTAAAGGAAGGTTAAAAACAAGATTAAAGAAAGATTGGAGGCCAACTAAGACCCAGCTAAACCAGATCATCCCCAGGGCATTTAGAGATAATAATAGCTTACATTTACATTGCTCTCTACAATTTGCAAAATGCTTTGCAAACGTTGCCTAATTTGAGCCTGGGAGATAGGTGCTAATATTATTTAACAGATTTTACATTTTATAAATGGGAAATCTACTCAGAGATGGAAAATGACCCGTGAACCCAAGTCTTCCTGACTCCAAGTCCAACTCTATATCTACTCTGCTTCTCTGGAAGGAGAAAAATGAGCAGACAAAAAATGGAAAAGATCTGTAAAGATTTCTATAACAGCTGTTGTTTCTACACTAATGAGCCTCCATATTTGTATTACAATCAAAACAGCCCCCAAAGGGCTACACAACGAAATTGAAATGGCACTGAAAAAACAAAGTTTGGAAAAGTAATTGAATTCAGCTAAGTTATGTATAGAAGAAATCCACTCAAGAGGTAACACAATTTTAAGGGTCTTTCCCATTAGGCTGTGATCTCCTTTAAAGCAGGAGCTGTCTTTTGCCTTTCTTTGTAACTTCAGTGTTTAGCATAGTACCTGACACGTGTGGTAGGTGCTTAATATTTATTCAACTGACTGACTATAAGGGTATGATTCTCAAAATATCTCAAAGATTTTCTTGCAAATGCTTGGGGGAAAAAAACCAAAGGGTCTTACTACCCCAAAAATGAAATTGAGAAACTATTGATTGCTACTGACACATATGCCTCCTTTCCCATCTCTACACAATGTTTATGGGAATAATCTACACATTATAACAACTATCCATGATTCCAAGGAACTGATGATGATGGATGCTACCCACTTCCTGACAGAAAGGTGATGGATTTAAGATTCAGAATGAGAAATACACATGGCCCATGTGGAAGTTTGTTTTGCTTGACTATTCATATTTATTACAAGGGTTTGGTTTTTTTTTTCTTTTTCAGTTAGGGAGGCAGTGGGAAGGAGAGAAAATAAATGTTCATTGATTTTAAAAATGAGATTTTAAAAAGTGAATGATCTGCAATGGGGACACTCTTGATGAAATGACGAAACAGGCTTTTGTCAATTATACTAGGTGTTCTGAAAGTCTTCATGCAGTTCTCAGCTGTAAGTTTTCAGCTGTAAGCTTAAAACTGCATGAAGATTTTTGAAACACCCTGTATTCAACAGAAGACTGCAACTTTACAATAACACAATTGGCTAAAAGGCATAGAAAATGTAAGAACCCACTATTCATACTGTTTTCTGGCTATAGAAAAGTATTTGATTCAGCAGAGCAAAACACAGTTCTTTCTGAAAACTGTGTCTCCTCTGTATGTATCAAAACCATACAAGAGTCCTTGAAAGATGTAACTACAGATAACTTTGTTCAATGACTCTCTCTCTGCTATGTTGGTATGGAGGAATAGACAATAAAAAGTATCTGTGCCTGCTTTACAGCTGTTGCCACCATGTGCTGTCCTGGTAACAGGGTTGACAAGGTAGAGAAGGAATCCAGAAGCTTGTCCTTGATGTAACCCCCACTGCATGCTCCCTAGGTACTTTGGGTGGACAGGGACAGAGTGGGAGCTTGAGCTCCATGCTGCTTTCATGTGCTTTACAGAGACCACAACAGAAAACAGTCAGCCTGATACTTGCTTCTGAGAGGGATAATTAAACAGGTTGATTGACAGAGCCAGGGTCCAAAAAGATCTGATCTGGCTAGAATATGGGGATGAATCTGGTAAGATGAAATGCAATAGGGATAAATACAATGTTTTATACTTGGGTTTTTTAAAAAAAAAAAGTGAGTACTAAATAGGAGAGGCATGGCCACCCAGTGAGTTGTCTGAAAAGATCTGGGCATTTTAATGAACTTTAAGCTCCATATGAATCAGTGGTGTGAGATGTAGCTGTCCAAAGAGCATATGCAGTCTTGGACAACATGTCAGGTGCTAAGTTTACTAAGTGCCGGGGATAGAAAGACAAAGATGAAACAGTCCCTGGCCTCAATGAGCATACGTTCTGTGGGAGTTGGAGGTGGGGGTGGGAGAGACAACATGTACCTAGAAAATTAAATACAAAACATATGCCAAGTAACCTCTAAGGAAAGGGTACTAACAACAGGAGTGGAGTACTAGCAATGGGGAACAGGATGTAAGTAAAACTTGAAGGAAGCTTCACTTTGAAGGAAGCTATGGACTCTATTAGGCAGAGATAAAGGGGGAATGCATTCTGGGAATGGGGGACAGCCTGTGCAAAGATATGGGGATAGAAGCTGGGATGCCATGGATAGGCAACAACATCAAAACGATTTAGCTAGAATGTATAATGTGTAAAAGAAGAAAAATATTCAATGACCCTGGAAATAGCAATCAGTCTGGAGGCAGACCATGAAGGCTTTTAAAAGCCAGACAAAGATGTTTGTAGTTTATTCTAGAAGCAAGAGAATGCCAGTGGACTATACTAAGCAGGGAAATGGTATGACTGGGCATGTACTTTAGGAATTAAACCCATTTGGTAGCTGTGTCTAGGATGAATTGGAGAAGGGAAAGATGAGGCAGGAAGACCAATTAGGAAGTTATTGCAATAGTTCAGGTAAGAAGTGAGGAGGGTATGAACTACGTCAGTGGCCAGGTGAGTGAAAAGAGAGGAAAAGACTTAAGATATATTCTGGAGGTAGAATCTCCAAGAATTGGCATTTGATTAGATGCGAGGGAAAAGGAGACAGTGGAGGATGGTGCTAATGTTGCAAACCTAGCTAACTGGAAAGAGACTGCTGTTCTTAATAGAGAAACCCTGTTTGGGCAAAGAGGGGGTGGATAGAGGGGAGAAATAATGAGCTCTATCTTGGGCACATTGAATTTGGGAGATGTCTAGTAGGCACTTAGGGATTCAGGAGAGAGGCTGGGGCTGGGTGTAGAGATTTGAGAGCCAACTGTAGAAAGGAGATAGTTGAACCCATAGGAGCTGATGAGATCACCAAGAAAATGAAAAATGAGAAAGAGGAGGTCCCAGGTGAGAGCCCAGGGATATATCCACATATAGGGGATAGACAAGGATGATAATCCTGCAAAAGGGCCCATGAAGGTGATAGTTCCATCTTCCTCTCCCTTCGTCAGACCACACCTGGAATATTGTGTTCATTTCTGGAACCACATTTTAGGAAGTACATTGATCATCTAGAGGTTGTCTGAAGAAAGGCAGCTAGGATAGTGTAGGTCCACATTAGGATTTATTGAAGGAATTGGGACTATTTAGCCTGGAGAAGAAAGGAGTAAGGAGCACATGATAAACACTTTTTTTTAGCATTTGAATAACTATCATATGCAAAAACGATTAGTCTTTTTCTGACTCTGCCCACTGAGCAGATTAAGAGCTATTGGTAGAAATTGCAAAGAAGCAAATTTATGCTTGTTTTAAGTCAAGTAAAGGCAATTCAAGCATTTATTGAGTGCCTGCTATGTGCCAGGCTCTGTGCTAAGCTGAGAATACAAAGAAAGAAAGAAAAAACAGTACCTACTCTCAAGGGGTTCACCAAGGGGGAGACAACATGCAAACAATATGTAGAAAACAAGCTATAGACAAGATAAATTAGAGACAATCTTAGCAGGAAGGCACTAGTATTAAGCAGGACAAAGAAAGGCTTCTTGAAGAAGGGGGGATTTGAGCTGGGACTTGAAGGAAGCCAGGAGATGAAGATGAGGAGGGAGAGCATTCCAGGCATGGAAGACAAATAAAAACCAAAAATATGTCCAAAGATGGAGTGTTTTGTACAAGGAACAGCAAGGAGGCTAATGTCACAGAATCAGAGTATGTGAAGGGAATTAACTAGAAAGAGGTTAAGTTACAAAGAGCTTTAAGAGTCAAACAAAGGATTTTATAGTTGATCCTGGATGTAATAGGGAGCCACTGGAGTTTGCTGAAATAGAGAGGTGGCATGGTCAGACTAGTCAGCTGTACGAAGATCATTTTGACAGTTCTATGGAGGATGGACTAAAGTGGGGAAACACCTGGGAGGGAGATTAACCAAAGGGCTACTACAGCAAGGTGATGACAAGTATTATGTAGGTAGCATTGATAGGACTCAGCAATTGATTGAATGGAATGGGGAGGGGTACATAGCGAGGAAGGTAAATAAAAATGTCTTAACCATTATAGCAGAATGGTCTGGTAATCGGTTTCCCCTGATTGGAAGTCTTCAAGCAAATCTGTATATTACTCATGCATATGTCGTAGAGGGAATTCTCATTCAAAGTATCATAGATTTAGAGTTGAAAGGCGGCTTCAAAGTCATCTTGTCCAATTCCTTTATTTTACAGATGAGGAATTTGAGGCTTAGAGAGGTGGTTTGATTTGCCCAATATCAGACAGGTCATAGAGCTGCCTGGCATCTATATAGAAGAGAGACAACTTGGTGTAATGAATAGAGAGCTGACCTCAGAACCAGGAAGATCTCGGTCCAAGCCCTGACTCATACTAGTTGTGTGATCCTGGACAAGTCACTAAATCAGGGTTCTAGGTACTGTTCTAAGACTATAAGTTTCAGATAAGGTGCTAACCTACATCAGCAAGAGGGAGTTTCCCCACCCAGGAAGGAATCACAAAACCATGTTGACTGGGTCCACTAAAAATTTATGTAATGTAATCTCAATTGGGCACTCAATGAAGCAAGGCAATCCTTTCACATTTCCCTAATTAATTCATTATCAGTTTCACCACGTAGGCTTTTCATACATCCAGAAAACTTTCATGGTATCCCATTTCCCTCAGCTCAGAACTCTGCTTCCTATTTCATTGAAAAAATGGGGCCATTCACCAAGAGTCCTCTATTACCCCCTCCTCATTTTGCATCACTCAGATGCCTTTCCCCACTATTTCCTCCTTCAACGCTGTCTCAAATAAGAAGTGTTCATTCTCCTTGTCAAGGCAAACCCCTTTACATATCCAAATAACCCCATTCCATTGCATCTTCCCCAGCAGATTCTTCCCTCCATCATCCCTACTTTCTCATTAATTTTCAGTCTCCCTAGCTACTAGCTGCTTTCCTACTGACTACAAACACACTCATGTCTTTCCCATCCTCAAAAAAAAAATCCTCATTTGCACTGTCCATCCCTGCCAGCTATCACCCGATATCCCTCCTCTAATTTGTGGCTAAACTCCTTAAGAAAGTTATCTATATTCAGGTTTCCGCTTTTGCTCTCAGTCTCTTTTTAACTCTATGCAATCTGCTTTCTGACCTCATTATTTAATGGAAATTGCTCTCTCCAAAGTTACCAATAATAATCCCTTAACAGCTGGGTCTAATGGCTTATTCTCAATCCTCAGCCTTCTTGACCTCTCTGCAGCCTTTAATCCTGTTGACCATTCTCTTCTCCTTGATCCTCTCTTCTGTCTGGGTCAGCCCCCTGCCTGCACCTGTGATGACTTTGTCTCTTGCTTCTCCTCCTACCTGTCTGACTGCTTCTTCTCAGTCCCCTCTGCTAGAGTTTCTTCCAGATCACTCCTGCTAGTTGTGAGTTTCTTCCAAGGCTCTCTTGGGTCCTCTTCTCTCTGTGTAATGAGATCATTTGGTGATCTCATCAACTCCCATGGATTTAAGTATCATCTCCATACATACAATTCTCAGATCTATTTATCCAGCCCTAACTTTGCTCCTGACCTCCAGTCCTACATCTCCAACTGCCTACTGCACATCTTTTTTTTGGGGGGGGGGTAAGGCAGTTGGGGTTAAGTGACTTGCCCAAGGTCACACAGCTAGTATGTGTCAAGTGTTTGGTCTGAGGTCAGATTTGAACTCAGGTCCTCCTGACTTCAGGGCTGATGCTGTATCCACTGCACCACCTAGCTGCCCCCCTACTGCACATCTTGAGCAAGATATCCCATATGTATCTTAAACTCAACATATCTAAAACTGAATTCATCTTTCCTCACCAAGCTTTCCCCTTTTCCTAACTTTCTTATTATTGTCAAGGGTACCATTATCCTCCCAGTCACCCAGGCTCCCAACCTAGGTGTTATCCTTGACTCCTCATTCTCACCCTTAATATCCAACCAGTTGCCAAATTGACTTTCATAACATCTCTGGTATATACCCCCTTCTCTCTTCTGACACTGCCACTACCTTGGTGGAGGCTGCTGTCGCCTCAGGTCTAGACTATGTAATATCCTGATGATTGGTCTGCTTGACACAAGTCTCTCCCCCTTCTAACCCATCCTCCACCCAGCTCTCAAAATGATCTTCCTGAAAAGTAGGTCTGACTATATCACTCCTTTATTCAATAAATTACAGTGGTTCCCTATTTACCTCTGGGATCAAATATAAAATCCTTTGTTGGACTCTTAATACTCTTCATAACCTGGTTCCTTCCTATCTTTGCAGCCTTCTTATATCTTGTACCCCTTCACTTACTCTGTGATTCTGTGATGCTGGCCTCCTTGCTGTTCCTTGCACAAAACACTGCATTTTCACTGACTGTTCCCCATGGCTGAAATGCTCTCTTCATCTCCTGGCTTCCTTCAAGTCCCAGCTCAAGCCCCACCTTCTGCAAGAAGCCTTTCCTGGTCCTGCTTAATGCTGGTGCCATTCCTCTAGTGATTACTCCCAATTTATCCTGTGTATACATTGATTATACGTAGTTGTTTGCATGTTTTCTGCCTCAATAGATTGTGAGCTCCTTAAGGACAGAGACTGTTGGTTTTATTGGTTTTTGCCTTTCTTTGTATTCCCAGTTTAGCACAATACCTGGAAAATAGTAAGTGCTTAATAAATTCTTGTTGACTTGACTTGTTTTGAATGACATTAGGGGCCTAGTTCCTATCCCTATTTACATAGCTTTAAAGTTTGTGAAGTACTTTATGTAGATTATCTCATTTGACTATGGCCATGCCTGTAGAGGAGTGGTCAGATAGAAGGTGGACCAAATGCCCTTTGGAATCTTGTCCAATACAGATTCTATGATTCTGAGAGATAAGACATGTACACACATACATTTGATGCCAATTAAAATATTGCAAGTACATATGAAAGGTACAAAGTACTTTAAGAGATATGAAGAGGGAGTGACCACTTCTAGAAATAAGAATCAGCAAAAGCTTCATGGAGGAAGTGACACCTGAGCTAGAAAGATTTCTACGGTATAGATGGAAGACATGAGATGGAAGTCATTCCAGGTGTGAAGCTCCTTTCCCAAGACTACCTGTGGGACAAGCTCTTTGGGTTTCAGTTTCCTCATATATAAAAGAGGGAGTAGGGGGTTGGACCAGATAACCTTCAAAATCCTTTCTAGCTCTAATTCTATAGCCCTATGATAGCTCAATGAGGTATCAGGGCCAAAGGTCAGTTGTTCTGTTTTTCTTTTAAGACAGGAGAGCATGTCTGTAGTAGAGAAAGAGCCAACAGAGATACAAAAGATATCAGAGATGCATAAAAGTGGTGGAGGGTTTCAGAGGGGATGAATCAAAGGTATATGGAGAGCATTTCTTAATAGTATTTTTTTCCCAATTACATGTCAAGATAATTTTTAGCATTCATTTTTGCAAGATTTTTAAAATATTTATTTTTGGTTTTCAACTTTTGCTTCCACAAGATTTTGAGTTCCAAATTTTCTCCCCCTCCCTCCCCTCCCCCCACCCCAAGATGGTTGTGCAATCTGATACAGGCGCTACATACACATTCATATTAAACATATTTTCACCATTTTTGCAAGATTTTGAGTTCCAAATTTTTCTTCTTCCTTCCCTTCTCTTCCCTCCCCTCCCCTCTTCCTAAAATGGTAGGCAGTTTGATGTAGTTTATGCATGTGCTATCATGTAAAACATATTTCCATATTAGTCACAGTTGTGAAAGAAGAAACAGATCAAAAGGGAAAAACTACAAAAAAGAATAAAGTGGAAAAAAGTATGCTTTGATCTATATTCTGAGTCCATTAGTTCTTTATCTGGATTGGACAGCATTTTCTTTTGTGAGTCCTTTGTACTTGTCTTAGATCAATGTGTTGATGAGAAGAGCTGAGTCATTAATAGTTGATCATCACACAATGTTGTTGATAATGTATACAATGCTTTCTCGGTTCTGCTAATTTCACTTTGCATCAATGCACCGAAGTCTTTCCAGGTTTCTCTGAAATCTGCCTGTTTATCATTTCTTATTGCACAATAGCATTGAATTCCATTCATATACCACAACTTGTTCAGCCATTCCCCAATTGATGGGCATCCCCTCAATTTCCAATATCTTGCCACCACAAAAAGGGCTGCTATAAATATTTTTGCACCTGTAGGTCTTTCCCCCTTTTTGTGCTCTCTTTGGGATACAGACTTAGTAGTAGTATTGCTGGATCAAAGAGTACAGTTTGGTTGCCCTTTGGGTATAGTTCCAAATTACTCTCCAGAGTGGTTGGATCAATTCACAACTCCACCAACACTGCATTAGTGTCAAAATTTTCCCACATCCTTTCCAACATTTATCATTTTCCTTTTTTTTAATCATATTAATCAATCTGTTAGGTATAAGGTAGTACCTCAGAGTTGTTCTAATTTGCATTTCTCTAATTAAAAGTGATTTAGAGTACTTCTATATATTCTTTTAATGTATTCTATATTAAAGCACTATCTTCTATAGGCTTATAGATAGCTTTGATTTCTTCATCTGAAAACTGCCTGTTCCTATCCTTTGACCATTTATCAATTGGAGAATGGCTTGTATTCTTATAAAATTGACTCAGTTCTCTATATATTTGAGAAATGAGACCTTTATCAGAGACACTTGCTGTAAAGATTGTTTCCCATCTTCCTTTTAATCTTGGTTGGATTAGTTTTGTTTCTGCAAAAGCTTTTTAATTTAATATAATCAAACTTATCTATTTTATATTTTGTAATGCTCTCTATCTCTTGTTTGGTCATGAAACTGTAACAGCTTTTTTTTTAAGAATTTGGATGCTATATCATTTGTTGCATATGTTTAGTATTAAGATGACTTCATTGTCTATGGTACCTTTTAGTAAGATGTAGTTTTCTTCTTTATCTCTTTTAATTAGGTATATTTTTGCTTTTGACTTGCCTGAGATCGGGATTGCTACCCCTGCTTTTTTTTTTTTTTTTTTACTTCAGCTGATGCATAATAGATTCTGCTTCAGCCCCTTACCTTTACTCTGTGTATGTCTCTCTGCTTCAAATGTGTTTCTTATAAACAACACATTGTAGGATTTTGGTTTTTGATTCACTCTGCTATCTGCTTCTTTTTATATGAGAGTTTTGATCCCATTAACATTCACAGTTATTACTGCTTCTGTATTTTTTTCCATCCTATTTTTCCTCCTGTTTGTCCTCTCTGTCCTTTCAGCCTTTCCCTCCTCACCAGGGTTTTGCTTCTGTTTACCATTTCCCCAGTCTGCCATCTCTTCTGTCAGTTCCCCTCCTCTCCTTCCCCCCACCTTTACTTAATCTCCTCCTTTCCTATTTTCCTTTTCAGTAAGATCAATTTCCATATTCAACTGATTGTTTATATTGTTCCCTCTTTGAGCCAATACTGATGAGAGTAAGGTTCAAGGTATGCCAATTGACCACCCTCCCATCTTCCTCTCCACTTTAATAGGCCTCTTCACATGAAATAATTTACCCCATTCTACTTCTCCCTTCCCTCTGCATTCAGTGTACTCTTTCTCATCCCTTATTATTTTTTAATGTTATTCCTTCAGATTTACCTTATACCTGTACCCTCTGTCTATATATATTCCTTCTAGCTGTACTATTAGTGGTACAATTTTTAAAAATTACAAGTATCATTTTCCCATGAAGGGATATAAACAGTTTAGCTCAATTGAATCCCATATGTTTTCTTTTCCCTTTTTACCTTCTTAGGCTTCTCTTGGGTCTTGATATTGGAGATAAAATTTTTGTTCAATTCTGGTCTTCTCCTTATGAAAGCTTGAAATCCTTCTATTTCATTGAATGACTATTTTTTTTCCCCTTGGAGTATTTTGCTGGGTGAGTGATTCTTGGTTGTAGTCCTAGCTCCTTTACCTTCCAGGATATCATGTTCCATGACCTCTGATTGTTTAATGTTGCAGCCGCCCAAGTCCTGTGTAATCTTGATTGTGGCTCCCTGATATTTGAATTGTTTCTTTCTGGCCACTTGCAGTATTTTTTCCTTGACCTGATAGTTCTGTAATTTGGTTATTATGCTCCTTAGAGTTTTTTGGGGGGACCTCTTTCCTGAGATTATTGGTGGATTCTTTCAATGCCTATTTTGCCCTCTGGTTCCAGGACATGAGGGCATTTTTTCCTTGATAATTTCTTGAAAGATGTCCAGGTTCTCCTTTTGATTATGGCTTTCAGGTAGTCCAATGATTCTGATATTGGCTCTCCTGGATCTATTTTCCAGGTCAATTTTTTTTCACATGAAGTATTTTACATTTTCTTCCATTTTTTCATTCTTTTGCATTTATTTGACTGATTCTTGATGTCTCATGGAGTCATTAGCTTCCATCTGCCCAATTTGGTGAGGCAATTAGGATCAAGTGATTTGCCCAGAGTCATACAGCTAGTGAGCGTGTTGTGTGTCCAAGGTCGAATTTGAACTCAGGTCCTCCTGACTCCAGGTCCAGGACTGGTGCTCTAACCACTGCACCACTAACTGCCCCATTTAGTCATTGTTGTTGTTTTGTTTTGGTTTGGTTTTTTGCTAGGCAATGGGGTTAAATGGGCCCAGGGTCACATAGCTAATAAGTGTCAAATGTCTGAGGCTGGACCTAAACTCATGTCCTCCTGACTCCGGAGCCAGTGCTGTATTTACTGCATCACCTAGCTGCCCCCCCAATTCTAACTTTTAAAAAGTTGCTTTCCCCAGTTAGCTTTTGTACTTCCTTTTCCATTTGGCCAATTGTACTTTTTGGGGAGTTGTTTACTTCAGTGGATTTTTGTATTGCCTTTTCCATTTAGCCAATTCTACTTTTTAAGCAGTTGTTTTCTTTTTCCAAGCTGTTGACTCTTTTTTCATAACTCCCTTACATCACTCATTTCTTTTCCCAATTTTACTTCTATCTCTCTTACAAGATTTTTAAAATTCCTTTTTGAGCTCTTCCATGAGTTCTTTCTGGGCTTGAGAACACTTCCCATTTTTTTTGTGGGGGGAGGGGTTGCCCATAGGTGTTTTGACATCATTGTGTTCTTCTGAGTTTGTATCTTGCCCTATCACTATAATGACTTTCTATGGTCATTTTCATTTTTTTTTGGTTTTTTTTTTGCTCATCTTTTTTTGGTCCTTTTTCCTTTCTTTTAAATTTGAGCTCTACTCTCAAGGTGGAAGGAGCACTGTCTTAGACTTCTGTGCCAGTTGCTGCAGGCTCTGGCTGTTTACCTGGTGTTGTGTTGATATTGCCCTGTGTCTTTTGAGGGGCCTCTTGTCTAGTGTTGTATTGGGGTGAGGGGTGGGGAGTGACTGGCACTGCTAGAAGCCATAGGGGTCTGGCAGCTTACCTGGTGCTGAGCTGGGATCCTACTTGTGGTGTCTGGCGTGTGCTGAGTCTGGCAGGATGTTTCTGTATTTACTCATGGCTACATTGAAGCACATAGAGGTTCTCAGAGCTGGAGTCTGCTGGTTCCCCTGGCTATACTGAGGCATGTGGCAGGTCCTGGTGTTGGCATTAGCCTACTCCACCACACAGGGACTGGTTTGCTGAGGTAGGGCTTGCTGCTGGCTTGTTGCGACACTTCCTGTCCTGGACTGCACTCTCCCTTTACCCAAGTGAGACAGACCTTTCTTGCCAGTCTTCCAAGTTTCTTGTGCTAATTGTTTCACCTTGTCTTTTTGCTGGTTCTGCTGTTCCAGGATTTGTTTTGGAGTGCTACTTTATGGTTGTTTGGAGATGAATATGGGAGAAGTACAGCAATTTACTGCTTACTCCACCATCTTGGCTCCTAGAAGTCTCTAAAGCATTTATTTTTGAAAAGGAGAATGGATCCCTCATAGTCTGAAACCACAAAGATGACTGATGTCCCAGAGAGGTTTTTAAATGTAGGATTCACATTAACATCTCATATTTACATAGTATTCTAAAGTTTGGGCAGTTAGGTGATGTAATGGATAGAGTGTCAGGCCTGGAGTCAGGTAGATGAATTTTCCCAAGTTCAAATGTGGCTTCAGATACTTACTAGCTGTGTGACCCTGGGTAAGTCACTTAACCATGTTTGCCTCAGTTTCCCCATCTGTCAAATGAGCTGGAGAAGGAAATGGCAAACCCCTTCAGTATCTTTGCCAAGAAAACCTCATATAGGGTCACAAGGAGTCAAACATGACTGAAAACAACTCAATAACAACAAAAATTATGAGATTTACAGAGCACTTCCCTCACATCAACTCTGCGAGGAAAAATGGTACAAGTGTTATTAACCTCATTTAAAGATGAAGAGACTGAGGCTCAGAGATATTTGCTCAAGGCCCCAGGGCTAGTTAAGTGTCTGAGCTAGGATTGAAACCCAGTCTCTTGAATCCAAGTCCAGTATCATTTTCACTTTACCAGCTGCCTCCTGTGTAGGGTAATTCATGTTCTGTGCCCTCCATCTTAATCAAATAAAAGACAAGGTTGCCTCCTGAGGGTGCAGGGATGGGGGTAGGGGGTTTGGAAGTAGATACAGTGACTTGAGGAGGCTACAAAAAGTTTTGGAACAGCTACTGTTGGGAATGTAATTATTAGTCAATACATAACGAATAAAATGATTGCAATTGTGAAGTCACTCCTGAAGTTAGCAAAGATTTAGAGTGGATCCAATAATTTCAGTTTTATGGCTTATTCCAGCAGTGTTCAATGGTTTGGTTATGAGTTAAGAAAGTAGATGGTGGGGATTACCCAGACTTTCAGGTTAGGAGACCAGTCTAGAGTGAAAAGAGATTCAAGGATAGAAGAGGTACATCATCAAAATGACTGAGCATAGGGTGAAGAGTAAGTATGGAGGGAAGTGAAACAGAACAAGGCAGGTAAAGGGGGGGTGGAAGAGGGGAAGGATTTCCCTAGACAGAATGATCCAAAGATCCAAGGGCTTGATATAAGCAGGCAATGACAGCTTCAGGGAGAGAGACTATGGGAAATAGAAGGTTGTGGTTGGAGACTGAAATTTCAGAATTAAGGTACATTAAGGTGCAGAATTAAGATAAGTTATTTTGGATGGTGGTTAGAGGTCTAAGGTATGATCAGTATCATGGAATATTTGAAATAATTTGTTCTTTCTCTCTACATTCCCAAATCCATTGTTTTCCCAACCATCCAATATATTATTGGAATGCCTACAGACAATTAAAAGAGATCATTCTTCACACCTGTATGTTATGTTAAAAAATTCCTGAATTCCTGGACAATAATCCCACTTGACTTGACTTCAGGATTTCCTGGAAAACTGAGTCATCCTATTATTTAAACCTTCTGTGGAAGGCACTAACTTCTCTTAGTAACCTGCTCCAGAATTAGTTACCGTCACATTTTTCTTTTCATTTTCCCTAAATCTCTCCTTGTGCTTTAAAAACTCAGTTCTACTTACCCTATCATCAGGAAATAGATGGTCACTATCCTCCATATTACAGTAAATTCTGCTTATTCAGTATGGTAGAATAGGGGACCTGCCAGAAGGATTTCCAGAAGACTTAATATAATGATACAGACACCATAGTAAAACCATACTGAACATAATTTAATTTTTCCTTGATGATAAATGTTTTCCTTATGTTCCTACTAGTGGAATATAAATTCCTTGAAGGCAGGAAAAGTCCATTTTGTCTTTTTATTCCAGGTACTTAGCACTGCTCCAGGCATAGAGTAAGTGCTTAATAAATGCTTATTAAATTCAATTGAATTCTCAGTTAACATCAATTATCTTGGTATAGAACTGTAGTCTTAGAAAGCACGGGGGGATTTGAACAAACCTATTCTAACTGTAACAAATTCTGAAAGTAGCCCTATTGAGGAAGCCATGTTATCAGTTTGTTTATCATTCCTATTTCGAACAAAAGCAGACAGCATTGCAGTGGATAAAGTGTCTTTGAATCTAGGTAACTGGTGGTCCAGTGGATAGAGTACTGGGCCAAGAGTCAGGAAGACCTGAATTCAAATCCTCCACCAGATACTTACTAGCTAAGTGACCCTGGGTAAATTACTTAAGCTCTGCCTCAATTTCTTCAACTGATGGGGATAATAACAGCACCTACCTCCCAGGGTTGATGTAAGGATCAAATGAGACAACGTTTGTAAAACACTTGGCGCTGTATCTGGCACATAGCAGGCATTATATCAATGCTAGCTATTATTATCTAGGACAATTCAGGTTCAAGTCTCACTTCGGACACATTTTGCTCCCAGTGCATTCTGCAGTTCTGTAAGTCCCAGAATAGGTGTTGAATTCTGTTGGTAAAAGGAGCTTGTTCTTGGGGGAATTCCCTATATGGATGAAATGACAGTTCCAGTCTCAATCTAGACTAAAGATCTAGAATAAGGTGGAAAAATCTAGTGATTTGAACTTCCTTCTGACTAAATGAAAGTGTACTATATACACTTCCATGTTTTGAACTGTCAATGTTTTGCCTCTTATTTAGGATAAGTAATTTTGCTTCCTTGATTATTTCTTCATAGATCCTATTTTCCATCTTTTTTTTAAAAAATTCTTTGTATTTACTCCTCTATAGTCAAAGTTTCCATAATTCTCTTTAAAAAATATGGACCCCAGGATTGTGGCCTGTATACTGCTAAAATGTATGCTGATATGACTAATGTGTCACAACTATGGGGAATCGAAAGTTGACATTCTTTTCATGGAAGCCCTGGACTGATGATTCATTTCTGGCTTACAGTCCACTGCAATCTCAATCAACAAATATTTACAAGCACCTGTTATATGCCAGATGCTGTATTAGATGCTGAGAACACAAAGACAAAAATGAACCAACCAGTCCGTGTTGACAGGAATTTACATTCTAGGGGTAGGGGAGGAGGGGCAGACAGAAAAAATCAAGGAAATTGCCTTTAAAATACAGGAGTGTTTGGTGGATCCCCGACCCAGGTTATTGTAAGGGTAAAGGACTTGTTTAGCTAGTGGAGGAGGGACCCTTCATCTAGAATATTTGAGTAGGGGGATAATACCCAGGAGCAGAAGTTATAATGACTAAACGATCCTTGTGGAAGTCTAAGGGCAAACAGGATGTGGTAGGAAAGATTACAAGGTGGCTACAGAAAGAACCCACGAAAAATGAAGGATGAAGGATGAGTTAAGAGAAGACATAGTAAAACTACAGAGAGAATGAAATATGAAAGATCTGAAACTGTACTTGAAGGAAAAGTAAGGTAGGAAGAGAAGGGATAAAACAATAAAAGCCACAGATATGGGAATAAAGGTGAGGATGGGGTGGGAGGCTGGAATCCAGAGTTTGGCTGTAAATGGAGAAATCTCCTACTTCCACCCTCATGTCCTAATTCATCATAAATCAACTTTGACTATTAGAAATACATATCTAACAAGGATGGCAGGCAAAACATTTTGCTAGGGCAAAAGTCACACCCTTTCTCATGCAGACACACACATCACCACTCACAGAGTCATAAACACACCTACACAAGTGCTCCAGGTGTATTAGCCAATTGAATGCAACAAACATGTATTAAGCACTGGGAAAACAAAGACAAAAACAAAAGAGTCTCTGCCCTCAAGTGGCTTACATTCTGAAAGGAGGATATGCCAGATATACAGATAAGTAAGATAATTAGAGGCAACATACACAAGTATGCAAGGTAATTTGAGGAAGTTGGGCGTAGAGACAACTATGGGATCAGGGAAAGCTTCAGAGGAGGTGGTGCCTATGATGAAACTAGGAGCTCAGGTGAGAAGGGAGTGCATACCTGGCATAGAGACCAGCCCATGTGAAGGCCTGGAGATTGGAAATAGGGTGTTAAGTTTGGATAACAAGCACTCTAGATTTTCTGGAATACAAAGTGCATGAAGGAGAGAATGTGAAATAAGTCTGAAAAGTAAGGTAAAAGCCAGCTGGTGGAAGGTTTTATTTGCCAGACTGAGAAATGAGTATTTTATCTTAATGGCAATAGGGAGCCAGCCACAGGCTGAAAAAGAATATGGACACAGGTTTGAGTAGATTGGAGAATTCATTATTTTCTATTGTTTCTGTTGTTTCTCTCTTATATGGCTGTGGTAACCATAAATCTGTTGAGCTGAATGTAGTGATCATTTTGAAACTCCCAGGAGTAAAGGACCTCAGTTGGTCTTTCTTAAGATGCAAGAATCACAACACAGTATTCCAAGTGCCAATGCACCACAGTTTTATATGAGGATACAATA
Source organism: Vombatus ursinus (assembly GCF_900497805.2). Lineage (NCBI taxonomy): Eukaryota > Metazoa > Chordata > Mammalia > Diprotodontia > Vombatidae > Vombatus > Vombatus ursinus. Next base: position 20,022,377 of record NW_020954550.1, read on the forward strand.
ATGTTTTCTATTCCATTTCTATCTAGTTCCAATCACTTCTACATTGCCCACTACATTCCCGAATACCCATCCATCAGCCCCTTCTGTGCCCATCTATTGTGCCCCCTGAGTCCCCTGTTCTATTGTGAGCAAATCCCATTTAGCCACAGGGTTTCCTTCCAGCCTGTTCTTTGTTATCCAAGTCACTATGAGATCATTCTGCTATCATCACTCAACATCTTTTTTAAGTCCATGGCATTTGCTGATACAATTCTTCTCATCTTGGTCATGTGATCTCCTGACCTCCCAGGCATGTTTTCATCTGGTTTACAGTCTTTTCCCTACCTTCTTCTTAAAAGATATGACATTCTTTAGTGACTCTCACATGCCACTTTAATGAACCATGTGACAACCTGGCCTTACAGTTCCTCAATCTCCCTAACTCTAATGACCCTTATCTACCCTCTTCAGCTACCCACTGGCATGACCCCAAGTGGATGTCATCATTGACCTGATCCTCATCCACTATAGGATATTAAACTCTGACCACAACCTCCTTACTACCTGCTTCTCCCATTTCCCCTGAACCTATTTTTGTCTTCACTATCACCTCTATGTTCTCGAAACCTCTCTATCCTCCTAGACTAGAGCATCAGCTCTATTCTGGATGCACTGGCCTTCCTACCTAAGCTATATCCAGAACTGTGGCTGAGAATAAGCAAGGTAGGGAGTTACTACAGGCACGCCACAGAGACATGGATACATTTTAACATTACTTTTTATAAATGAATAATTTTAATGCCAGAAAATTCTCTCAATGGCAAGTATGTTTTGTTTGTTTGTTAATCTAGTTATTCAGTTCATTAGTGTAGGGATTTCCCAGTGCATGAAAGGAAATTCCCTCTACTGGTGCTCATCACTTACTCCTGTGTAACTTAGTCTTAGAGAGTTTGAAGGTGCTTAGAGGTTAACTGACTTACCAGTGTTCATATAACTTAAGTGTAGCAGATGTATAATTTGAACCCAGGTGTTACTGACTCCAAAGTCAGTACTCATCCACTACACCACATTGCCTCTCTTTGTAGGTACACATTTATTTTGTGACAGATCAAGGCACACGTATAACAGTAAAGGTAGAACCTTCTGGTGGATGGTTATACACAAATATACACAAAGGGTACAATTTTTAAGCCTTTTCTGTGGTGCAGGGCTTTACCCTGACTATCTAGTGTCCATGGTCAGTTATTTCAACAATGGCTCTATTTATACCCCAGGATGTCTCCCCCTCATGTGTCTGCCATGTTAGCCATGCCAATCCCTAACCCTGTGTCATCCTACTGTCTACTCATGGGGTTCTGAGTTTTGCTAGAGAAAGCTGTTAAACCAAAGAATTGCAGACGATTAACAGACATATGAAAAATTGCTCAAGTCACTAACACTGAAAAAAAATCCAAAAAATCTCCTCACTTCTAGAAAAAGTAGCTGCAATGACAAAAAATTGAAATAATCAGTATTCAGAAGACTGTAGAAAGATAGTCACATCAATATACTTCTGCTGTAATTGTAAATTGGTCCACTTCTGGAAAGCAATTTATTTCCTCTGGAAAGGAATTATTAATAACAACAACAATAATAGCTAGTATTTATATAACTCCTTAAGGCTTGCAAAGTGCTTTATCAAAATCTCATTTTACCCTCATAACAACCACAGGAAGTAGGTGATAAATAATACCAAAAGATGTGTCTAAAACTACCCTTTGATCCCACTACAAGATATACCTCAGTGAGATAAAAAAGAAACAAACAAACAAAAGGTGCTACATATACTAAACCATTAACAGCAGCACTTTTTGTGGTCTCAAAGAACTGAAGAAAAAAAATGTTCATCAATTAAGTAATAGCTAAACAAATTGTGGTACAAGAAAGTAATGGAATATCACCATACAATAAGAAGTAATGAATAGGAAGAATTCAGAGAAGCAGGGAAGATGTGTCTGAACTGAGTAAAGTAAGGAGAACTAGGAAAATTACACACACAGTGGCTACTACAATGTGAATAGAAAGAACACCAATCTCAACAAAACTGAAACTGAATATTCTAGAATCATAATGTCTTAGCTTGAAATTGGAGAAGAGTTGAGAAAATTCTGTCCCTCTTTTCTATGCAGAGGTAGAGAACTAGGGGTAGTTAGATAGATAGATAGATAGATATACATACAGATATACATAGATAGATACATATATATATGCATATACATGTACACACACATATGATACTGTCAGGCAGGGTTTGTGTGTTAGTTGGTTTGGTCAAGTTGCTTTTTTTTCTTATTCTCTATAAATCTTTGTTACAAGGGAGGGCTCTCTGGGTAGTAGAGATGGGAGGGATCTATTCAGAAATGAAGGTGATATAAAAATAAAAGCTACCATAAAATTTTAGAAATAAAGTCATTAAACAGTGCTGATTGGATCCAGTACAGATTAATGCTAGCCAAGCCTAATCAGGCCTTCACTGCTGTCACACAATCCATTTAATGCATCTCTTAGTGGCTGCCTATCTTGCCTTATAATAGCAATTCCATATCAGTTTCATTCTCCTGAAGTCCTATTTCTCTCACTCTCAGAATACTAGCTTGCCAGAGAAATTGTGGGAAGATGGTGGAACAAGGCAGGAAATTACCTGGCTTTCCCAAATCCCCGCCTACCCCAATAACTTAAAATAACTTCCCAAAGTGAATTTAGAGGGGCAGAAATAATTAAAATTTGGGGGAAAGCAATTGCCCAGTCTAAGACAACTTGAGAGGATATTAGGTAAGATCTGCTGCTGTGGGGGTCAGGTGGCTGATCAGGGATGACTGGGGGGGGGAGAGGAATCTCTGCTGAACCAGGCCCAGGCACATTGACAAAATGAAGTCCCAGGCTGCTGCGGTGAGGAGGAAGAAGCACACATTAAGGGGTGGGGGCCATACTGATTGTGATCATTTGCAGGAGAAAGAGTCCCTAGTTTTGGTTTTAAGGCAGCTGCTGGAGGGACCACAGGGAGCAAGACCTTTTGCAGTGGCAGCAGTACTGGGGACTCTGGTCTTAGCTTAGGGGCAGAGAGAAGTACCTGAGATTACTCATAGACCAACATGTGAGCCAGAGGAGCACTAACCACACATGGCTTTGAATTATAGAACATTGGGAAAACCAAAAAGTCAAAGATCCCCAGACAGAGCTCAGAAAACAACAAAAGGAAAACCTGAAGTCTGAGACATTATCCTCCACATCTTAGGAGCAGAGCCCAACCCTAACATAGAGTTAATAGCCAAGAAATAGGCTGTTGAAAAAAAAGTAAACAAATAAGAAGGAACCCAATCGTAGATAGGTGCTTTGATGATAGAGAAGATCAGAGTTCAAACTCAGAAGAAGACAATGAAGTCAAAACAACTACTCATAAAGTTATATATATATATACACATACATACATACATACATACATACATATATATACACACACATACACATATACATATATACACACACATATATAAATATATATATGTATGTATATATGTCACAAGACCAAAAAGAATTCTTGGAAGAGCTTAAAGAGGACTTTAAAAATCAAATAAGAGAGGTTAAGAAAAAATTGGGAAAAGAAATGAGTAATGCAAGAAAATTTTTTAAAATTATGAAAGAAAGTCAACCAATTGGAAAAAGATCCAAAAACTTATGGAAGAAAATAACTCCTTAAAGATTGGAATTGAGCAAGGGGAAGCTAATGATTTCATAAGAATCAAGAAATTAAAAAAAAATCCAAAGAATAAAAAAAAGAAGAGAATGTGAAATATCTCATTAGAAAAATAACTGACCTGGAAAACAGATCAAGGGAAAATTACATAAAAATTGTAGGACTACCTGAAAGTTATGATCAAAAAATGAATTTAAACACTACACTTCAAGAAATTATTAAGGAAGATTGCCCTGAAGTTTTAGAATTAAAGGGTAAAATAGAAATTGAAAATAATCCACCAATCACTGCCTGAAAGAGATCCCAAAATGAAGACTCACAGGAACATTATAGTTAAATTTCAAAGCTCCCAGGTCAAAGAGAAAATATTTTAAGGACTAGAAACAAACATTTTAAATATTGTGGAGCTACAGTCAGGATAACACAAGATTTTGCAGCTTCCCCATTAAAAGACTGAAGGATATGGAATATGATATTCTGAAGAATGAAGGAGCTGAGTTTGCAACCATGAATAATCTACCCAGCAAAGCTGAATGTAATCCTGCTCAGAAAAAAAATGGATATTTAATGAATTAAAAGACTCTCAGGTATTCTTCAGGAAAAGACCTCTTTGACTTAAAAGAATCAGGAGAAACATAAGAAGGTAAATATGAAAGACTAAGTATAAGTGATTTAATAGGGTTAAACTGTTTACTTCTTATATGAAAGAATAATATTTGTAACTCTTAAGAATGTTATCATTATTAGAGTAGTTTGAAAGAGTATGAATAGATAAGATGTTTGGGGTTGAGTTGATTATGATGGGATGATCCTAAAAAAATAAAACTGGATAGAGAAAGGTAAAATTGAACAAATTATTTCATACAAAAAGGTGTAACTGGAAAAACTGTGACAGTGGAGGGGGAAATAGGGTGGTGAATGGGTAGTGTGAGAACTTTATTTTCATTAGAACTGGGTTGAAGAGAGAATAATATGTACACCTAGTAAGGTATAAAAGCCTTCTTAACTAAAGGGAAATAGGAGGGCAAGGGGATAGGATAACAGAGGGACTAATAGCAGGGTATGCAGGTTAGGGAGCAGTAGTCAGAAGTAAATTAGACTTCTGAGGAGAGGTAGAGTAAAAAGAGAGAGAGAAGGATAAATATTGAATAAAAGTAGGATGGAGGGAAATACACGACTATTACAACTTTGAATGTGAATAGGATGAACTCACCCATAAAATGGAAATGGATAGCCGAATGAATCAAAAACCAGAATCCAACAATATGTTGTTTATAAGAAACCCATTAAAATTAAAGACATACATAGAGTAAAAACAAAGAGCTGGAGTAGAATTTATTATGCTTCAACTGATGTAAAAAAGAGCAGGGGAAGCAATTAAAATCTCAGACAAAGTTAAAGCTAGAATAGGTTTAATTAAGAGAGATGAACAGGAGAACTATTTTATGTTAAAAGGATAATGAAGTAATATCAATAGTAAATATCAATACTAACCACATATGCACCAAATGCTGTAGCATCCAAATTTTTAAAGGAAAAGGTAAATGAATTACAGGTGGAAAGAGGTAGCAAAACTATAATAATGTGAGACTTCAACCTTTCTCTCTCACAACTAGATAAATCTAACAAAAAAATAAAAAAGAAGGCAAGGAGATGAATAGAATCTTAGATAAGCTATATATGACAGACATCTGGAGAGAACTGAGTGGAAATAGAAAGGATATACCTTTTTCTCAGTGGTACATGACACCTTTATAAAAATTAACCATATAATAGGACATAAAAAATTTAGAGTTAATGCAGAAAAGCAGAAATATTAAACAAATTTTTATATCATAATATAATAAAAATTGCATATAATAAAGGACCATGGAAACTGATTAAAAATTAATTACAGACTGGATAACCTAATCTTAAAGAATGAGTAAATTGAAGAACAAGACATAGGAACAATAAATAATTTCACTAAAGAGAGTGATAATAATGACACAACATGCCAAAACTTATAAGATGCTGCAAAAGCAGTAATCAGGGGAAAATTTATTTCTAAATGCTTGCATCAGTAAAATAAAGAGCAGATCAATGAATTGGCTGTGCATTTTAAAAAACTCGCAGAAGAACAAACTAAAAATCCCCAATTAAATACTAAATTGGAAATCCTAAAAATTAAAGATGAGATTGATAAATTGATTGTAATAAAACCATTGAATTAACAAATAAAATTAGGAGTTGGTTTCATGAAAAAAATAAAATGATAAAGCATTAGCTAATATAATTCTTAAGAAAAAGAGAAAAAACTGAAATCACTAGTATCAAAAATGCAAAGGGTGAATACACCACAAATGAAGATAAAATGAAAGCAATCATTAAGAGTCTAATCATGTGCCAATAAATTTAACAATTTAAGTGAAATAGAAGAACATTTACAAAAACATAAAATACCCAGATTAACAGAAAATAAAATAGAATATCTAAATAAACCTATTTTGGAAAAAGAAATTGAACAGGCCATAAATGAACTTCCTAAGGAAAAAGCATCAGGAACAGATGGATTTACAAGTGAATTCTACCAAATATTTAAAGATCAGCTAATTCCAATATTAAATAAAGCATTTGAAATAATACACAAAGAAGAAGTTCTATCCAACTCCTTCATGGAAACAAATATGGTACTGGTACCTAAACCAGGAAGAGCAAAAAAAGAGAAAGAAAATTATAGACCAATTTCATTAATATGGATGCAAAAATCTTCAATAAAATACTAGCGAGGATACTACAACATATCACATTGTAACCAAATGGGATTTATACCAGGAATGCAGAGATGATTTGACATAAGGAAAACTATTAACATAATTGATTATATAAATAACAAAAGTAACAAAAATCATATGATTGCATCAACAGATGTAGAAGAAGTTTTTGATCAAATACAATACTTATTCCTATTAAAAGACAGCTGAAAGCACAGGTATAAAAAGATTTTTTTCTTTAAAATAATAAAAGGTATCTATCTAAAAACATCAATAAGCATTATCTATAACGGGGATAAGGTAGAAGTCTTCCTAATAAGATCAGATGTGAACCATTATCACCAATATTATTCAATATTGTACTAGAAATACTAGTAGTAGCAATAAGGGAAGAAAAAGAAATAGAAGGAAACAGAATGGACAATGAGGTAATACAATTATCTCTTTTTTGCACACAATATGATGGTAAACTTGTAAAATCCTAGAGATTCAACTAAAAAGTTAATTGAAACAAGAATTTTAGCAAAGTAGCAGGATATAAAATAAACCCACATAAATCATCATCATTTCTATATCAACAACAAAACTTGCAACAAGAGGTTATATGAGATATTTTATTTAAAATAACTGTAGACAATATAAAATACTGGAGAGTATACCTGCCAAGATAAACCCAGGAACTATATGAACATAATTATAAAACACTTTTTATACAAATAAAGTGAGATTTAAATAATTGGAGAAATATTCATTGTTCATGGGTGGCCAGAGCCAATATAATAAAAATGACAATTCTACTTAAACTAATTTACTTATTCAGTGCCATCGTGATTATATTACATAAAAAAAATTATTGAGCTAGAAAAAATAACAAAATTCATTTGGAAGAACAAAAGGGCAAGAATATCAAAGAAATTAATGGAAAAAATGTAAAGGAAGAAAGTTGACTAGTATCAGATCTTAAACTTTATTATAAGGCAGTAATTATCAAAATTATCTGGTACTGGCTAAGAAATAGAATGATAGATCAGTGGAATACAGTAGATATACAATATACAGTATCAAATGAGCATAGTAAGCTTGTGTCTGATTAATGTAAAGATTTAAGCTTTGAGGATAAGAATTCACTATTGGGTTAAAGTTGTTGGGAAAACTGGAAAGCAGTCTGGCAGAAACTAGGTATAGACCAATGTCTTACACCATTTACCAGGATAAGGTCAAAATGGATACATGACCGTGACATAAAGAGAGATATCATAAGTAAATTAGAAGAACATGGAACATATTACTTATCAGATTTACGGACAGGAGAAGAATTTATGAATAAACAGGAAATACAGAGCATTGTGAGATATAAAATGAGTAATTTCAATTTCATTAAATTAAAAAAGTTTTGTACAGATAAAACTAATGTAGCCAAGATTAGAAGGAAAGCAGAAAATTGAGGGGGGTGAAATTTATAGCCAGTTTCTTAGATAAAGGTCTCATATCTCAAATATATAGAGAACTTTGTCAAATTTATAAGAATATGAGTCATTCCCCAGTTGATAAATGGTCAAAGAATATGAACAGGCAAGTTTTGGGTGAAGTAATTAAAACTATATATAGTCATATGAAAAAATGTTCTAAATCATTATTGATCAGAGAAATACAAATCTAAAAAACTTTGAGATACCACCTCACACCCATCACATTGGCTAAAATGATATAAGGGGAAAGTGACAAATGTTGGAGGGGATGTGGAAAAGTTGGGGCACTAATACACTGTTGGTGGAACTGTGAAATGATCAAACCATTCTGGAAAGCGATCTGGAATTATACCCAAAGAGTTATAAAACTGTGCATACCCTTTGACCCCGCAATATTACTATTAGGTCTGTTTCCCAACATGATCAGGGGAAAAAGGAGAAGAACCTACATAACCTAAAAATATTTATAACAGCTCTCTTTATGGTGGCAAAGAAGTAGAAACTGAAGAGATGCCCATCAATTGGGGAATTGTTGAATAAGTTGTGGTATATGAATGTGATGGAATACTACTGTGCTATAAGAAATAATGAGCAAGTTGACTTTAGAAAAATATGGAAAGACCTGCATGAAATAACAAGAAGTGCAATGAACAGAACCAAGAGAGCACTGTATACAGTAACAGCAATTGTTCAAAGAATAATAGTGAGTAACTAAACTATTCTGAGTAATATTAATATTCAAATCAACTATAGAGGACCTATGAAGGAAAAGGCTATCCACCTGCAGAGAAGAAACTCGCTTATGTAAGTACGCACTATATAGTTTCATATATATACATAAATATATACATACATATATATAATATATATGTATCTGTGTCACATGGTGGCCTTCTCTAATATGGGGTTGGGAGAGAGGGAGGGAGACAGCTCAGAACTCAAAATATAAGAAAAATAATAAATAAGTGAATGAATGAATAAACAAAGGAAAAGAAAAAAGAAAACTACCTTGTCTTCTAATGTACTGAGATTCTTTTCACATGAGATCTGTCAATTTCTCTCTTCCTCATCTCAAATCTTAAAATGTCAAATACTTCTGAGAGATCATTCTTTCTGCTTTCTGTGAAATGACACCATTCTAGTTCTCCTACAGACTCCCTGACTTCCTTTTCAATTTTTTTCACTAGCTTCCTGCCCCCAAAATGTAGGCATCCCCTTCCCCAAGGGTCTTCTCCCTCTCTTGCCTCATTGACCTCATATGCTTCCATGACTTCAATGACCATCTCTAAGTGGACAATTTTCATATCTATATTTCTATTCTCTAATTCTTTCCTGAGCTCAAGTACCACTTGGAATGGGTGGAAGTTTAAAGGGGACAAATTTGGACTGTGTCAGGAAAATTTTCCCAAAAATTAGAAAAAAAAAATCCCTAACAATTCTAGAAGGGCTGCCTCAAGAAATGATGGATTATCCATCTTTGGAGATCTTCAAGTGGAGGTTAGGTAAGTCAGGTATATTATAGTGGGGGTTACTTTAGTCAGCAATTCTGAAAATGTTTGAGGTTTTTAGTGATCTGCAAACTCAATATAACTTAGCAATGTAATATGGCAACTAGAGGTATGGGGGCAGGGGAAGAATGCCAGCTTGGGCTACACTGAGAGAGATGTAATAACACATAGTGTTCAAAATTGGCATCACATTTCAGAAAGGGCATTGATAAACCAGAGAGTGTCCAGCAAGACCTTGAGTACATGCTTCATGGGGATCAGTTGAAGGAATTAGGAAAGAACCTGGAAAGAAAAGGCTGAGGGGGTACATGAGAACTGTCTTCAAGTACTTAAAAAGGTGTCACATAGCCAAGAGATTAGACTTGTTTTGGTTGGTGGTAAACCACAGAGTTAGAAACAACGGATAGAAGCATCAGAGACAATTTTAGGTTTGCTACGAGGGGAGATTTCCTAACAACAGAGCTCTACAAAAGCAGAATGACCTGACTGAGGACATAATGGGTTTCTCCTCCTGGGAGACCTTCAAGAAAGGGCTAAATGACCACCAGTCTTGGATGTTGTTGAAATTCTGTTTGGGGCATAGATTGGACTGCTGAGGTTCCTTTTGACTCTGGCATTTTGTGATTCTTAAAGTGTGTCCAGGACTCAGGAGGTGAGTGTTGTCCTCTGCCCTGATGAGACTCTAAGTGCAATCCTGTGTTCAGTATTAGATGACACATTCTAGGAGAGATGGAAAATATCTGGAGGACAACCAGGATGGTGAAGGACCATGGCATATGAGGATCAAGTTCTTCAAAGTACAGTTCAAATGCCACCTCCTCCAAGAGGCTTTTCCTGATTTTCTCCATTTGATAGAACTCTTCTCTCCCTGTCTCTTTATGTTACTTCATATATACTTTGTATTTACTTATCTGTATATATGGGGTCTCTGGCCAATAGAATGCAAACCCCTTAACTGTTTTCATTTTTTTGTCTTCATATTCTCGGTGCCTAGCACAGTGTCTTGCACATAGTAGGCACATTCAACAGATGTTTATTGAAATTAATTGAATAGGTTGAATAATTGAAACTGGAGCTATTAGCTTGGTGAAGAGAAGAGATTGAGGGGGTGGGTCTTTAAGTATTTGAAAGACTGCCACATGAAAAATAGTGTAATAGTGCGCTAGGCAGTGGGGAACTGGTACACTTGGCATCCACCTGTGCGAGAGTCACTTCTGGTTTCTGAGGGGGAAAAAAATGGCAGCAGATTATGGAGGAGCAACTCAGTGGGGTTTTGAAGGGAATCCAGTAGCAGGCAGTTGTTGCCTTTTCCTTTGGGGAAGTCCTTTATTTTAGGCCTCAAAGATCGTTGTTGTTACACAGATATAGGGAGGGGATGGACACAAGGTGACAAAGTGGAGACTTGATTTCCAGAACCTTATGTGATGTTGTTTGACCTAGCTGCACCGCCTCCCTCCAGAGACTCCCTGAATGCTATGAGTTTCTTGCATTACATGATCAGCAATAACACACCTGTTTCAAAAGAGCAAGGATTTAAAACAAAAACAAAGAAAACTTGTTAGACTTAGTCTCCAGGGGGCAGAACTGAGCGCTTTGAGTAGAATTACGTGAAAACTTCCTAACAAGAAGAACGATCTAAAAGTGGAAGGATAACCACTTAGGTGTGTTGTATATAGGGTTCTCGGCTACCTATGGGTTGGACTAGATAGCCTCAGGGGTCCCTTCCAACACTGAGGCTCTGATATGCCTTGCCAGAACTAAAACTCAGAAAACTTAAAACTAAATCCATCATTTCCCTCTGAAAACTGAATTCTTCTGACTCTGTTACTTCTGTTTATGTATCATCATCTTTCTGGAACCCTGGCTAGAGGTCTCTCTATCATCTTTGACACCACCCTGTCTCTGGCCCCTTTCAAACCTATTAGTCAATTCATCCTAACATTTTTTCCTTTAAAACATGTCATATAAATCCTTTTCTCTTCATTCCCACTGTTGCTATGTTTGTTCAGGTACCTATTATCTTTTTGTTGTTGTTCAGTCATGTCTGACTCTTCATGACTTCATTTGAATTTTCTTGGCAAAGATACTGAAGTGGTTTGCCATTTCCTTCTCCAGATCATTTTACAGATGAGGAAACTGAGGCAAACAGGGTTAAGTGACTTGCCCAGGGTCATACAGCTAGTGTCTGGGGCAGGATTTGAATTTGGGTCTTCCTGACTCTGGGGCTGGCACTTTATCCACTGTGCCACCTAGCTGCCCTTTATTATATCCAGTCTGGACAATTGCAATAGCCTACAAATTGCTATCTCTGGCTACTGTATCTTACTTATCCAATCCTTCTTATTTACCAGATAAATTTTCCTAAAGCAAAATTTAGACCCTATTATTCTCCTACTGAAAAACTTTTATTGGCTTTCCCAATACATACTAAATATATCTCCTTATTTTAGCATTCAAAGTCCTTCATGATTGAGAGGATGGCCCAGAACTCTATTTCTGGCCGTATCCCCCACTATTATCCCACTCTGTACTCCCTCCAAAATGAGCTATTTAATGTTCTTCAAACATTCCTTCATTCTTTCCCTCGCTGCTGCAGAGCAATCCTCATATTTAAACTTTGTTTCACCTTGTACTAGTTCACTATCACATTTCCCACAGCTACTATTTCAAATCTTCTTCCCTCCTCTAAACCCCAAACCCATACAACAATGCACACTCAGCAGTTATTATAGGGTCTTGGACTCAAAGTCACCTTAGAGCCCATCTTGTCCAAATTCCTCCTTTTACAGACAATGAAATTGAGGCCCAGAGAGAGGAGAAAGGACTCTTCCGAAAACACAAAAGTGCAAAGTAGTAACAGGGCTGAGATTTGACATTGTTTGCTACTTTATCGAGACAAAGGAGCCAGGACACAATGCAGTACAGTGTCAAGACCACTAGATTAGAGTCAAAAGACCTGGGATTCACATCCCAGTTCAGCTACTTACTACCTTTGTGATGTGGCCCTCCATCACACTTCATCTGGTGATTTAGATGCTTCATCTATAACATGAGGGGATTAGACTAGGTGCCCTATAAGATCTCTTCCAGCTCTAAATCTTAGATCCCATGGAGCCTAGTTGCCAGTCTCTCCTTCATTTCTATATAACAAAACTTCTCTTTGTCTTTATTCATCCTTTCTTCTTCTTACCAAACTTCTTGAAAGGTTGCTGGTTTTAGAATGGGGAGCTGGAGCTGAATCTGAATCCTGATTCTACCATGTCACTTAACTTTCCCAGGACTCAATTTCCTCATCTGAAAAATGAGGGAATTGGAAGATAATGGCCTTCACATCCTGAATCTATGGATCCCATAATATACTAGTGATTCTGTCCTTGAGGCTCTTTTCTTTTCTATTTTCTCTCTCCCTTGCAGATCTCAATCCCTCCCATGGCTTCAGCTGCCACTTCTATGCAGATGATTCTTATCCCTAGCCCTGATCTCCATGCTAAGCACCAGGTGTCTAATCACCTATTTTTGTTAATCAAACAAGCATTTATTAAACACCTCTTAAGTGCTGGGGACACCGAGAAAGGCAAGACAGTCCCTGCTCTCAAGGAGTCTAATAGGGCAAACAACACGAAAACAACTTGGTACAAATAAGTTATATGCAGGATAAATTGGAGATAATTAATAGAGGGAAAGCATTAGCATTAAGAGGCATCAGGAAAGGCTTCTAGTAGAAGGTAGATTTCAGCTGGGACTTGAAGGGAGCCAGAGAAGCCAGCAGGCAGAGTTGAGGAGAGAGTTCCAGGCAAGGGGAGCAGCCAGTGAAAATGCCCCAAGCAGAGAGATGGAGTGCAAGGAGGCCAATGTCACCGGATCATGTAGGGTTGAGTAAGGGGTAAGAAGACTAGACAGGTAGGAGGGCCTCCACATGATTTCCCAACATAGGAACATAGGATCATAAATCATATATTTCAGACTTCAAGGGATTCTTTTATTTCGTAGATAAAGAATTTCAGGCCTAGAAATAAACAAAATTGTGTAAAGTCACACAGGTAGATGTGGCAGAGGAGGACTGAAGGAGAGAGAACAAATTCAGTGCTACAGACCACTCAAGGTATCTGTTTGCGCTCCCTCTTTGTAACTTCCACAAGGGTAGAGGCAGTGGTTTTTTCTAATCTTTATTTCCTTCCCCCCCCCTAGCAACTTTCACAGTGTTTTGTACACATTAAGTGCTGAATAAATGTTTGTTGAAAGAATTGCGGATTATGTGTGATAAATGACTGGTCCTGGGCAGGTTTTCTCTCTTGTTACAAAATCATAGAATCTCTGAGTTGGGAGGAACATGATTCACTATCATGTTATTTTCTTTTCCTTAAAACCTGTTCTCCTTATTTCTTTTAATAATATCACCATTTATTCAGTCACTCTGATTTAAACCTCAGACTCATCTCTGCCTCCTTCCTTTCCCTCACCCTCCCACATCCCATTAGCTTCCAGTTCCAGCCTGTTCTGCCTCTTCATTATCTCCTGAATCTGTCCCTCCTTTCCATTCTCACTGTAGCCTCTTCACCTCTCTCCTAGGCCACTGAAATATCTGCCTGACCATTCTCTGAGACTAGGGTTGAGGAACCTGTGGTGTGGCCTTTTGACTAAGTCTAAATTTTACAGAACAAATCCTTTTATTAAGGACCTAGACTCTAGAGGTTGGTGGGTTTACACATCATTTTCATTATAGAAGTCAATGTAATTCACTCAATATTTATTAAAAGCCTGCTATGTGCAAGAAACTAAGCTAGGCTTTGGAGATACAGATAACAAATAACCCCTGCCCTCAAACTGTTCATATTCTACTGCAAGGATATACCATACACACAGATAAGAACAAGGGAAATTAAGGAAATAAAAAGCATTAATAATCGAGAGGCTAAACAAATTGTGGTATATAAATGAAATGGACTACTATGTGCCATAAGAAATGATAAATGGTATGGTTTGAGAGAAACCTGGTTAGACATGCACATTGATACAGAGTGAACAGAACCAGGAAAACAACTTAGTAACAATAACAATGTAGACAAGCTTTGAAAGGTCTGAGAACTCTGATCAATGCAATGACCTACCACAATACCCGAGATCAGTGACAAAGCATGGTATGCATATCCTGACAGAAATGATGGATTCAGGGTACAGAATAAGACATATGTTTTTTGTACATGACCACTTTGGGAATTTGTTTTGTTTGACTGTGCAATCAATTACAAGGGTTTTGCTTTTATTTCTTTTTTCCTGTGTCCCCTCCCAAAAAAAAGGGAAGGGAAAGATGAAAGAGAAATTTTTTTTGTTTACTGAAAAATTAAATTTTAATTTAAAAAATGGTGAAGATTGGGAAGCCTTAGCTGAGGAGGTAACATCTAAGCAAAGTCTCAAAGGAAGATAACGATTCTGACAGGTGGAATTGAGGAGAGAGTACAGTCCAGAAATGGACAGGCTATACAAATACTTGAAGGTAAGAGATAAAATATCATCTTCAAGGAATAAGTGGTAGTCCAGTTTTTTGCTGAAAAGTATGTGCATAAAGAGGAATAGTGTGAGATTAGATAAATCAGAGTCAGATAGTGAAGAATCTTAAACATGAGGCTCAGGAGTTTGTATTTTGCCCTAGAATCAATTGAGGCTTAAAGTTTTTGAGCTAGAGAGTGACATGGTCTGACCTGTACCTTAAGAAAATTATTTTGGATGATCAGTTGGAGAGGAAAGAGACAAGAAGCTGAAAGACCAATGAGGAGTCTGTTACAATAGTTTTAAGCAAGATAGCATGAACTAGGGTGTTGGTAAGTTTCAATGAAGAGAAGGTGACAAATGTGAGAGATCAGAGGCAAAATCAACAAGACTTGGGAACTCACTGAATATACTGATTAAAGGAGAGTGAAAAGTCAAGAATGACTCAAAGGTTTTGAGCTTAGGGTGAGTTGGAGGGTGGTAGAACAATTAATAAAAATAGAGTCCTCTGGAGGATTAATAAGGAAATTTGATGAGGTTTTTTGTTTGTTTGTTTGCTTGTTTACATATTGAGCTTGAGATGCTGTCAGGACATCCAAGTGGAGATGTCCACTAAGAAATTGATGATGTGGGAATGGCATTAAGGAGAAAGGTGAAGGTTGCATTTATAGGTGTTGGGAAACATTACTTATCAAAATTGTGGATAGGTGAACAATTTACAAATAAACAAGAGATAGAGAGCAAAGTTAGGTATAAAACAGTGTTAGAGTCATGTTATAGAAATGATCATTGAACCTATGGGAACAAAGACATCACCAAAGGAGAGAGTACAAAGTGAGAAGAAAAGGAGGTCTAAGACAGAGCCTTGAGGGGTATTCATGCTGAAACACGGATAATAACACCTCAAAGGAGATTGAAAAAGAATGACCCTAGAAGAAGAGTCAAGAGAGACCAAGGACATGGAAGCCAAAAGAGGAGTTTCCAGGAGGAGGGATAGTCAACAGGGTCAAAAGTTGTAGAGAAGTCAAAGAGAAAAAGGGCTAAGGAGAGACCATTGGTTTCACCAGTTAAGAGATTTTTGGCAGCTTTGAGCCAATTCTGATGAGAGTGAGGTTCATTCACTCCCCCTTACCTCTCCCTTTCACTGTAAAAGCTTTTTATTGCCTCTTTTATGTGAGTTAATTTACCCCATTCTACCTCTCCTTTTCTCTTTCTTCCAGTACATTTCTCTCTCACCCCTTAATTTTATTTTTTAGATATCATCCCTTCATATTCAACTCACCCTGTGCCCTCTGTCTATATATACTCCTTCTAACTACTCTAATAATGATAAAGGTCTTATGAGTTACAAATATCATCTTTCCATGTAGCAATGTAAACAGTTTAATAAATCCTTTATTATTTCTCTTCCCTGTTTACCTTTTCATGCTTCTCTTGAGTCATATTTGAAAGTCAAATTTTCTGTTTAGTTCTGGTCTTTTCTCAAGACTGCTTGAAATTCCTCTATCTCATTGAATGTCTATTTTTCCTCTCATGGATTATACTCAGTTTTGTTGGGTAGGTGATTCTTGGTTGTAATACTAGCTCCTTTGCCTTCTAGAATATCATATTCCAAGCCCTCTGATCCTTTAATGTAGAAGCTGCTAAATCTTGTGTTTTTCTGACTGTGGCTCCACCATACTTGAATTGTTTCTTTCTGGATGCTGGCAATATTTTCTCCTTGACTGGGAACTCTGGAATTTGGCTATAATATTCCTGGAAGTTTTCATTTTTGGATCTCTTTCAGGAGGTGAGTGGTAGATTCTTTCAATTTCTTTTTTACCTTCTGGTTCCAGAATATCAGGGCAGATTTCCTTGACTGGCCTTTTTTTTTTTATCATGGCTTTCAGGTAGTCCAATAATTTTAAAATTATCTCTCCTGGATCTATTTTCCAGGTCAGTTGTTTTTCCAATGGGATATTTCACATTATCTTCTATTTTTTCATTCTTGTGGTTTTGTTTTAGAATGTCTTGATTTCTCATAAAGTCATTAGCCTCCATTTGCTTCACTCTAATTTTTAAGGAATTATTTTCTTCAGTGAGCTTTTGGACTTCCTTTTCCATTTGGCCAATTCTACTTTTTAAGGGATTCTTCTCCTCATTGGTTTTTTTGGATCTCTTTTACCATTTGACCTAGTCTGTTTTTTAAGGTGTTATTTTCTTTTTCTTTTCTTTTTTTTTGTGTTATGTCCTTGGAAATTAATTTATTTTGAATTATCAACAATCACTTCCATAAACCCTTGAGTTTTAAATTTCTCACCCCCTCCCTCCCCATGATGGTGCACAATCTGATATAGGCTATACATATACATTCCTACTAAACATATCTTCACATTAGTGATGTTGTATGCAGGAATCAGAACCAATAGGAGGAACCACCAGAAAGAGGAAACAAAACACAACAGAAGAAAAAAATAGCAAATAGTATACTTCTATCTGCATTCAAACTCCATAGTTCTTTCTTTGGATGTGGAAAGCATTTTCCATCATAAGGCCTTTGGAAACATCTTAGATCCTTGTATTGCTGAGAAGGGTTAAGTCTATCAATATTAGTCATTGCACAACATGGCTGTTACTGTGTACAACATTCTCCTGGTTCTGCTCACCTCACTCAGCATCAGACCATACAAGTCTTTCCAGGTTTTTCTGAAGTCTGCCTGCTCATCAAATCTTATAGCACAATAGTATTCCATTACATTCATATACCACAACTTGTTCAGTCATTCCCTGATTGATGGGCATCCTCTCAATTTTCAATTCTTTGCCAACACAAAAAGAGCTGCTATAAGTATTTTTGTACATGTGGGTCCTTTTCCCATTTGTATGATCTCTTTGGGGTATAGCCCTAGAAGTGCTATTGCTGGGTCAAAGGGTATGCACATTTTTATAGCCCTTTGGGCATAGTTCCAAATTGCTCTCCAAAATAGTTGGATCACCTCACAACTCCATAAGGTGTTATTTTCTTCAGCATTTTTTGTGTCTCCCTTACCAAGCTGTTGACTCATTTTTCATAATTTTCTTGCATCAGTCTCATTTCTCTTCTCAATTTTTCCTCTACGTCTCTTACTTAATTTTCAAAATCCTTTTTGAGCTCTTCCATGGCCTCAGATCAATTCATAGTTTTCTTAGAAGCTTTAGATGTAGGAGCTTTGACTTTGTTGTCTTCTTCTGAGTGTGTGTTTTGATCTTCCTTGTCATCAAAGTAAATTTCTATAGTCAGAGGTTTTTTTTTTTCTTTTGTTTGCTCATTTCCCCAGCCTATTACTTGACTTTTAACTTTTGTTAAAGAAGGGCTCTGCTTCCAGGGTGGAAAGCACACTGTCCCAAGCTTCAGGGTTTTATGCAGCTGTTTTCAGAGATACTTCTAGGGATTATAAGTTTTCAGTTCTTCCAAGGTGCTATGAGCTAAAGAGAGGGGTTTACTATTCTCCTAGCCTGTGCTCTTGTCTGTGAGCAACCACAGGGCACCATTTTCTGCCCTGGAACTATAAGGAGGGTCCCCTCTCCTCTGCTGCCACAAACTCTGCTATGCTAGTGTTCCTCACCCTGAGACTTCCACTTAGGGTTAACTAAATTGAATAGGGTGAACTAAATTGAACTTTTACTTTCTATGTATATACCTTATTCACCTAATGTTCTATAGTAATTTTTTTTTTCCATTGAGAAGTTAGTAACAGCAGCAATATTTCTGTTAAAGCCACTTAGGACTGTTAGGCTTTCTATCTCCACCTAACTCCAAGAAATTTTGCTCTTAAGAAGAGATGTAAAACTGTACTTTCTCCTCCCAGACTTTATGCACTTTAATCAGAAAAGGAATGTCATGTAAGACTAGATAGTAAAATGTTCCTGTCTTCAGTGATCCCATATAAACTACTTACTGCCACGTCATCCTGGATAAATCATTTAACCTCTTAGTCCCCCAGTTTCCTCATCTATAAAATGAGAGGAATGGACAAGGTGATTTCCAACGACTTCTCATTCTCCTATATGACCATGTGATTGCTGCAGGCGACAAGAAATCAAAAAGTATCTCCCCCTCCTCCCACCTTTATACCAACTAATATTGCTACATTTAGCTTCCTGTGAACTTTTATGCAACACCCAGCAAATATATATCATTAAGATATGCATAATAATGGACAGCAACATAAGCGGTCAAAATCATAAATAGGCATACTAATCCCTTCACAACCTAGTAGAAAGAATGAGCAGAGGTATACCAAGTACATCTTGCTGTGGAACTCTGGATAAGTCATTTAGCCCGAGTCTTAGAGAGGTTCATCTGTAAAATGGGGTTCATAGCACTTGCCTCACAGTATTGTTGTGAACAACCAATGAGATCTTGTACGGAAAGTCTTTTTCAAATCTGACAGTGCCCTATCAATGCCAACTATTCTTCATATAGCCAAGATTTTATGCATTTCCTCAAACATGGCTAAGGTGACTGATGTGAATTCTAAGGAATATTCAGATGTTGAGTTGACAAAGTATTGGTATGGAGGAAACATTTTTTCCTTGTGAAAATTATGAGCCAGACTGTTGAAGATATTTTTGTCGCTCCCTTTCAGCTCTAGAGCTACAAAACTGTGATCTTACTTTGAGCCTCAGGGTTCCCCCTGTGTGGTCATGCTTCCCCACGTACACTTTTAATGGCACTGTCCACGGTGCATGCCCAAGGCCACGTTTTCTAAAGCTAATCCCTTGCACTTAATTTCAAACCATTTTTTACTTTGAAAAGTCTGAATGTTTTCATTAAGGACTGCACATGTAGTACGTGCCAAGACTGGAGTTTCAAAGTTCAGCTGTTTTTGAGTTATTTGACCGGACAAAAGGTTGCAAGATATCTTTCACAGCAGGGAAAGTGTTTTTTTCCACGTTTATAGGGTTTTGAAATGGCCAAAGTAATTTTCCTTAAAATTTCCATTAAAAAATAACTTTCACCCATGGTATGAGTTGTAAAGATTAGCCAGCATAGTGCAGCAGAGAGAACACTGGATGTGGAGTCAGGAGGTCTGCGTGTGAGTCCAGGCTCTTGACAGTCGCTAGTTACATGACTTTGGGCAAGTCACATGGCCTCTAAGCCTCAGTTTCCTTATCTGTAAAAAGTAGTGCAACATATTTGTCTTACCTATCTCATGAAGTAGTTGGAAGAAAAACATTTTGTAACTCTTAAAGTGCCATGTAAATGTAGGTTATAAATTTCAGGCCCTCAAGTAAAACTTTTGTCACTGTCAAAGACATTTTCAATACATCCTGGGGTGAAAAGGTCCCCTTTTGTGAGGCTGCTAGTACTCTATTGTTAAGCCTATAAATTCCACCTTTGAACTAAAAGGAAGGTTTCACCTCTAGAGATTAATTTAGTGAGATTATGATGATAATCTCAGCTCTAACACCTAGAAGCTTGATCATTTTCCCCAAGGATTTAATGTATGAGCCCTTCTTCCTTAGGCCCCCAGAGTTTGCCTCTGCCTTCCCAGGAGGTTGCCTGTCTATATAAGCTATCTGATTGTTTCACCCTTTCGTGATGCCATCCTAATATGCCTTCTTTCTTGTACCCCTGTCTGAAAATAATAGTTTTCCCAAATCCTTTTCAGGATGACTGTCTCAGCTCTAGCAAAGTGCAACTGTGTGCAAGTCCCTTAACCTTCCTAAGCCTCAGTTTCCCCAACAGTAAAATGAAGAGGTTGTACTAGAGGGCCTCTGAAGTCTCCTGCAGCTCTAAGTCTGATACTAAGGTGGTTTGGAGCGTAGGATCTTTGCCTTGCCAGAACTACTATTCCTGAGGGGAGGAGAGGAGTGGCATGATAGAGGAGCTGGAAGAAGCCTCGGTGTATGTGACTTAGTGTAAGTCTCTTGGTATATGTGACTTTCCAAGTTGCTCGATTCATCCTCCGTGGCTAGGGCTAGACTGCCTCCACAAAGGACAGGGAAATTTCCATGGTATAAGGAGGACTAGGCAGTTTTCTGGATCAACAGGTCATCGTTGCTTCTCTCTTCTTTTTCCCACCTCTCCCTCCCCCTGTGCAAAATGTACAGGTTAAGCTTTAAAACTACCAGGAAAATGCACCATCCCTAGCACTGTGCCTCTGTCTGGATCCACAGGTATAATCTGCTCACCTTCTCAACAGGTCTTTTAGTTTGCCTCGTCTCACCCCCTACAGTTCTGATGCCTGGCTAGCCCTATCACGCCCAACCCCTGGTTTCATTCCTTCTGTTTTTAAAAACGGATGTCCAGCTTCACCCATATGACTAACCTTCCTCTCTTTCCCTGAAACTATGCCAGCATCGTTCTCCCCAAACTTGCATGTTGGCATAGGTCTGGTATGGGCATCCCTTCTCCCTGCTTCTCTGTTCATTCCTCTCCTTGGCACTGCCCCCTCCCTGCCCGCCTGTCTGGCATCAGCCCGTGTCCACTCTGCCCTGCAACATCCAGTGGCCATCCTGTCCTGCCCTTCCTGCTCTTCTAGGGCTCTCCAGCCCCCGGCCCGCCCCGGCCAAACCCACTTGTAACTGGCCCAGGTGTGCCCGTCCGTCTGTCAGTCCATCCTCGCACGCTCGGAAGCCTGGGCTCCCGAGGTCTCTCCCCTCCTCCCTCTCCCCCGGCTCAGGGGATCTGGGGGGTCTGTCAGCCCGCCCCACCTCTCCGCCCAGAGGGGTCTCTCCCTCCGCGGTCCTCTCCTCCCCCATCCCCCCACGCCCGGGGCCGCGCAGTCCCAAGTCTCCTCCCCCAGAGCAGGAACTGTCCCGCCCGCTCGGAGCCCGCAGACCCCTGCCACCGCCTGGAGGGATCTGGGTGGGGAGCCTCTGCCGTCCCGGCGCGGTCCTCCAGCGCCCCGGGGCTGCGGCGGCCTGGGAGAGCTTGCGTGCGCCCCGCGCCTCGACCCTAGGCTCCTGCGCCTCCGGGACCTCCCGGGACCGTCCGGTGGCCGCTCGCGTCCCCCCCCGAGAGGCTGCGGGAACTTTGCCGAAGCCCGAAGCCCGGGGGGTGAGTGGGGGGCCCGGGCAGGGCGGCGGGGGGCTGGGGGCTCCGCGGGGCAGGAGGGGGCGGCTGGGGCGGGGTGGGTGTGCTCGGCCGGGCTGGGGGTGTCGCCCTGCCCCGCTCCCTGCCCTATGGGGGCCGAGCCGCCTCCGCCGCCGGGCGGGTGCGCCGGGCCGACCGCGGCGGCGGCGGCTGCGATTGGCTCAGCGGCCCCATCCGGGGACTGGGCGCAGCGCTGCTCGTTCGCCCTAAAGGTACCAATATGGCGGAGGTGAGCAGGGAAACCGGGCAGGAGCGGCGGGGCTGGACCGGGCGCCTGCCGGGCTCGGGAAGCTGCCCGGCCGGCCCGGGGGACCCTGGCCTCCCTCTGCGGCCTTCACTTGGGCCGGGTGGTCGGCGCCGGGGCCCTCCGGGAGGCGACCGGGCCGGTGGAGGGGCTGGCTGGGGGGGCGGGAGTGGGCTCGGGCTCCTCCGGGACTAGGCCGCGGCGACGGCGGCGGCAGCGGCCGCTCCGGCTCGGCGCCGGCCCCAGCCCGGCCGGGGGATGGAGAGGGGACCGAGGCGCCCGGCCAGGGCCAGGCTCGGCCCGGCGATGGTCGCAGAGCCCGGCTCCAGGGATCCCGCCCGCCAGGGGTGACGCGGAGAACTGGCGGTACCCGCTCCGTGCTCTGGGCTGGAGGTAGGTGGGTGGAAACCGGCGGAGCCTCCTTCGACCACCCCCCCCCCCCAACCTCCCGGGGCCGGATTGCGAGGCGGGATGCTGGCTGCGCCACGGCCACCGCTCCGGGCCGGGGAGGCGGAGGGAGCGGAGGCTGCCCCTTCACCCCGCGGAGCAAGCGGGCGCTGGGGGACCTCCGGCCCAGAGCTGGGGCTGCGCAGCCCCGGGGCTTGGGACGGCACTTTCCTCTGAGCGGCGGGATGCGCCCTTTCTTCTGCGGGAGACGTGCGGGCGGAGCTGGGGGAGGCTGCGGTCGCAGGGCGCCCCAAGGGAGCAGGTTAGGACCCTCCCCCACTTTGTCCCGCACCCCGAGCTGCACCCCCAGCTCCCCGGCCCACTTTGAAGCGTTTGGACGCGGGGCTGGGGGGGGCGCTGCCCGGGTTCCCCCGGGATGATGGCCCGCGGCGAGGGGACGGAGCTGTCCCTGCGCGGAGTTGGCGATGGAGAGGGCAGCCCCCCCACCCCGGTCCGGAGCTCACCCGCAGGCCCGGGAGGGGGAGCGGACTTGTGCGGCGCCGGAGCGGGGGGAGCGGAGCGGGACGGGCCGACGGAGGGAGGGGCGGGCGGCGGGCGGGAGGGCTCGCAGGCCGGGAAGGAGTCGCGGTGGGAGCCGCGCTCCGCCTGGGGCAGCCCCGGGGGAAGCGAGCGTCAGCATCCCCGGGACGGAGCCGAGGCAGGGAGCGGGAGCGGCTGCATCCCGGGGCTGGGACGGGGTGCAGGCGGCTGCGCTTCGGGGGGACGGGCAGGCTGCGCCGCGGGCCCGGCCTCCCGCGCCCGCCCGGGGGCTGGCTGGAGGGAGCGCGGCGGGCCGGGCCGGGAGGGCAGGGAGAGGTGTGGCGTCGTTACAATGAGGGGTCAGTAGGCTCGCTCCCGCGGCGGCGGCGGGGCTGGGGCGAGGCGGGGATGGCGGGGAGCGGCGGCGCTACCAGCCCTTTGCGCCGGTTTCGCTTCTCCGAAGCTTGGTAACTTCCTGAGCGAAAAGGGCGGCTGGAAGTTGCCGGTTCGCGCCGGGCTCCTTCCCCCCCGGGCCCGCGGAGAGTCTGGGGCGCGGGGGACCCGGGGAGGAAGAGGCGGCGGCCGGGGCGGGGGGAGCGAGCCGGGCTGCGGCTTCGGTGCGGGCAGCGACCGGCGCCGCCGCCGCGGGGCTGCTGCAGCCCC
Organism: Vombatus ursinus; assembly: GCF_900497805.2. NCBI lineage: Eukaryota > Metazoa > Chordata > Mammalia > Diprotodontia > Vombatidae > Vombatus > Vombatus ursinus. Next base: position 20,046,200 of record NW_020954550.1, read on the forward strand.
GCCTCCCGGCCGTCCCGGAGCCCGCCGCGCGCCGCGCCGCTCCTCTCGGGGCTCGGCGCCGTCTGCCCGGGCCGGGCCGCCCTAACCCCCTTCTCTTCTTCTTCTCTCCCTCCTCTCTAGGCTTCCTTTGGAAGTTCGAGCCCAGGTTTGTCCCGTTTCCTTCCCCCTTCCGTGGTCCCAGCGGGCGGCGAGTGGTAACGGGGCCGGAGCAGCCCTGGCCCGAGGCAGGCCCCCCAACCGCAAACTCTAGATGCTCTCAGCGCTCCCTCCGGTTCATTCTGTATCCTATGAGTTAATTGTTCGAGGAACAAAACAGTCGTAGTCTTTTTCATATGACTTTTTTTTTTTTTTAACGGGACCAGTTGGGAAAATTCACCTTTAGTTCCACTGAAGTTAAGCGTATAGGTAACAAAAATGAATGTTTGCTTTTTAAATAGTATGTGTCTTGACTCTTAGCCATCAAATATGGGGCAGACCTGGAAAACACTCCTTTAGAAAGTTTTTCTTGGAATACTGTTCAGTCTACTAACTTCAGATTTTGCTTTGAGATTTAAAGAGATTGACTCCACTTAAATTTTGACAGTTACTTGTTCATTCTGGACGGGGAAACACATAATATTTCCCTGCACCCCAATTTGCTTTGACTTTTACATAGATTAAATTTTTTGCAGATTTTGTGTTGGAAACCCAAGTCGGCTGTTGTCTTAATTATCATCTATATAATGAGAAGGTTAGGTTAGAAGATCTCTAAAGTCCCTTCCAGTTCTGTTTATGACTGTGATCATAAAGGAAAAGTCTAATAATAAAGGAAAAATTAAGAGTGAACAGGGAAGGTGACTCTTTAAGATGCTCTCAGTAGAATCAGAAACTATTGTCATTTAACTGAGTATCATCCTCTAAACAGACTTCTTTAAATAGCATTAAGTAACTTATCACCAAATTACTTAATATTTGAGGTTAGTAGAATCAATATCATTACTCTTAAGTAAGTCAGTTTTAGTATGATATAAAGGGATTTAAAAATAATTGTCAACTAGAATACATTCTGGAAAATGTTTTTAAAACTTAATCCAGCAGAGGGTAATTCCTTCTCATAGACTAATTTTTTTTTTTTTAGCATTAATTGATAAAAACAAAGCAGCAGCAGTCAGTACATTCCCATTCACCTGGAATTGAGACACAGAATTCTAGAGTTAAGTCTAAAAATTTTTTAAAAGGCATCTAAAGTGAGCTATGAGCAAACCAGTAAAAGCTATCATTTCATGAACCTAGAAAAGTTATTTATTAAAGAGCAAGATTCTCCAGGTTGACAAATTTTTCTTATAAGTGTTTTTTTTAAATATCCTAATTGTGAATTAAAATATTACTATCCCAGTCTGTGCTTTATACATTTCTCTGTAACAATTTGTGTTCAGGAAAAGAAAGCAAAACTAAGACCACTGTCATAATTCCAGCCACTTTAGATGATGATGAAGTTGTTTTGGATTTTTTTTTTTTACTCAGTACCTGCTATTGTATAGATATACCTAAGTGAAAAGAAAAGTGAATTTTATGACAAGACATTGTCTTGGTAACCAAATAGAATACATCTTGTTTTAAATTAATCAACTAATATATATTGCAGGCACATTTTACCAGATTGTGGGGCTACCAGAGACCTTTAGGATCATAGTATCATATAATTTTGCAATTAAAAGGACATATAGAATCTACGCCCTTAAAGTAACATGGAATCTGGTTGGCAAGACACAATGTAATTAAACCTCAGAACCCTGGAATATGGGAGATGGTCCCAGCAGTTACTCAAAAAAAAACAGTTTAGTGGCATATATTTTGGTTTAGAGCCTTCAAATTCATACTTCTCTCTGGCAAAAATAGTCACTTTATGATTCCCAAAACTTTAATGTCCTGGTAGGTATAGCCATCTCATCAGGCAGCCTTTTGTTCATTTATTTATTTAGTTAGTTAGTTTATCATTACAGAAATACACTTAGAAGAATTACATTCTATAGCAGTTGTATTAGCTTTTAGGAATATTGGTTGAGGTTTTGTTAAGTCAGAAGAAGCACTGAAGTGGTTCTGGGATTTTTCAATAGTAAAAAATAAGTGGTCTAGTTGAATGAAATACCGGTGTGAAACAAATGGAGGAAAGCCATAGGGCTCCTGGGATTTTGTCACCAGTTTTCCTTTTTTTCCTTCTGTTTTGTTTTCTTGTTGAAGAATACTATTGCCTCTGAGTTTAATTTTGACGTAGAAAGAGATATGAGCAAACCAGTGAGAGCTAAAGAATACAGTATTATACGTGAAAATGCTGTGAAAATGTTTTAATAACATGTCTTTCCTCCAAATAATCCTTAAGAACTTTAAAATTTTTTATCATTTAACTTTAAAATATAATACAAGATAAGCTGTATAATAACAGTTTTATTTTACCATAACAATGAGGCATTATGGAAATGAAAAAGTGATAACCTTTCAAAGAAAGAATTGATTTGGCAATAACTGTTTTGAAGAAAATATACAGATAGGCAGTAAATAACCAGGTGTTAAGAAATTGTTTTTTTTCCTGTTTGAGAAATGTTTTCTTCCTGTATGAACTAAATCACCTTTAAAAGGCAGTGGAATCTAATGATGCATCTTGGTTCATCTGTTAAACACCTATTTTAAATACAAAGAAATGTGGGAAGATACAGTGATAATAAGGACTCAACTTCTGCCCTCTTGAAAGTTAGAATCTGTCAGCAGAAGAAACTAAATCTTTTTGCCTTTAGACAGTATTCTGATTTTGCTTTTATTTGTTCAGACTTTTAAGTAAGTTTGACTTTGTCAAGTCAAAAAGAAAATCACCTACTTGCGTACCAGGATCCTAGCTCCAGAGCAGGCCTGCACAACCTGCAGTGGGCAGGCTGCTTAAGGTACTTTCGGCCCCTCAAAGGATTTCGGTTGGCCTTAGAAAAATGTAGAGGAAAATGTAGAGGAAATCCTTTGGTGGGCTGAAGGTTGTGCAGGCCTGCTCTGGAGCTAGCTTCAGGGGGCCTTTGGAAGCCAAGTAGTCCAACCTGATGACAGAGAAGAGGAAGCCAAGTTCCAGAAAGTTTAAATGACTTGCCTAAGGCCCTACAGATGGTAAAGTCTGTGTCAGAGCCAGGTCCACCAACTCTTAGAGAGTGAAGTGTTCTTTAAGGCCTTTGCACTATGCATCATGCTTCTGAACCATGTCTAAACCAGCTTCTTTGAAGAAGCTGAAGAGGTAGTATGCCTTTTCTCTAGATGGTAAGGCTAAAGTAGTATTAATGGAATCTTGTGTTAATTTGCTTTATTGTATAGGCTACAAGTAAACGAATTTAATGAAACACATAGACCTATAGTTTAGAGAACGCAGTTTTACTTTGTATTTTGTGGATATATCAGGTGATTTGGATTATTTTTATTCTAGTTGGGTCTTTGTCTTCTGAGGATCATGATTTTGACCCCACTGCTGAAATGTTGGTACATGACTATGATGATGAAAGAACTCTTGAAGAAGAAGAAATGATGGATGAGGGCAAAAACTTCAGTTCTGAAATAGAAGATTTGGAAAAGGTAGGAAAGATTATCTTATGGTACCTTTCAACATAACAAGGTTAACAATGTTAAAAAAGCTTAATATGGAGAGATATGAAGGATTTTTGCCCAATGGTTGAACATATTCCAATAGCCTGATAGTCTGTTGTAGTACTTGACATTTTTAGAACACAGCTAATAATTTCTACTCTGTTAATTCATCTTATCCTCACACTACCTCTCTGAGGTAAGTATGGTGACTACTATTATAGCCATTTTACAGTTGAAGAAACCGAAGCACAATCATGTAGTGACTTATCTAAGGTCATAAATTAGTTATTTGCAGATCAAATTAGAATGTAGGTCTCTTGAATCCCAGCCCAGCATTCTCTCTAGAAGACCACACAGCATTGCCAGTTTAGTCCTAAATTTATGCCAAATAGGGAATACTTCTAAAATATTTAAAGAGGATACATTGTATTTCACTTTTAAATGTTGATCAGTAAAACACTTCCTAAAATCATCTTTTAAAAATCAAACATAATCAGATGCCCTATTTTCCATGTCTCTTTCAAAATCAAAAGATATTTGCCATAAAAAGAAACTTTTAAACATAACTAGTTTTGAAACAGAACTAGATAGGAGAGGTATTCCTAGGGTGTTAGGTTCTGGGGCCTAGCCACATTACTGAAAAAGTTTTATCAAGTATTAGAAATGAGTGGTGTTCAATAAAGAACTGAATTACATATGTTATATAACCGTTACTCTTATGTCTAAATTAATAAGAGAAAAATGTGTAAATGGGTAGGGAACTTTAAAGGATATTTTCTTTTTGAAAGTTCTGTTTTACTTCACTTCTTTCTTTAATGCATCTTAGTATATTTGGGTGTGTATGTATGTATATATGTATTATGAGGATGGGGAGGAGAGAAGGTAGGACTATAATTTAGTTTTTCCTTCTGATTGTAAGCACCTGGTTAACATGTCCCTTACCCACTTTTTTGTATCTCAGGGTCATGTTTAAATGTCTAGTAATTATTAAAACTTGGGTCTACACTGATCACATAAAGCTTTATCTATCTAAAACTAGCCTCCTTATTTGTATATTTTTACCCAGACTAGAGTGAAGGTTATTTTCTTAGTAACATCCCTTACTTATAGTAATAATAATACTCAGGATTTATATAACACCTTTCTCCTGGAGAATTCAAAGGACTTTGTATCCTCAAATCAGCCCGGTGGCCTGAGAAGGTGGTATTATTACCCTCATGTCATCGGTAGAGAAACATCAAGATCTCTTAATCTGTCTGAGGTCATTTGTGGAGCAGAGACTAGAACCTCAGATTCTGCCTCCTGCTGTTCAGTATTCATCGCTTCCTTCTTCTGTCCTGCACAGATGCAGTTAGATATATTTATTTTCTATATTTTATTGACAATCTGAAGTTTGAGCAGATATTCGAAGATAGATACTCTGTGCTCATTTCCTGAAATGAGCAATTTAGGGATATAACTATTAGGAAATTCTCTGATATGAGAAGAAGAAAATTATCCCTTATTTACTTTGTATTGGGAGATGGAAGAGTGACCACAAAATTTATTTGGTGATTAAGTTGACAAAAGCAAATGCTAGACTACCTGTTGAACCTCTTTATTGCAATTCAACTTTGGACCTTGCGTAGGCTAGCTTTTCTCCATGTTCAAAAGTATGTCCTTTCTACCTTTAAGTGCAGAAGATTTTGTGAGCCAGGTTTATTAGGTAGCTTTGACCCATAGTAGCAGAACTATAGCATAGAGTTGAAAAGTCAGGCCACCAGGGTAGCGGTTTAACTTTCAGACATTACTCAAGAGTTAGAAAGCAGCGTGCTTTCCCTGATAAGTAAGGAACAGAGGTCGGAGGGAGAAGGAAAAATGTAAATCTCCCCTTCTCCTGTTCAGTCAGGCATTACTCTCCCAAATTAGAGAGTTTGATTTGTGATCTTTTGAGTTCTGTCTTGAATGTACTTGTGGACAATCCATTCCTCCCAGACAGAAGAGAATGGAAGCAAATTTCTTATATTTGAGTTTTAAATCTCAAAATAGTATGGAATAATTGAAATTTGATTGGAATTCTTTTCTGTGACTTTGAGTGTTTTTTTTTAACAATGGCTCATTCTCATTTTTCAGTGTTGTATTACATAAATTTAATTTATTATCATGCTCATCATGCATCTTTTCTTTAGAGGATTATGTTGGAATTGGGGGGATTGTTTTGTTTTATCTAAAAACTTATATGTAACGGGGCAGCCAGGTGGCACAGTGGACACAGTGCCGGCCCTGAAGTCAGGAGGACCTGAGTTCAAATGTGACCTCAGACACACGATACTTACTAACTGTGTGACCACAGGCAAGTCACTTAACCCTGATTGCCTCACCAAAATAAATAAAAAATAAAAACTTAAGTATAAGCTGATATAAGATTTTGTAATGCTTAATTAAGGAAGGTGGTTAATACCCACAATATAGAAGCCCACAAATTTTTTTTTAACCAGTTTGACCATCTTTCTATAGATTACACATGTGTCATGAGGTAGTGGATAATGCATTGACCTTGGAGTCAGGAAGACTGGAGTTTAAATCCCATCTCTGTCTATGAGCAATTTTCTTTACCTCTCTGAGCATCAGAAAACATCTCAAACTCTGTCTGGGATGGCTTTGTTGGCTCTGTGTTGTTGTAGGGAGTTGCCACACCATCTTATTTCACATTCATAGGTGGGAAGGTAGGGAAGACATCTTTTTTCTGGAATCCACTTTAACAGCTGGTTTGACCTATGTTTTAATGAACTTTTTACAAAATTAAAGAAAAAAAAATTTATTTCAAGAGTTAAAGGAAAAAATTATTACCAATAACAAGCATTTATTGAGTTCTCAGTATGTGCTAGACTGGAGTTCCAAAGAGGTATAGGATATAATCTCTGACCTCAAATAGTGCGCAGTCTAACTGCTCTATTTTCATTTACCTATTCACAGAGCAAAATATGATGTTGTAGCTATGATTTTCATTTTATTTGGAAATTCCCACTAATAAATTATCCACTATTTGTTGATATGCACCATGAGCTTTGTAGATCAAAAAACCCCAAACTGTAAGCCCACAGAGATACTTATCTTTCTACGCCCAATTGGTTTTGCTTTTAACCTTTAAAAAGCATTTTAAAGCTTTACCTTCATTTTCTTATTGTCTTCTCTCTACTGGAAATTGGTGGTAGCAGAAAGCAGATAGAAAGATTTATTGGCTAGAGCTAAGGTAGATACACAGTGCCAGATCAGCAGGACTTTCTTAAGCTCAGGTATTTTTTAAGGATATTTGATTATTTTCTAAAGAATTAATGGGTTTTTATCCACAATATTAAATAAAGATAAGCAGAGTAACTAATTCAAGAATCTTTCATTTCACTGGTGAGGGTACTACCTCCATTAACACAGATTGCAATGCCTTTATAACTAAGTAGATGGTCTTTAGAGTTGCTGTGGATTAAAAAAAATCACCCTGCTGCCAGTCTGGTGGTAAAGTTTTGAATTTAGGTAGACCAGACCTTTGAACACAGACAATAGCCAGTCAGCAGGACAGTATTTAATGCCTTCTCCTCCCACCCCTACCCCTCCACCTTGGGCTGGACCTTCCAGAATTTAAGCTGTGTTAGGCACTTCCAAGTCATGATGAGGCATTGCAGTAGGATTTTAGTGGGAGAAATAGAGTAGGAGAGATAGAACCATAAAAATGATTGGAAAGCACCGTATTTATACTTTGTTCAGTGGCTCTAGAGACATGACACTTTTATGAGTTTGTCCTTACTATGTTTTTAAACATGAACATTTTTATAACAGTAGTAAGTTTAATACATATTTGATCATTCATGGATTTGTAATTACTACTTGTCACATTATTTGATCGAAGCATCATTTTTAGTGTTCCCAGTAGATAACAAGAAGCTAGGAAGAAGTTTTCTTATCAAGAGCACTAACAGTTAAACCTCTTAATGGCTCTTGTAAAGGTTTGGTGAGAGCGAAGTTTAAACTAACTAAACTAATGTGTGTTACTTCAATGTTGTCCTGTTCTTTTGATAAGTCTTTCATTTTAAAGCATGAATTTAAAATGTTCTTAATTTCTACCATTAAAGTCTTTAGGAGAGGTTTTAATTTTTAAAAATCTGTACTGCTATACTGTACTGTACTGTTGAATTTCAGCAGACACATATCTGTTGAGGAAAAAATCTCCAAGCCTTTTAAAAAGATCAGTGAAATTCAGTAAATTATATAATTAAGAAATGGGATACTTAAAATTAAATTAGAATTAATAAAATGCCTACAAAAAGGCATTTGAGTCCCTGGAATAGGACACTGTATTAAAAATCCTTGGTTCTACTGCTGCTTCACTGTGGATAAACTCATTCATTTTTTAAGAATTTGATTGCTTTAGCTCTAGACTGTTTTTTAAAATTTATATATGGAGTACTCTACCTCTGATCCTTGGTCAGATTAAAGCAGCTTTTCTGTCTCTGACTTCTGTAGTGCTTAGTAAGTTTTTAAGAGTACAAGACTGTGTTTACATTTTTAGCAATGCCCCATTCTGGATACTTTTAATATGTTCACTAGTCTGAAATCATTTCTCCTTTCAAACTGCATCATGATTCATTCTTAAAATGGAATGTATTCTTTAGATCTGTACATACAAATGTACATAAGGCAATAAGTCAGCTTTTCAAAATCACATAATAAATTTTGATGCACCATAGACATTTGTTTGGAATTTGGTAAGATGAATTGCCAAAAATTACAAATAAATTGGTTAATAGAGGATCATCAGTTTAGAACTAGGAGGGACTTTGGAGGCAATCTAGTCCATCTTCCTCAATTTGCAGATGAGGGAACTAAGAGTCAGCGAGGAAGTGACTTGCTCAGAGTCACACAGGCATAAACAGCAGCAGCAAGATTTAGAACCAGGTCTTTTGACTCCAAAGTGGGAGTTTTTTCCACTATATCTATCCTAACCCATGGACCTTCTCTCTGTCTCTCTCTCTCTCTGTCTCTCTATTCACATTATATATATATATATATATATATATATATATATATATATATATATGTTTGAATTGAAATAGTTATTAAGGGAATATAACAAATGTAAGTTCAGTTGGGTATGCATTTAAACTTTAATAAAGAAAACAATCTATGATAGTTTCAAAATTATTTCTATCTACAATAAAATATGACAATTTCAAAATAATTTATACAGAGAGACTGTGACTTAGTGACTGAGGAATAGCAGTGACTGAGATTCAGAGTATCAAAATCAAAGCTGATTTATGACTTCAGACAAGTGACTTCCCTTTTCTGTACTGAAATGCTGTCATCTTTAAATGATCGTAGTAAATTCATTGCAGTTCAGGTGTTGGCTAAGCACCTCCTACTGTAGGGCTCAACATTAAAGATACAAAGAAGGTAGATCTTCTTTAAGAAGCTGACGATCTGGCAGGGAAGGGAGAGACAAAGAACAGATACTAGTTAGAGTAAAATGAATGCATAGGGAGGGAGGAGAGATATGGGGAGGAAGGGGTGATCATTGCCTTTGGGGGTTGTCTGGGAAGGCTTCACAAAGGAGAGGTGGCACTTACGTTAGGCCTTGGGACAGAAAAGTCTAGGAAACTAGTTTTCCAAGCACAGGAGACAGACTGTTCAAACACACGAGAGGCAGAGAGCACAGCGTGAGGTTGAGGAACAGTGAGTATGCCAGTTGTTTACGTTGTGAGCTTGGAAAGGAGAATGATATGACATAAGGCTGGGAAATAGTTTGTGGCCAGATGATGGGGGCCTTTGAATGGCAGGAGAAGAAGTTTGTATTTTAGCCTGGAGACAGTGAGGAGACACTTAACAGTTTTTGAGCCAAGTAGTATTGTGATCAGATCATTGTATTAGTAAGATGACTTTGGAATGAGTGTGAAGGTTGCACTGGGGAGGGGAGGATCCTCCAAAGAATTCTGTTACAATTATTGAGGCAGAAGTAATGAAAACCTGAAGTGGGATGTTGGTACAGTGGGTAGAATGGAGGAGACAAAGAGATATTTGCAGATATAAGATTAAAGGGACTTAGAAACTGGTTAGATGGGCTTGGGGAGAGAAAAGGTGGCAGGGTTAGGGAGAAGGACAGGTCAAAAGCGATTGGTAGGAAGCAGGTCCAGCTGAGAGCAACAAGATGACATAAGGAGAAGCAAGTTTGCAGAAACAAAGTATGCGTAAAGTGTTATGTATTATATGAGGCTTGAGTTTTTAAAGCATGGACTGTTATATATGCTTTTGATTACATTTTAATTTGTGATCAAAAGATTAAAAAATTAACATAGAAGCTCAGTAAAATTGTACAGTCACAAATGGCATGCAGTAATCATGAATTCAACAAATAATACTTGTCATGTAATCAAACACATATGACAACATTTAGATCAGAACTCAAGTCTCATGTAATACATAACACAATAGATTTTGTGCCATACCTATTAATGTTGTTTAAGAGCCATATTTGCTTGTTGGCTGATACATTGGAATCTCAAATGATGGAAAAGATATAGCTATTTGGGGGCCTATGGGTGAGACTCACTTCTTGAATGCACCTCACATGCACATGTCCATCTCTACCGCATTCATAACAAAATACAGCTGTGCTTCACAGTCTTTGCTCTCTTGGTGGTAAGATTAGCATCTAGCTGCCTTGATCACTGTTCCCACAGTCCTTTGTCTTTCAGGGTAGAGCAGTGCTGATCAATGCTCCATTTCTCATCAGACTTCCTATGAGCTTCATCCTTCAAGTTTGGTCAACCAGGAGGTCTCTCACCTTGCTTCCATAGCCCCGTACGTGAGAAGGTGGTTTGGAAGGCATTTTTCTCTGTCACAGACCTTTCTCTCCGCAGTCAAGTCTTTCCTCAAATAGTTTCACTGTCTGCAGCAACTCTTTATATCCAGTTCACCCTTTCCCTCTTTCCAGTTGACTTCAAGTTTTTGAACCTCAGTGACTAGGAGTGTAAGTTAGGAGAGGGAAGATTTTGGAAGAAGATTATGAGTTAAGTTTCGAACATGTTGAGTTTAAGGTGTGGTGGTATGTACAAGTGGAGGGTCCAGCAAACAGCTGAAAATGAGGGAATAGAACCCTGGGGAGACAGTAGTACCAATGTCTAGACATTTAAGAGTCTTCTACATGGTGATAATAATTTAAGCCACAAAGATAGTTGAGATAGTTAAGGGAGGGAGAATGGAAAGGGCTGAGGACAGCCTTGAGGGACTTTAATGCAGGTGTGACAGAAGAGAAATAAGCAAAGAAGACGAAGAAGGAACAATCGGAGAGGTGAGAGGAGAATTAGGAGAGAAAGAGACTTAAGAGGGCGGAGTCAATAGCATCAACTGCTATAGATGGCCAGGGAGAAATCAGTATCACACAACTGTAGCTTCACATCAGTAACATGAAAATATTATTGTTATATAATAGCCAAGGCCAGATATATTAGTAAATTTCAGCAGCAATTCCCAGCTGCACATTTTCTAATTAGAGTGAAGGATAAACTGGTGGATAAAGAAAAGCTTCATTCTTTCTGGGGGTATAGGGACATATCACTTAACATAATGCCAGTAAATTCTCTCTTGTAGTGAGAAACTTGGAGAAATTCAAAAGCAGCCTGAGTCAGCAACACCTAAAGCACCAGGTTCAGTGGAAGCTTTAACAAGAGTCATCTTTGAACTGAGACAGAAAATAAAAAGCATCTGCACAAAAAACAACTATTTGGGGACTTTCAATTTATTGTGATCTTCTCTGTAGTAGTATATTGAACTCATCAACTAAAAAAAATCTAGTTTTATTGAAGTTGTGATGTTTCCACTTCAACTCTAGTTGATTACCTTGTTCTTTTGAAGCACTCTAAATAGTTTAGTTTCTTTGTATGCTTTTTAGAATGTGCTAAATAAATCATAAAGATATTTTGTTTACTTGTAATTCAGTAATGGGCCATCTTTGCAGAGTACATATATGTTGTTTATATTTTTGTTTGACAAGGAAGGAAATATGCCTTTGGAAGATTTGCTGGCATTCTATGGCTATGAATCAACAATTCCAGGAATAGCAGGTTCCAGTGCAAATAGCTCCCCAAGTGAACTTGCAGATGAATTACCAGATATGACACTGGACAAGGTAAGTCGGCATTAATTGTGTTAATCATCATTTAAACTTTTTTTAAAAATTATCTTCTTTGGCTGTTGGCTGTTTTTTATTTTTATGGATGTGCTCTGTTGTTCAGTTCAGTTACTAGGTACTGAGTTAGACTCTGAGGCTATATAAAGGAAAAGTGAAGCGGCCCTTATCCTCAAGGAGCTTACATTCTAGTCTTGCCTTTCATGTTTTTCCCTTGCCCTTTTCTTCATCTTAAGTAAGAATGTAAGCTCCTAGCTTCTAGAGGGTAGGGACTGTTTCATCTTTGTGTTCCTTAATTCCTGACACAATGCCTGCAACATAGTTGGCACTTGTCGATTGGTGGGTTTGCCTTTTTGGGTTTTTTTTTTGTCACAAATAATTTATAAGCAATAATTATTTGTAATTCTATGTGAGCTTATGAATTCACCCTTGGCTTTGGTCTTTATTTTGTTGGATACAATTTACCTAAACTTAGATACATCTGTAATTCATGATCCTGAAGAAACATTAAGTATAGTGATACCTAAATTAACATGTCCTTTAGGAATGGAACTCCTTTTAGCCAAGTTGGAGGGGTTTGGGCAAGCTTAAGATCCAGTATATTCTTGGATAAGTGGCATCATAGGCCCAGAAGTGGGAGATTTTGATGTTCTCTCAAATTCTGGTCGCTCTTAGGAGTTGTCAGCGCGCCCAGTTGACTTACTAGCCACTGGCCTGAAATTTTCTTGATCTAGTTGCCTGGGAGTAGGTGAGATGCTACCCTAGTGCACAAGGGACATTCTAAAGAGAGACAGAAATCACACCCACCCCATTCCCCCTTCTCAGTTTACCAGAATACAAGAATACAGAATACAAAAATTTTAATCTGTCCAGGGAAAAAGAAACAGAATTGTGAAGAGAATTCACATCCCAAGTCTCTTGGGTTATTTCTGCTTTATTAATGAAGCTTCTAACACTAATGTTCATCATCTGAATATATCCTATCCATTAGTAAGGTTATTACTTCATAATCCTATGTTTTTTAGAGGTAAAGATTATTTGTGTTGTGCTTATAAAGAAGTGAAATGTCATATGTGGTGACATATTGAAATGTTTAATTAAATACAGTTAAAGGTAATTGATAGGAATTAATCAGGTTTTTAATGTCCAAAGGGATTGAGATTGGGCCTCAGATAGATAGGATTTGCTAGGTACTTTTCTGTAGTCTGATAAAATTTCAAACCACAGAACATGGCATAAGACATGTCATAAGTTTGAAGAATAATTATAACTACTGTATTTCATGTTTTTTAAAAATATATAGCACAGGACTTTTTTCCAGTACTTTATCATCTTTTGGTGGTTTTTGGCAAGGTTTGTTTGTGTATGAGATGTTGTTTCTTTTGAAAGTCTATCTTAAAAATTGGTTTACTGCTTCAGGCATACCTTCTGTGTTTTCACAGATTAAGTAGAGTAAGAGTGTTATTGTTCAGAGTTTTCAAGAATTAGAGATTAATATAGTAGTTGGTAAAATATAGCCAAGCTCCAATTGAGATCATATTTATAATTCTTGGACCAAGATTACAGGAGAATTTATAATCCACTTCTTTCAAAGCCTAGGTAGTTTCAGGCAATTTTTAATTTGTTCAGAATATGATATGGTATAAAGAATGATTTTTTAAAATTCTATTGAAATTTGCTCACCTCTAACTATAGCTTCCCTTCTTTCTCATGTAGGAGGAAATAGCAAAAGACCTCTTGTCAGGTGATGATGAAGAAACACAGTCTTCTGCTGATGATCTCACACCATCAGTGACTTCACATGAAGCTACAGATTTCTTCCCTCGACCCTTAAGATGTAGGAAAACTAATAATTATTGGCTAATAATAGTTTTATTGCTGTAGGTTGATGACATTTTCTTGGGTTTAATAGCTTTAAATTCAGAATATTTTTAAATGACTACCCAAATTCCATCCAAATGCTAGTATAATTAAAATCCATTACCTTTTGTCAGAGCATAGGAAAAATGTAATGCCTTTTTAAATAAATAAATTAACCTAGGCTTGCTGAATTATCTCTGTTTTCTGTCATCAGACTCATCTGTTGCTATGGTAACTAATCTTAGTTCAGTCATGAAATTTCACAGAAGTTTTTTGTTGGTACAGAAAGGTCCTCTTGCTACCTTGGTTTTGAAAATCCATCAGTATTGAAAAAGAGATTTTTATCATTGTTGGTGTTTCATTTGACTCTCTTTTCTCCTTCAGTCCTGGGAGTATACCAATTGGAGTATATCAAAGCTCAAAATCATTGAATAAGCTATGGAATAGAAATATCACCTTTACATCTTTCCTCATATACAGTGCAAAACTATCTGGCTTGCCTTCTATCCAAGTATAAAAAATAATTTGAGTTATCCAACTATTTTTGTAAAGAGTTATAGATAACATTATTTTGATGGACCTAAGGGTGGCTCTAATATGTGTGTCAGTTTCTGGGTTACAGTAACCAGAATTTATAGTACTTTAAATTTTAAATAAACATTGTTATGCAGACTTGCTAGGTTTTATTTTACAAATAAAAATGTATATGGTTGCGCACCATTTACATTTATGTTATTGTAAGAATATAATATGTATCCTGTTTTGGCTAATGTATAAAGACATACTTTTAGTCTGCTAGATTCAGAACATTTTGTGCTTTTATGTTATTGTCCGTAAGCTCCTAAACAGATAAATTAACTTTTTTCCCTCTTTTTTTGGGATATGTGTAAAGCTAACACTACTTATGATGGAGATAAGGAATCAGAGGGTGAAGATGTTGAAGCAGATACTGGTAATTCATCTGAAGATTTAAGGAAGGTAAATGGAATAACTAATAATCCCCTCAGACCATTTGATCCAGAGTATCTTTTTTAACTAATTCTAAATCAAAAAAGAAATTCTTTTTTTTTAACTGTGTGAAATCGTCTTTCTTAAATTACTCAGTAATGTATATTTGCTTTCAGCATAACCCTAAGCTCTTTTTTCCTCCTAAACTTTCTTTTAGGAAATAATGGTGGGTCTACAATATCAAGCTGAAATTCCACCCTATCTTGGAAAGTACAGTGGTAACGAGAAGGGTAAGATTCTAAATTTTGAAGGCTTTTGCTTGATTAATTCACCCTTGTAAAGCCCTATAATAAAAAATGGCCAACTGTCCCAGAATTATTAAAACAGGTGCCAGATAACCAGGTCAGTGGTATTAGGCTGTGTCAAGGTAGTCAGAGAATCGAGAGATAGCAGACCTCACAGGCCATCAAGCCTGACTTACCTGCCAAGAATTCCCTCTACATCATTTTCACAAATAGCCTTTGCTTGCTGATTTCCAGAGATGGGGAACTCATTACATCTTGAAGTAGTCCCATTTCACTTTTGGAAAGCTCTAATTATTAGGAAGTTTTTCTTTGTACCAGGCCTAGATTTGTCCGGACATTATGAGAAGTGTCCAAACTGAACTTTTTTTTTTTAACTCAAAAAACTGATTATCTGCGTGCTACCTCTCTGCAGGTCTGCTGTTGCACCCTGACAGCCCCATAAATAGCAGATCAGTGCAACAGAAGCTTCTCCACAGCAGCACTCAAATAGAAAATGGCAGATTTGGATCATCTTTAAGGTCATGAGAATGTCATAGCTATGACCTTTTCAGAGGATTCTGAGTATTTACCAAGGAAAAAACACTTGCAGAAGAAAGAATAGGGAAAATCGACTTGCCCCATAGCAGAGCAGGGAAGCTGTGCAAGCAGGTGCTTGGGGTTCAGAGTTTGATGACTCTTCAGGAATAACATTGATAAGTTGGAGTGTGTCCAGATGAGGGAAAGGGCTTCAAAACCAAGCCATACAAAGATCACTTGAAGGAATCAGGAAAGATTTCATCTGGAGAGGAGAAGGCTTGGGGGATGACAAGTGGGGCAGCAAGAAATTGAATTGTTGCTTTCAGCTGTTTGAAGAATTATCATGTGAAAGAATTAGACATCCTTTCCTTGGCCACAGGAGATAGAACTAAGAACATTGAATGTGTGGAAATTTCTGAAAGGCAGATTTCTGCCCAAGAGTAAGAAAAATCTTCTAACTGGGAGAATTGTTCAAGAGTGGAAGGGCCTGCCTTGGAACGTAGGGGCCATGTGCATTCCGGTTGAGAGAGTGGCAGGAGAGATGCCCGCTTAGGTATAGGTTGGACTTGATGACCTTGGTTGCTTGTATATTTGAGGTCCTCTGATTCTGATTGCGACAGTTAAGCCTGTTACTCAGATTTATTGACTGAGCTGAGCACTGTTTGCACACAGCCATGCTGTCTCTCAAGCACAGATACTGTAGTTGTTTCTTTTCCTTTCCCTTGGAAGCACAGCAGCTACAACCAGACCAGATGTCAGTGCTAATCAGTACGGAAGCTTTAATTTCCATTTTTCTGAGCGGGATGGGTTGATCCCTTCTCAGGCAGCATAGCGCCCCTCCTGTCAGGGAGACTTACCACATGAGTGAAGACACCCAGTTGGCTTTAGCCCTCGTGCAGCACAGAGCTCCCAGACTCAAACAATCCACCGACCTCAGGGGTCTCCTAGGTGTAGGAATTACAGATGTGTGATCTGCACACACTTGGCTAATCAACTCCTACACTCCTTAAGGAAAGGGAAGATGAGCATCTTCCCTAGATTCATCTCTCATCCGGTTCCCAATGAAGTGGAAGCCTTTTGATGGCATAGGCTGCTTCCATCTTTGGAAGCCCCTATTTTGGAAGTACCCTAACATAATACTGTAATAAATGCTCATTTCATTTAGTTTAATTTAATTCAGTCTGTCACTGTATTTCAAGATTGGGGGAGTGTTCTTTTTCTATATTTCCCCACTCAGCTTGAAATTATTCTACTCTCTATCTGTTCACATCAGAATAGCTACACATTGCAAGCTTGTTTTAAAAGTGTCAGGACAATGCATGGGAGGGATGAGTGATTTTAATTTGAGTGTGAGATAGTGGGAAATAAAGATGTATTTCCATATTTTATTTAGTACTTATTTCATCAGCTTGATTTATTTTTCCCCTTTGAACTTAGGAAAACAAAAATAACATACACCACTGAGCACAGAAGTTGGGAGGATGGGGAAGAAGAGGAAAAACTTCCTTCTTTGTCCTTCCTGCCAGACCCTACTCTAAGATCAAAGGAAGCGTGGCTATCTTAGAACCAGAATCTTTAGCAACAGCCACCTCTGACATGCTTTTCTTCTCTTGCTTTGAGGTGGTTGAGGAAAGCTGCCTTGACAGAAGTTGTAATGTGGCTTTTGTTTCAGATTCCAGATGTCTTCTCTAGGATCACTGTAGAGTGATTTTTTTGTCCAAAAGCCTTATGTGGCAATCTTCCTACTTTCTTTGAATTCATGGAATGTTTTACCTTTGTTACTATTTATTAATTATACATGAAAACTCTGTGAGGCATTCTACAAGCTACACATGAAAATCAGTCAACTTACTTTATTCCCTGGTCATTTTTTTAACCTTACTATCCTGAGACTTCTATCATAGCTACATTTTGAAATTACTGTGTACTTTTTAAAAGTCTTATCATTGATGCCTGAAGGGAAGCTGGATAGTCTTCCTACAAATAGAGTGTAGTTCTTGTATAATGCAGAACACTAGTTGATAACTTTCCAGAGCAGGGTCAACTGCATATGAGCCAATGGACAGTGATAGTTTTTAGATTCATGACCTGTACCTGAAGAATTATATGCTAATATTTCCTTTTTCTAAAGTACTCTCTTGCAAGTGCAATGATTAGTATCTCTTATAGTTGTGATCTGACATTTTGTCAGTTCATTGCACTAACTTTTGTTTGGGAGGCCTAAGAAAAGTAATACCTAATCATATCTACGTTTCAAAGACATTTTTGGGTCTTTTGGGGAAAACTCAGTGATGGAGAAATATACTTTCTTGGGTATTTAAACACTGATAGATTTATTAGCATCTCTGGTCATGATGATTAATTCTCATTTTCCCAGTGATTTTACAAGACAGAAATTTCTAGGTAATTCAGCATAGAGTTCCAGTGGGGTGAAATTTTCATAGCTTAATTTGATTACATCATCGTCATTATAAAGATCCTGCATTGAGATTTTCATAAAGTCTGTCAGGTATTCCACTCCCTCTTGTGAATAGGATAAGAAACCTCTTCTTCCTGATATCTCTCCACACCTCCCCATTCTTTGCCCCCCTCAAAAAAAAAAAAACCAACACCCTATCCTGGTTAGCCATTGGCAATCCTAGCCTCATAATGAGTAAAACTTTCCAATGAGAGAGAGGCTCTGCAGTGAGCACACCAACTTACTGGCATCAGAAATCCATCTGTTTCCTATTAAATAAGTCAAAGAATAGTTTGCAAGTTTCATAAGTGGATCCATTGCTTTTATAAATCGATGGAACTTTCTTTACCAGCATATGAAAATGAAGACCAGTTACTGTGGAGTCCTGATGTGGTTCTGGAGAGCAAAGTTAAAGAGTACCTTGTGGAGACCTCTTTAAGAACTGGAAATGAAAAAACGATGGCTAAGACTTGTGAGGAAACACACACAAGGGATAATGAACAGGTATGTGTTTGGTCATTTTCTGTTGAAACAGATCATCTCCAAATAAATTTCTTTAAAGAATTTTTGAGTAGTGACTATGCTCTCAGTTTTCTTAGGGTTAGCAACAAAATATTTGTCTCATGGTCTTTATAATAAATTGTATGATAGGAGATATTTGTTCTTAATTAGGCTTTTTTGAACGTTGTTTTACATCGTCTGCAAGTTCAATATACAATAGTTCTGAATAACTTTTGAGTTCCCACAGCACACTGAACACTATATAGTGCTGAAGGCCTCTTCCTTTTAAACCACCTTTGCAGTCATACCCACCACTTATTTTTACTTCTGTGTCATCAGCTAGAGGGAACATAAAGAGATGTCTTTAGACAGATTCACATATAAATTTCCAGCAGTAAACATGAAAATTTTCACAACTGGTACATGACACATTTATTTAGTTAAGTAGTTGGTGTTACCTGAGACCTCAGCCAGTGATGTCTTTGGGAGCTAATCTGCAGTTCAGTCCTGCTTATTATTTCCTCCTAGGGCTGGGGTATAAGTAAAGACAGGGAGGTGGTAGCCACGAGCTAGTTATCACCTTCCCTCACTCTGCAGAGACTGGCACCATCACAGCTCCCACTTTGACCTAGTATTCATCTCTCAGAAGAGGTAGCTCTGAAGGAGCCACTGAGAGGAGCCCAGGGATGCTCTTCCCAGAATGGCAGTGGAAGGGGGCAAGAGTAGCTTAGAAGCTTCAGCCAACACTGGCTCCCTGCACTTGGGTGAGCAAGGTCTCAGCTGGCTCCACTTGCCTTCTCAAGCTGCAAAACACAGGAAAGAGATGAAAGGTTAGGGCAAAGTATGACAGAACAGCTACAGTAAAGAAATACAAAGTTCAATTCTTCAGCCTAATTTTCTAAAATTTGGTTTAAACATATGCTCATTTTATTAATTGGCAGAATTAAGTATAAACTTTAGATGACTGACTTCAGTATTTATTTCTCTCTATTGCTTAGGCACTATATGAACTTCTCAAATGTAATCACAATGTAAAGGAAGCAATTGAAAGATACTGCAGCAATGGGAAAGCATCTCAAGGTAAGAAGCCCTGGAAAAGAGGGTGACGGAAGGAGAGACCCATCTTAAGAATTCTTTGTATGTTCTTGATCTAGCTAAACAATGTAGCTCTGATCCACCAAAATGTTTTAATGGTTGATCCTCATATTGTTACTTTTTTACTTTTTAATTTTTATCTGTTCTCTGTTTTTATTCTCATCAGAAGTTTTCAAAAGAATTTTTTTTGTCCCTGTCACTACAGCTTTCTTAAAGAATCAGATATAGAATAAAGCAGATGTCAGAAATGACAGTTTTTCAAAAGTATTTAAAAGAGTAATTAAAAAAATTTCTTTTGCCAGATTGAGAACCAAAAAAAGCTAAATCATAGCACTGTGATAAAATGACCATTATTGCTTAGTTTTGTTTTGTATGTACTTAGAAAATGGCTTTACGTTGCATGTTTTAAATTGTTTCAGAATTTGCTTCCATTTTATAAATGGAATGCATGTGCCTTCAGTGACATTGGAAATATGCAACATCACAGTAATGCTAAGCAATACATCATGTTTGGGGAAAATATAAAAACCAGCTATTAAAACTCTAGCTGTTAAGGATAGTCCATTGAATTGTTTAACCTGTAACAAACTGTCTCTGAAAGAGCTTCAAATAATTTTTGACTCACAAAATCAGCCATCAGTTGCTAGGTTTATTATTGCTCATCTTCTAAACCTAGGTAGAGCAGCATGTACTGGTTTTAGTTGCTGGTCCCAGGGGTGGAAGTGATGCCTGGGGGAGCTAGTGAATTGCCTTTGCTACTTGATTTTTTTTCATTTTGGACAAGGACTATGTCTTATTTAAACTTTCTATCTTCCACAGAACAGTGCACTTAAGCACCTAATGAGTGTGAGTGTGAATCAAATCATGTTGTCCCTGTGACAATACTAACTAAAATTCAAGGGAAAGATGTTAGGCAGTAGATAGGAAAGTGAGTATATTCTGTCTCCCAGACAGAATAGAGAATTTAATTCAACAAGCATATATTAAGCTTTCTATATACAAGGCATCATTCTATGTACTATTCACACAAAGACAAACCAAAAAACAGCCCTTCTCTGAACAAGCTTAGTCTGAAACACTGTCCTTGTGCCCCCACTCACATTTTTTAATCTGTCATCATAAATAGCCATGGGAAAGTAGAACTTAATTTAGTCAGTATTTCTACATGATTGTTTTTTTCTGTCTTCCTGACCTGCCAAATCTCTTTCTCTCAATCTCTCTTTCTCTTTGTATCTGTGTTATGTGCTATGTATTTTTATGTGATTACGAGATTCATTCCTCAGGTCTCATTTCTTTTTTCTGCTTTTTTTTTTTCTTTAGTTCTTAATACAATGCCTGGCACTTAGAAGGCACTTAATAAATGTTTAATTGATTGATTGATAAGATCACAAATCTGTGAGGACATAAATGTGGAGTTTAGGAGATTATTGATTCTGTAACTGCCTCTCACATTTTGTGTTCAAGCCTTTTATTACCTAATATTGTAAACTTGGTGACCACCTTGTGTGGATGGTGTTCTGACTTCTGTAACTACTAGTGTTTCAAGTCCTTTGGGGTCAGGAACCATGTTTTTAAACTTCAGTCTTACCATGGTTTCTCACTTACAGTAGGTGTCCATTACATTTGATGTTGATGATTATATTTTATTCAGTATAGATAGAGATGACATAGAATCCCTAATCAGAACCTTACCATTTGTAGCAGACCAATAAGACAGGCCATCCCCCCATCTCACCCACATACACACACTTGAATTGTTGTAATGTTTGTTCGTTGATTGAAATCCACAAGTGAGAGTTATAGAAATAAATGAAAGTAAAATTTGGCAAAATAATTTGGTTTACTGAGCTATAATAATTCTATCCTACTTTCAGTTAGCTTTACATAAGGAAATAATGGCAAGTGTATATGCCCAGAATTTAACATTAACATATTTCATGACTTTGTCAGCTATAAAGATTTTCAATTAAAATATGCTAAAAGATAGGATTTCTCTCTTGGGAACTTGGATCTTATAACTTTTTATAGGAAAAATATTCTGAGAATCAGTAATTCACACAAAATAATTTGTTATAAATAATTTTTTTGTCTTTTGATCATTCTCCAGAAGAGATGACAGCATGGACAGAAGAAGAATGCAGAAATTTCGAGCATGCCCTTCTGATTTATGGGAAAGATTTTCATCTTATACAGAAGAATAAGGTAAATATTATGCAAATTGAACCAGAGAGGGAGTTTAGTAATATAAAATCTATGCAAGCAACTCATTTATCAAGACAGTGCCAAGAACAGAAAAAAAGGAACAACTGATTATTGTTTCCTTATCATTTACATTCTGATTTTTCTTTAAACCCCTCCAAGAGAACTCACTTGTAGGTGTCACAACCTATTCACCCTTAAAGTCATCAAAAGCACAGATATTGTTTTCACATATATTTCCATGTTTGCATTTATAGTAAAATAAGCTTTAATATTCAGAACTTATTTTGTATTTCCAGGAGGTATACCTGATTTTTAGTCCTTGTTTCCTTAATCAGCCAAGGACTTTTGGCCATGTATAAATCTCAGATGATCTTCAACAGTGAGCTTTTTATTTCCTGAAGGACTGATAATTAAACTTGCCTGCACCATATCCTAGTATTTGGGGGTTTATTTCATTTTATTTTCAGTTCTAAATTCTCTCCTTCCCTCTGCCATCTCCCCTACTCATTGAGAAGGCAAGAAATATGATAATACATATTAAATCATATAAAACATATTTCTGCATTAGCCATGTTCTAAGAAAAGAAAGCAGAAAAATAAAGAAAGGGAAAAAATATGTTTCAGTCTGCATGTAGTTCCTATATTCTCTGTCTGGAGGGAGATAGCATTTTATATCATGAGTCATTTGGAGTTGTGGTGGATTATTGTATTGATCAGAGTTCCTAAGTTTTTGACAGTTGATTATCTTTACATTGTTGCTATTATGATGTAGCTCGTTCTCCTGGTTCTGCTCACTTCACTCTGCAGCAGTTGATGCAAGTCTTTCCAGGTCTGTCTGAAACCATCCCCTTCATCATTTCCTATAACACAACAGTGTTCCGTCACATCATTCCCCAGTTGATGGGCATTCATCCCCTCAGTTTCCAATTCTTTGCCACTACAAAAGGCCACTATAAATATTTTTGTATATGTTATCTTAGTGATTTGTAAAGGAAATACCACATATAGTAAAACCTAATTTGTATTTAAGTCTTCCCCTCTTAGTTAGTAGAATTACAGAAAAGACGTTTGCCAACCAGATTGTGAAGAATTTAGTTTAACTTGGTCGCTTTGTGCTTTCTGTGGGAAGGACAGGCTTCTAAAATACTTTGATAGGCAGGTTTTATACTTGAATAGTTTTGAACTTGATTGTTGACTTAAAGAATCTAATATTGAATTTCCAACAAGATGGCTACATGAAAAAGTGTGCCTAAGCAGCTTCCTTACATTGTCTCAGAATAGTGAAAAATGTGCTAAAAAGAGCAAATAACGAACAACAAAGGAGGAAATGGGGAGAACTCATCTAGGAAAGGTATCTCTGAAAAACCTGTAGAGAGACTCAAAAAAATAGGAAGATCAGGTCATCTGTCAGTATGTGTGTGTATCTGTAGTATCTGTATCTAGACAAATACATACATAAATATACACGTACCCAATCTTGAACACTGCAGATTGATTATAAGTTGGGTCCAGAATGGGACAGACAGACTTTGGGAAATTGTATCATGCATTTAATTACCTCAAGCTTCTCTGAAACAGAGGCCCATCTTTTAACACTAATGTTGTTCTAGTGATGTTTAATGGCTAGTTGTGGAATACCATGACTTTTATAGAATTGAAGGTCCCAGATCCAAAGGGCAATGGAGGGGAGTATGGTAGTAGTGAATACACAGTAGTACATTACAGATAAAGAATTGCATAGAAGAAAGTTCACATAAAAGAAGTTATCAGAGAAATAGATAAGCATTAGTTGGTCACATAATGTAATTGAGAAATAAATAATAGATATTTCTAATGCCCCATTGGTAGTCATACAATTCAAGAAAAAAGGTTGTAACTCACTGGATACATGCCTCGTCAGATTTATCGGAGAATTTGGACAAGGGTACCACAGAATGGGTATGTATAAATGGTTTGTAGGCTACATTGTTGGAGGGAGTACCCATGTCTATGAGAGCACAGATCATTAACAGATACATTGGGAAATCATACCACAAAATTGACCACGAATGTTGAAGCATTGAAAACAGGACAAAGTATAGAATGATAGCATCTATAAGACATCAAGAGAAAGAAAAACTAAATTTCTTTCATTACATTTAGTCCTTCGCGACTTCAAAGAAAGGAAACCTAAGAAAGGTTATGTAGTAAAAATAACAAGAAAATATTCAAAAGTGAAATTAATGTTTATATATATGCTCGTTAAGTACAGGACCTGTCCTTTGCCTTTCTTTGTATCCCCAACACATCGGCTGGTACATAGAAGGTGTTTAACAACTGCTTGTTGCCTTCACTTTTCATGATTTACATAAGGTCCTGATGCCCAGTGTAAGAAGGGATAAAACAGAAAGAGAAATGTAGACCAATACCACAAATTAATATTGACAGTAACATTTTAGCCAAAAAGTTGTAGCAATATACCCAAAAAAATTATTCATTATAATCAAATTGGATTTATATTAGGAATGAAAAGATGGTTCAACATTAGGAAAATATTTAAGAAGCTGGCATGATTCAGTGGAAAGAACGCTGGATTTGGAGTCGGGATCTGGGTTTGAATCCCAACTCTGCCACTTACAAACTATGTGACCTTGGACAAATCATTAAAACTTTATGGACCTCAGTTTTCCTAAATAAAATGAGAATGCTGGGCCAGATTACTCCTAAGGTCTCTTATAGCTCTAAATCTATGATCCCATGATCCAAATTAGCTTAATGGATCATATAAATAAAACCCATATAACTATGCCAATAGATTTAGAAAAAGCCTTCAGCAGAATCCAGCACTCATTTATGTTAAAAACTCTAACAAGCATAGACATGAAAGGGCCCTTTAATACAAAAACATATACTGAAAGCCAAGATCTAGTATTATTTGCAATGAAGAAACACTGGAAGCTTTCCTAGAAGGTTTATGACAAAAGCAAAAATGTCCCTTTCTCCACTATCATTTGACATAGTATTAGAAAAGCTAGCTTTAACAAGATAAAGAAATTAAAGAAATAAACATTAGCAAAGAGGAGAGAAAATTAACTCTATCTGCAGACAGTATGATTTTTACTTATAAAATGCTAAAGATATCCACAAAACAACTAACAGAGATGGTTAATAGCTCCGATAAAATTAGGGTAATAAGCAAGTCTGCAAATCATCACTATTTTCATATAGTACTAACAAAACCAAGAAAAAACTGATACTGAAATTGCATGAAAAATAAGTACAAAATGCATCGAACATCTGGAAATTAATATAGTCAGATACCTAGGGCATATATAAATAGAACTACAAAATGCTTTAGAAATAAGGGAATACCTAAATAATTGGAAACCATATTCAGTATTCATAGCTAGGTCCTGCCAACATATTAAAAAAATGATATCTAAGCTAATCCACAGATGTAATGTTATTCCAAGTTGATGATTTCTAGAAGTTGACAAAATTACAATAGCGAGGTTGATAAATGAAAAGTTAATAAATTCAAGGAAAATAAGGGATATGGGGAGGGAAGAGAATGGAGCATTCACATTACCAGATCTCAAATTATAGAACAGTAATTATCAAAAATATATGTTACTAGTTAGTTAAAGAGTAGAAAAGTAGATCACTGGAACAGACCAGATAAGAAGACCTAGAAGCAGAATACAGCAGCCTCTTATACCGTAAACCTAAGAGAACAAACCATTTGGAGGGTAGGGTAGGTCTCCTGGGAACTGCTGGGAAAACTAGAAAGCAGTTTGACAGAAAGAGTAGGTTTAGCTGGTACCGTTTGCCATATATCACAATGGATGTGACTTAAATCTAAAATTTAAATCTTAAAAAAAAAAAACTAGAGGAGAACAGAGGAAGATGCCTATTATAATGGTGAGATTGGGAGAGAATTCTTCATCAGACAAGTGAAGGAGGTGATTACAAAAGACAAAATAGAGAATGTTGACTATGCTTTATAAAAAAAAACTTTTCCATGAGTAGAATCAGTACAGCTAAAATGGAGAAGCCATTATAAGTCTGATATCCAAAATATATAGGGATTTGACACGAATATATTAGGCAGTGGGGCCAGCCATTTTAAAAAAAGGTGATACCAACTATCAGCAACCATGCACAGTCCTTCTGGGACAGGAGATAGAGCTGGCCTTGAATCCAGGAAAAAAGTGGGTTTGAGCCCTTCCTCTGTTTGACATCTACCTGTTTTGTGACCCTGGGCAGATCACTTAGCTCTAGTTGCTCTAGGCAACTTTCTAAGCCTGTAGGTTGCACCAAAGGTACTAACCTGCATTGGTGAATGGTTTCCTCACCTGGGAGTTCTCTACATGTTTGAAATCACAGGTGTCCAGTCTAACAGCTAACAGCTAACTGTATTTCTAAATGCTCCGAATTGGTAATAAGAGAAATGAGTTCTTTGTAGTTTGAAGTCTAAACATTTAAAGATAAAGTTATTGGGTAGGAACTGGAAAATGTGTGATGTCATTCTTTTAGGAAACACCTAGGTGAGGAAACTCCCTTGACCAAAGCATGTTAACATGCAAATATTAAATAGCCATTAGTACAGAAACATGTTTGCATTGGCAATATAAAAACAAGCCCTCTAACCGAAATTCTGTTTCAAAATCTTAATTGATGACTTGGTTAAAGATAAAGATAGCAGGCTTATTAAGTTTTTGGATAATGTAGAGCTGGGAGGGTCAATCAGCATGTTGGATGACTAAATGAACGATCTCAGCAGGCTGGAATAATGGACCAAATTCAGCACGGTAAAGTGTAATAGGGATAAATATAAAATCCTACAAGTAGGTTCAGAAGATCAAGGACACTAGTAGGGAATGTGTTTTGGTTGACCATATGAGTATATCTAGAAGAAGACAATCAGAGCAATGAAGGGATTGTTAGTCAGGGGGGAGGCGGGGTGGCTAAAGTCCTGTAAGTCACATTCTAGCTAATTTCAAATATTCCAGGAGCTCTTCTGGGGGAAGAAGATTAGATTTGCTCTGGGTAGCCCTGGAAGGGAGAGCTTAGGCCAGTGCATGGAAGTTACGGGGAAGCAGTTTTCAGTTTTTACCTAAGGAAGAACTTGTCGTGAGAGCTGCTGAGGGCACTGTTCCATGTCACTGTAAGGGATTCAAACGGAGGCTTAGCACATATTTGTTGGGGATGATCTAGAAGGGATTCCTTCCTTTTTTCAAGGAGAGAGTTGGACTGCAGAATTTCCAATCCTGACATTTGAGGGAATTTCTGGTTAAGGTAGAAAGGTTCCCAAAGATTGACATTTTCGAATGCACTTTTCTTAGGTGAGAACTAGAACCGTTGCTGAATGTGTAGCATTCTACTATATGTGGAAGAAATCAGAACGTTATGATTATTTTGCTCAACAAACAAGATTTGGGAAAAAACGATATAACCATCATCCTGGAGTCACGTAAGTATTTGAGATGCGCAGTTCTTATTCATCCCGATGTAGCTGTACCTTATCTGTGTAAATGTATGTAATTTCATGTTTTAATTCTACCATGCATTCGTGATCAGTAATGAAATATGAATGTGCATTTCTAGGGACTATATGGATCGCTTGGTAGATGAAACAGAAGCTCTTGGGGGAGCAGTAAATTCTTCAGCCTTAACGTCTAACCGGACCGAGCCTCTTCCTGACCAGCAATTAAGCATTCTGAATTCCTTCACTGCCAGCGACTTGACAGGTACAGTCAGCGTTTGAATTTTGGATACACATTTAGATAATCAAAATTTTGTGATACTTCTTTTCTGAGAAAGATGAAATAGAATCATTTCTCTCCATCTCTCTTTCAGCACTGACCAATAGTGTCGCTACAGTCTGCAACTCTCCAGACGTGAATTGCCTCGATGACAGCTTTCCTCCACTGGGCAATTTGCCCCGGGGACAAGTAAATCATGTGCCTGTTGTAACGGAAGAGTTACTTAACCTGCCTAGCAATGGTGAAAGTGATTGTTTTAATTTATTTGAGACTGGATTTTATCACTCAGAGCTAAACCCTATGAACATCTGCGGTGAAGAGTCAGAAAGACCAGCGAAGAGATTAAAAATGGGCATTTCTGTCCCTGAATCTTTTATAAATGATGTTTCTGTAAATAATCTGGGTGTGGACTTTGAAAATCACACACATCATATCACCAGTGCCAAAATGGCTGTCTCAGTGGCTGACTTCAGCAGTCTCTCTGCAAATGAGACAAATGGTTTCATCAGCTCCCACACTCTGCATCAGCACACTGCCCTTCACTCAGAGTGATTCCAATGGCAAACTCCAAAAACAGTGGGTCTGCAGTCCAGTAAACTTGATGGGAGCTATCAGGTTTGCTTAGTCTTTCACTGGAAGTCTGAACCTTTTTCACTATGACATCAGTGATGTCTTTGTATGTATAGAACTATATCTTGATTTATCAAGAGTAATTTCATTTTTCAATCCATAAATGTGGAAATGAACTATGATGTTCAGCAGAGTTTGGGACTAAGAATGAACTCTGTGGCGCAGCTTTAAGCTCTGCTTTTCTCTCTCTTTTTTTTTTCTTTTTGTGTTTTGTTTTGTTTTGTGTTTTCTTTTAAAGCCTGTAGACAGGGGCCACCATCTCAAAACCAGCACCGAAGTTCTGAGCTGAATGGGGTGGCTTCTTTCAGAGTCAATTCCTTTTGCTATAATAGATGCAGTGGAATAACAATGTTTACAGGTACCAATCCTGATCCCTGTGCGATGTAGCATTTTTTTTTTCGTTTTGTTTTGTTTTATTGTTTTATTTTTTAATTAAATAAAAGCAGGGGCAGGTTTCTTTAATTTAAACTGCACAAACATGCAAGGATGTTTTTTAAATGGAAACTTCTCTCATGTGATACTAAACTAGAGCACTTCGGTTTACAAAACAGCAAGTCCATCTTAATGGAAGCCAGCACAAGGGGCTGTGTGTGAGACGTATGAAGACCCCTGCTCGGATGAGACTGTGAAGTTCTAGGCCCTGGCTACCTTACACACAACGAGTCATGCCAGGAGGTTTTGTGTACTTAACTTCAGGCTAAAATTTGAAACTTCATGATAATTGTGTTTGATGATGTTTTATCCAAAATTTCCAAAATTGTAATATAACAGATTACACAGGTTATTGTGTAACTTAAACTGTCCTAAGGCAGTTGACATACAAAGGCACAGTGTGCAGAGCCTAGGATATTGCTCAGACATGGTTTACATTTAAGGACACCTCATAGGTTATTTGGAGTACTGCAGTTCAAAGTGTTACATTTAGGAGGGACCGTCTAGATTTTACACATAATGCAGTAGAACCTTGAAGTATATTTAAGCTTTTCAGGGGCTTAAATTACATCTGGAAAATGAAATAAGAGTTACTATCTCAAATCTGGTACTTTGCCACTTTAATTATTGGGAAATGATAGATGTCCAAATGCATCTTAGAGTCAATTTTACCTTTATTTTATTCCAAATGCATTGTAAGTGAAAAGTCATCTTCAGAAACTTTGTGTTTGGTGATTTTGTTTTTTATTACATGGATACCCATTAAATTACAGGGCAGATGAAAACAATGTGTAGTACAATATTAGTACGTAATAAACATCACGACTTTCACACATTAGACAAAAATTTCTTTAGTTGAAATGCAGTAGAATTCCTTCATTTTTTTCTTTGCACTGTCTTAGTAACACCGTTTTTGATTGCCACTAGTTGTGTTGCTTATAAAACCTTAAAAGTTTGGCTGCATTAGTGATATTTATAAGTATAGAGCGCTTCAAGGTTGTGCTGAGTTAGTAGGATTTAGTGACCTTATACAATAGTGTTGCAAAGGGAGGGTATTTATTATACAAACTGTAAACTGCATTGACATCCTTAATTTTGGATGAAGCACAGTCCTGTTTTTCTTTACAGCATTTGAAATGAAGATTGCTTTTTGAAGTGCTTACGCAGTAGTAGCACATCTACCATAAGCAGCATTAGTTTAGCACAGTGGACAAAAGTAGTTAAAATGGTAACTTCTTTAAAATCAGTTCACTAACATACATCTGAAATATATAATAATTCTTGTAAGTACACAGTAATAACGGGTAGCCTGGGCCCTGTGTTGTACTCTGTGACATTTTTAGCCAAGTTGTCTGTCAGCTTCTTGTTGCTGTGTTTTTGTGCTAAACTTTGTACCTTGTTTCTTTTGTTAAAAATCAAAACATTTTATGTGATTTAGTAGAATACTGGCCATAATCTTCCATTGTTATGCATTTGAGTTTAACTCTGGGTTTACAGTGGCTGGTCTGTGTAAAATCATTTACACAAAGATGACTGAATGCTAATACCAGTTGCACTTAAATGAACATGCCCATTCTCAGTAGCTGATGCAGTAATATATTCAGTTTATCTATGCATTGCTGGGATCTTGATGTAGATGGAGACGGTCTAGTTTCTTATCTAAAGTTTGGATTGTCAGCAAGTTGAATGGACACTTTAGTTATTTAATAAAGATTTTTGACCAAAATCCAGAAAATGGTATGAGAGAAAAATGAATTCCGGCTAGTATAATAGATTTTTAAATGCCAATCTGATTTTAGCCTCTTGGGGAGTGCTAGCTAGCTGGTAACGTTTACTTTTAATTCCTTGTTAAAATGAGGCAATAATTTGCAAGATTTTGTATATACATGTAAATTCTGCATATCTTTTTAGATATCTAATTCAATATTTTCTGACTACTTCTGCCATGTATAGTACCATTTTTGTGCATGCTTGATGTGACATTCATAAATTGTACCACTATGACTTTATTCATGTAAAATAGCTATTTATTGAATTTTCCTTTTAAAGCTGGACTTATCTATTTTTCTCTCGTTTTTAAGCATCTTAATGGAGAATTTGTTACTGTTTATTAAAAGAATTGCGTTTAAGAGTTAGCATGAAGAAAACTGAGCTGCAATCATATGAAGAAACTCTATTGCCTTTATTCTTACTTGTTGAAGCACAATTCTTATAACAAACTGTGATGAATTCTTTTTTTCTTTGCCGCATTTTTTTTTTCATATGAACAAACCAAAAATCCATGATGAGCAATTGCAGTGTTGGTGGATATCTTTGTGTACAGGGAATCTGACGAGGACAGCTGATTCATTTAGAAGTGTAACTGGTGCTGTGATGATAGCAATACTTTTCTTTTGTTAGTCATATTTCATCTTTCCATGCTAGCTTTTTAAATGTTTAGTTTTCCTCTTGTCATGGTCAACTGCTGAATTTACTTGAAGGATGTACAATACTGTTTGCTGAAGAATACAGAAGTGTGTACAATTAGGTCAAAGAATTGTGCAATTATTTCCTTTTTTTTTTTTTAAATTGAGGGTCATAAATGTGTGAGAACTTCAAATCTAGTAGAGCATAGTGATACTATTTAATTTAACCAAAGTCTCTAGTAAATATCTCAACTTTGAATGTAAACTAATGAATAAGCCTGACCAACAAGGAGATTGTTTGCCCAGAGTTACAAGCACATTGTCTACAAATGGGAATTGAAAATAATTTATAAAAATATTGACATGGTTACTATGTTTTTTAAAAAGTTCCTAATTTTTCACTAAAAGGAAACTCTTAGCAGTTATATTGTTAAAATATGGTAGGTATTAATATTCCTTTTAGACGACCAGTGATTCCAATTGTCCCAGTTTGAAATAAGTACCCTGTGAGTATGAGATAAATTAGTGACAATCAGAACAGGTTTTAGTATCAGATGTTCAAGAGGAAGTCGCTATTGTTGCATTGACTTTAATATTTGTACATAAACACTGATTTTTTTGAGCATTATTTTGTATTTGTTGTACTTTAATACCTGGTGTACAGTTCCAGAAATAAATGTCTGGAAATCTTTTTTTCCTTGGTTCGTCTGTGTATTTGCAGTGGGTGACTTTTCAGTTAAAGGGGCCAGAAATCCTTAACATGCCAGTAGATTAAGTTAATGCTCTTTGAATTTTATAGCAGCCTCAGAAATAATCATTTTTTTAGACTAAATGAGATTTAGGGTAAATGAGTAATGTTTTTGGTTTTAAAATGTTTAAAGAGGGTTTTCTTTGGGTGGGGTATAGAGGGTGGGCTATGATTTCATTGGTGTGGGGAATTCCCAGTGTGGCCTCCCCTTCCATCTGTGGAGATGGGTAACTCCTCTGGAATTTAGCATCTTAGAGAATTACCTGAGGGACTGAGAGGTTAACTAGCTTGCCTGTGGCCACACAGCCAGTCTGTGTCAAGAGGCAGGACTCGAATCCAGGTCTGACCAACTCCAAAGCTAGCCCTCTTGCCACTATGCCAGGCTGCCACACCTTAGGTTTTTAAATCATTTAAAAACTCCTCAAGATACTCTAAACAATTGTTTCAGTCTAAAAATGTAAAGATATCACAGAATAAAGCTTTATGTATATGTATATATTTTGTTTAAAGTTTTGAGTTCCAAATTCTGTCCCTCCCTCCCTCCTCTCTTCTCTCTTTGAGATGGTAATCAATCAGATATAGGTTATACTTGTGCAATTATGTAAAACATTTCCATATTAGTCATTTTGTATGAGAAGACTCAAAAGAAAAAAAAATGAAAGGAAGTGAAAAATAGTATGCTTCAGTCTGTATTCACTCTATGAGTTCTTTCTCTAGAGGCGGATAGCATGCTTCATCATTAGTCCTTCGGGACTGTCTTGGATCCTTGTATTGCTGAGAACAGCTAAGTCATTCACAGTTCTTCATCTAACTATTTTGCTTTTATCATGTACAATGTTCTTCTGGTTCTGTTCACTATGCATCAGTTCATGTAAGACCAGCTTTTTCTGAATCATCCTGCTTGTTATTACTTATAGCACAATAATATTCCATTACAATCATATACTACACACAGCTTGTTTAGCCATTCCCGGATTGATGGACATCCCTTTGATTTCCAATACAGAATAGAGCTCATTACCTTTTTGAGATAATGTATAGAATATTCAAAGTGAGTAAGTAAGTCTGTTTACTTTCTCAAGAATATTCATGGTGTTATTTAATTAATGAATTCTGTACTTTTTCTAGTTTGAGTTGTAGGAGCCAGAACTCTATGATATATTATATCCCATGTCCTGTATATACCGCAGTGCCTACCGTCTTCTCCAGCAGATTGCCCCCTCTAGCATCCCTGTGCTCTCTCTCATCTTCAGTTTTCCCCCATCAGCTGGCTCCTGCCCCGACACCTGCAAACATCCTTAAAAAACCCTCACTCGGTCTGACCATCCCAGCTGGTGATCAGTCTTAGCTCTCTTCCCCCTTCTCTGCTAAATGAGAAAGTCTACACTCAGTGCCTCCATTTCCTCCCTCTACTTAAGTCTTCTACAACTTGAATCTGGTTTCCAACCTTGCCTTTCAACGGAAACTGCTCCCTCCAAAGTCACCAGGCTTTCCAAATCTAATGGCCTTCCCTCAGTCTCTGTTCTTCACCTGTCTGCATCCTTTGACAATGCTAATCGCTCTCCCTTTACATCTAGACGCTACCAGTCTGATTGTTCCTCTGCTGCCTCTTCACATCCAGTTCACTGTGCACTGTAGTGTCCCCTGAAGGATCTACCCCAGGCCGTCCTTTCCCTTTACACTCTGCTCCATGGGTTCAGTTATCAGGATTCTCAGAACATTTCAGCCCTGCATTTTTCAGTTCTCCAGTCTTCCATCACCCGTCTTGAACTAAATGCCCCATAGGCATCCCAAACTCAACATAGCCACGATAGAACTCATCTTTCCCCCCAAAAAACTTCCTCTCTATCCAACTTTCCTATTACTCTTGAGGGCACCACCCAGGCTTGTAACCCCTATATCATCCTCTAGTCACACGCCCCATACAGCCAATCTGTTGTCAAGTCCACAAACATTTATTAAGCACAGTGCCAGGCTCGAGGGGGACAAAGATTGTCCAAAAGGCCCTGCTCCCGAGGAGCTCACCGTGTAATGAGGGAGACAACTATGTGCAAACAAAGACATACAAGCTATATATACAGAAAATCAACCTACACGACACTAAGGATTAAGGGGAATTGGAAAAGTCTTCTTGTAGAAGGTGGGATTTTAGTCAGGACTTAGTAAGCCAGGAGACTGAGATGAGAAGGGAGAGAAGTTGACAGCCAGTGAGAAGGCCTGGACTGAGGAGGGGTAGTTCTCTTGTGTGAGGAACAGCGGGGACGGGGACGCCAGAGCCACTGGATCTCACGCGGAGGGAGCAAGATGGGAGAAGGTGTGAGGGGAGGAAGGGCTGTGAGCAGCGGAGAAAGGGCTGTGAGCAGCGGAGAGTCTTCTGTTTGATTGTATTTGGAGCCACGGGAATTATTGTCGAGTCTTGCTGTTTCTACGTTTGCATCATCTTCCTCTGTGCCCCCTTCTCTTCTCTGACACAGCCGTCAGCCTGATAGAAACCCTCATCACCTCGTACCTAGACTATTGCAATAGCCTTCTGGTCATTCTCCCTCCTCAACTCTCTCTTCACTCCGATCCACCCTCCACTCAGCTGCCAAAGTGATTTTCCTAAAGCACAGGTCTCTTCATGTCATCCCCATATTCAGTAAATTCCGGGAGACTCCATATTACTTTCAAGGTAAAATATAAAATGTTCTGTTTGACACTGAAACTCGCAGAGGCAGCTGGTAGCACAGGGGATAGAATGCTGGGCTTGGAGTCAAGAAGACAAGTTCAAATGTGATCTCACGCTTACTAGCTGAGAGCCCCTGAGCAAGTCACTTAACCTCTGTCTGCCTCAGTTTCCTCACTGTAAAAATGGGGATCGTAATAGCACCTATGTCCCAGGGTTGTGATGAGGATCAAATGAAATCATATTTATAAAGCACTTAGCACAGTACTTGGCACATAATAGATGCTTAATAAATGCTAGTTTCCTTCCTTCCTTCCTTCACAACCTAGTCCCTTCCTGTTCTCGGCTTCTTATACTTCCCTCCATGTACACCAGGATCCAGCTACACTGACCTGCTTTGCTGTTCCTAACACATACCCCTCAATCTCCAAACTCCTTGCCTTTTTTTTCTTTTTGAATTAAATTTTATTTTTTTCAATCAGCAAAAATCTGCCTTCTCTCCTTCCTTCACTTTACCACCACCACTACCATCTCCATTGAGAAAGAAAGAAAAACAAAACCCCCGTCATGAACTTGTATAGGCAAGCAGAACAAATTTCCATATTGGTTATGTCAAAAAAAAATATGTTTCATTCTGCAACTCTAAGTGTTTCGCTTCTCTTTTTCATCATGAGTCCTGTAGAATTGCGGTTGGTCAGTACGTTGGTTAGAGTTCCTCTGGCTTTCAGAGTTGTTTGTCTTTACCATGTTGTTGTCATTGTATAAATGATTCTCCTAGTTCTGCTCTCTTCACTCTGCATCAGTTCGTGTAAGTCTTCCCAGGTTTCTCTGAAACCACCCACTTCATCATTTCTTACAGCATAATAGCATTCCATCACATCTATATACCTATAACTTGTTCAGGCATGGGCACCCCTTCAGTTTCCAATTCTCTGTGACCCCAAAAAGAGCCATAAATACTGTCATACATCCTTAGAGTTTGTTTTACTTAGGCTTAATCCCTCCCTTAATCTATCTTCCCTGTCCTCCTTATTTCCCTGTTGAATGAAATGTATTTCTGTGACCATGTGTGTGCGTTCCTCCCTCCTTTGCTCAGTTCAGATGGTGATGAGCTTTGTGTCAGCCTCACCCTTTACCTCTTCCTCCTTGTTTGTAAGGCATTTGAGATAATTTTCCCTAACTTTCATCTTCTCCTCCAGTGTATATTCCTTTCTCCCTCTGTCTTCACTCTTCTTTTAAGACGACGAAGTTATAACAGAACCATGCCCAGTCCTTCTGTGTAATTAGCTTCCCTCTGTGAAGATGATGATGATAGGGTTCAGAAAGCTCATTTCCCTGTTTAGAATACAAGCAGTTTATCCTTGTTTAGTCCTTTCTCATTTTTTCATTCGTGTTTACCTTTTATGCTTCTTTTCATCCCTGTGTCTGAACTTCAAAGCTTCTAGGAGGTTTCAGTCTTTTCATCAGGAATGCTTAGAGGTCCTCTACTGCATTAAAAATTCATTTTTCCCCCTGTAGGATTAAACTCAGTTTTTCTGGCTAAATTATTCTTGGTTGTAAGCCCTTGACATATTTCAAGCTCTCCACTCTTTGACAGTAGTAGTTGCTAAATTGTGTGTGAGTAACTATAGGTTCTTGGTACTTGAATTCTTTCTCTCTGCTCCCAGTATTTTTTCTTTGACCTGGAAACTCTGGATTTTAGTTATGATGTTCCTGAGAGTTTTCATTTTCGGTTTCCTTTCAGGAAGTGAACAGTGGATTCTTTCTATTCCTATTTTGTCTTCTGGTTCTAAGAAACCTATGCAATTTTCTTTAATGATTTCTTTATTTAAAAAAAATAGTATTTTATTTTTTCCAATTATATATAAAAACAATTTTTAACATTCATTTTTACATAATTTTGAATTCCATGTTTTTCTCCCTCCTCCCCCCACCTTCCTGAAATGGTAAGCAATTTGATATGTTATATATGTGCAATCATGTAAAATATATTTCCATATTAGTCATGTTGCAAAAGAAGAAATAGACCAAAAGGAAAACAAATTACAAAAAAAAAATAAAGAAAGTGAAAATAGTATGCTTTGATCTGCATTCAGAGTCCATCAGTTCTTTCTCTGGATGTGGATGACATTTTCCATCATGAGTCCTTTGTAATTGTCTTGAATAAATGAATTCTTGAAATAGGACGTTTAGGCTTTTATTTTTCTTTGTCATGGTTTTTAGGTAATCTGATGATTCTTAAATTTTGTTCTCCTTTATCTGTTTTCCAGGACAATTGTTTTAGCTATGAGATACCTTATATTTTCTTCTATTTTCTTTTTTTAGTCTTTTGACTTTGTGTTATTATTCCTTTGTCATCAGTTTCTCTTTGGCCCATTTTAATTTTCATGGAGTTTGTTGCTTGGGCAAGGTTTTGTACCTTTTGTGGCAAGCTGTTCATTCCCTTTCCAATTCTTTCTTCTATGTCTCTCATTCCTGTCCTGGTTATTCCCCTACAAGCCTCAGACCAGGCTAGAAGCTGGAACTGAGACTCAGTACCAGCTCTGAGGGTCAGGATGCACACCTGCTGCTTGCTTCTGAATTTGTTCCTTGCTTGTCACACATTCTAGAGCCCATCACCACCCCTCACACTAGAACACCACAGGAGCTCACTGTACTTTGTCTGGCTACCCTGCCATTTTGGTTGTACCAACTCTGTGCCTTTTCAATGGCTACCTCCCATGCCTGGAATGGTCTCCCTCCTCACCTCTGCCTCCAATCTTCCCTGGCCTCCTTCAAGATTTAGCTCAAGATTTCTGGGAGCCAAGATGGTGGAGTAAGCAGTAAATTGCTGTAATTCTCCCACGTTCACCCCTAAATGACCATAAAATAGTGCCTCAAAATAAATCCTGGAACAGTAGAACCAGCAAAAAGATGGCATGAAACAATCTTTCAGCCCAAGAAACTTAGAAGGTTGGCAAAAAAGGTTCAGTTCACTCAGGTAAAAAGGGAGCGTATTCCAGGATAGGAAGCAATCCAAGAAGCCAGCAGCAAGCCCCATCTCTGCAAACCAGCAGGAGATCCTGAGCCTCAGTGTGGTGGACCAGGCAAATGCCGATACCAGGACCCCTCGCAAGCCTCAGCATAGCCAGGGGAACCAGCGGACTCCAACTCCAGACTCCAGAACCACCACATGCTTCAGTGTAGCCACAGACAAACAGGCATCCTCTAGCATGACAAAAAAGTAGTCCAGATCTCCATGTGCTTCAGCATAGCCCCAGGGAAATACAGAAATACCCCACCAGCCTCAACACAGGTCAGACACCACCACTAGGACCCCAGCTTAGCACCAGATAAGCTTGCCAGACCCCTATGGCCTCCAGCAGCACCAGTCACATCCTATCAATACCTACTCAGCACAGCACCAATACGAGGGTCCCTCCCGGGCCTCCGGGCAACATCAGCACATCACCAGGTAAATAGGCATGGTCTGCAGCCACTGGTACAAGAAGCCTGAGACAGTACGCCTTCTACCCTGGAAGCAGAGCTCAAATGTAAAAGAAAGGAAGAAGGCTGGGGGAAAAAAAGATGTGTAAACAAACAAACAAACAAAAAAGAACAATAACAGAAAAAAGAAGAAGAAGAAGAAGAATCTGACCATAGAAAGTTATTATGGTGACAGGGAGAACCAAGACACAAACTCAGAAGAGGACAACAATTTCAAAATACCTATGGGTAAAACCCCAAAGAAAAACAGGAAGTGATCTCAAGCCCAGAAAGAACCCATGGAAGAGCTCAAAAAGGAGCTTAAAAATCATATATGAGAGTTAGAAGAAAAAAATGGTAAAAGAAATTAAAGTGATGCAAGAGAATTATGAAAAAAAAGTGTCAACAGCTTGGAAAACTGCTTAAAAAGTAGAGCTGGCTAAATGGAAAAGGAGATACAAAAATCTACTGAAGAAAACAATTCCTTAAAGACTACAGTTGGCCAAATGGAAAAGAAAGTACAAAAGCTAATAGAGGAAAACAATATCTTAAAAGTTAGAATTGGACAAGTGTAAGCTAATGACTCTAGGAGACATCAAGAATAAAACAAATCCAAAAGATTAAAAAATGGAAGAAAAATGTAAAATGCCTCATAGAAGAAACAACTGACCTGGAAAATAGATCGAGGAGAGACAATATCAGAATCACTACCTGAAAGCCATAATCAAAAGGAGAAACCTGGACAGCATCTTTCAAGAAATTATTGAGGAAAACTGCCCTGATGTCCTGGAATCAGAGGGCAAAACAGGCATTGAAAGAATCCACCAGTCAACCTCAGGAAGGAGATCCCAAAATAAAAACTCCAAGAGACATTATAGCCAAATTTCAGAACTATCAGGTCAAGGAAAAAATACTACAAGTGGCCAGAAAGAAACAATTCAAATATCAAGGAGTCACCATCAGGATTACACAGGACTTGGAAGCTGCAACATTAAAAGATCATAGGTCATGGAACATGATATTCCAGGGGGCAAAGGAGCTAGGACTACAACCAAGAATCACTTAGCTGGCAAAAATTAATTATAATACTCCAAGGGAAAAAATGGTTGTTCAATGAAATAGAAAGATTTCAAGTTTTCATAAGTAGAAGACCAGAACTAAACCAAAAATTGGACCTCCAATATCAAAACCCAAGAGAAGCATAAACAGGTAAAAAGGAAAGAGAAAACATAAGGGATTCAATAGAGCTAAATTATTTACATCCCTACATGGGAAGATGATACTTGTAATTCCTGAAAATTGTATCACTAATAGTACAGCTAGAAGGAATATACATATATATAAGGTGAATTTGAGAGAATGACATAAAAAAATAAGGGATGAGAAAGAAGAGTACAATGGGTGCAGAAGGAAGGGAGAAATAGAGTGGGGTAAATTATTTCAAAGGAAGAGGCACAAAAGACCTGTTACAATGGAGGGGAAGATGGGAGGATAGGCAGCAAGAATCACTTGAACCTTACTCTCATCAGTTTTAACTCAAAGAGGGAATCATATACACAACCAGTTGAATATAGAAATCTATCTTACCTGACAGGGAAGTAAGGTGGATGGAGATCAACTAAAGGTGCAGTGGGGACTGACAGAAGAGAAGGCAGATCAGGGAGGTGGTAGACAGAAACAAAACATTGGTGAGAAGGAAAAGAGTGAAAGGATAGAGAGGACAGACAAGAGAAGAATAGGATGGAGAGAAATACACGGGTAGCAATCATAACCATAATGTGAATGGGATGAACTCTCTCATAAAATGGAAGCAGACAGCAGAATGGATCAAAAACCAGAATCCCACAATGTGGTTGTTTACAAGAAACACACTTGAAGCAGAGAGACACACTCAGAGTAAAGATAAGGGACTAGAGCAGAATCTATTATGCTTTAGCTGAAGCAAATGAAGCAGGGTAGCAATCCTGATCTTAGACAAAGTAAAAGTGAAAATGGACCTAATTAAAAGATATAAGAAAGGAAACTACATCTTGCTAAAAAGGTACCATAGATAATGAAACAATATCAATACTAAACATATTCACCAAGTGGTATAGTATCCAAATTCTTAAAGGAAAAGTTAAGTGAGTTACAGGAAGAAACAGATAGCAAAATTATACTAGTGGGGGACCTCAACTGTCCCCTCTCAGAACTCAATAAATTCAACCAAAAAATAAACAAGAAAGAAACTAAGGAGGTAAATAGAATATTGAAAAGTTAGGTATGACAGACCTTTGACATGATTTAGGCATAAAGGGTGACACCATAAGCAAATCAGAAGAGCAAGGAACAGTCTACCTGTCAGATCTAAGAAGAGGGGAAGAATTCATGACCAAACAAGAGATAGAGAGCATTACAAAATGTAAAATAGATCATTTTGAGTCAAATTTACAAGAATACAAGCCATTCCCCAATTGATAAATGGTCAAAGGATATGAACAGGCAGTTTTCAGATGAAGAAATCAACACTATCTATAGGCATATGAAGAAATGCTCTAAATCACTTTTGATTAGAGAAATGCAAATTATAAGAACTCTGAGATACCACCACTATCAAATTGGTTAATTGACAGAAAAGGGAAATGATAAATGCTGGAAAAGATGTGAGAAAATTAGGACACTAATGCACTGTTGGTGGAGTTGTGAACTGATTCAATCATTCTGGAGAACAATTTGGAACTATGGCCAAAGGGCAACCAAACTATGCATATCCTTTGATCCAGCAATACCACTACTAGGTCTATAGCCCAAAGAGATAATAAAAAAGGGGAAAGGACCCACAGGTGCAAAAATATTTATAGCAGACTTTTTGTTGTGGCAAAATATTGGAAATTGAAGAGATGCCCATCAATTGGGGAATAGCTGAACAAGCTGTGGTATATGAATATAATGGAATACTATTTTGGTATAAGAAATGATGAACAGGCAGATTCCAGAGAAACCTGGAAAGACTTGTACAAACTGATGCAAAGTGAAATGAACATAACCAGGAAGACATTTTACATAGTATCAGCAACACTGTGTGATGATCAATTACTAATAACTTGGCTATGCTGTCCACATCCACCTAAAGAACTGATGGTCTGAATGCAGATCAAAGCATATTTTTTTTCACTTATTTTATTCTTGCTCACAGTTTTTTTTTTACTTTTGATATATTTCTTCTTTCACAACTGTGACTAATATGGGAATATTTTTACATGATAGTACATGTATAAACTATATCAAACTACCTACCATTTTAGGAAGGAGGGAGGGGAGGGAGGGAGAAAAATTTGGGACTCAAAATCTTGTAAAAATTAATGTAAAATTTTTTCCTTGGTTAACAGGGAAAAAATTTATGTCTAAATCTAAAATACAATTTCATAAATTGTTCTTATAGGCTCTTCCCATTGACTTGGATTTTCAGTACTTCTGTCTAACACTGATCCCTGGGGAACCCTACCATATATCTTTCGCTACTCAGAGAAGGACCTACCCTTTATGACTCTATTTGTGACAAAAGTCTTCTGTTTCCAATCCCATGGTAACTCAATTTTTCAAATAGCCTTTGGTGCACAATCTTACTAATGACTTTCTGCCTATCTAAATGGATTACTTTCCCTGATTCTCTTTTTTTTTTTTTTTTAAGGCAATTGGGGTTAAGTGACTTGCCCAGGGTCACACAGCTAGTAAATGTCAAGTGTTTGGTCTGAGGCCGGGTTTGAACTCAGGTCCTCCTGACTTCAGGGCCAGCCCTCCTGATTCTCTTTCAACCCACATTACCTTCTGGGAAAACTAACAAATTAGTCAGGCACTCTTTCCCCTCCTATAAACAATGCTATTATTCCCTCCGTGGCTTGACTGTCAAGTGATGCTAGTCATTATTGATTCCACCAACTTGCCTGGCACAGAGGTAAGATTCAATGGTCAATAGATCCCAGCATCCTCTCTGGAACCCTTTTTATGAATGGGGGCTAACTACAGAAGCTATTAACCAGTCTCCTAGCAGAGAGAAAGTCTAACCATAGGTTATGTGTTCTGTCTAAAGTTTCATGTCTTCCCTCTTGTTCCTATGAAACTTCCAAGGTGTACTTGGTTATTTGATGTATCAGCATCTATTTTATTGACCAGATCTAGAACAAACTGCATTATTTGATCTAATATTTATTCATTGTAAAGGAGTTCAGAGATAACCTGGTCTAATTTCGCCATTTTAAAATATAGACACTGAGGCCCAAGGAGTTGGTGACTTGCCTGTGGTCATACAACTCATTAGTAGTACAAGTGGCACTAGAGCCCAGGTCTCCTGACTCTCAGAACAGTGTTTTTTTCCACTGGATAGATTATATTGCTTGTACTTCAACATGTTTGATTAAAGGTTCAACATGGACATGGCAATCTCCTTTCCTAATTTAATTCAACAAATATTTATTAGATGCCTATTATATATTGGGCACTGTTTCAGGTCCTGAGGAGAGGAAGACAAAAAACAACAACCACCCCAATCCTTACCTTTAAAGAGTTTAAATTCTATTTGGGGAAGGTAACATGTAAAAAGTAAGTATAAGAATTTGAGGGAAAAAAAAACACATTAAAGTATGGGAATCAAAGAATGTGATACAGGAAGTGGTCTTTGAACCAAGCCTTGAAGGAAAATACACATTCTATGAAGTGACAGTAATGAGGCAGCGCGTTATAAGCGTCAAAGGCCCAAAGACAACTGAAGACAATATCAGTTTGGGGAAGAGCAGGTGGGACAATTTTGGTGGAATTTGAGAGTGAGGGAAGGGGAGATATATGAAATAAAACTGATAAAAAGTAGGCTGCAGCCAGGTTGTAAATGGCTTTAATATTGATTTGAAATTTTTGTATTTTACCCAAAAGGCAACAGGGAGCCACCACAGATGTCTGAGCAGAGGAGTTATATTAACGAAAAAGATTATTTTGCTAGATGTGTGGAGAAAGAATGAAAGCAAATGGAAGTTGAAGGCACACAGAGCAATTAGAAGGATGTGCAATAGCCCAGGTGAGTGGTCATAAGGAGACTAGGGTGGTGACAATATGAATAGAGAGAAGGGGACAAAATTAAGAGATGCTGTGGAAGTACAATCACCAGGAGTTAGAGAAAGGGGATAAGCATTTAGAGAGCACCCACTGTGTACCAGACACTGTACAAATATTGTCTCATTTGATCCTCATGACAACCCTTTAAGGTAGGTGATATTGTTATCCTCATTTAAAGTTGGGAAACTGAGGCAAAAAGATTAAGTGACTTGCCCAGGTTCACACAGCTAGTAAGTATCTGAAGCTGGATTTGAACTCAGATTTCCCTGAGTCTGAGCCCAGCACTCTCTCCACTGCACCACCAGCTGTCTCTGGAGATGTAGGAAATGACAGAGATGGAAGACACAAGGAGGACTCCCAAGTTGCCGGTCTGGGTGACTAGAAGGACGATGGTATCCTCAAA
Organism: Vombatus ursinus; assembly: GCF_900497805.2. NCBI lineage: Eukaryota > Metazoa > Chordata > Mammalia > Diprotodontia > Vombatidae > Vombatus > Vombatus ursinus. The sequence continues at coordinate 20,089,414 of NW_020954550.1, forward strand.
AGCAAGAGGTAAGTTTTAAGGATGGAACAGATAGCTAGCGTCACATTGTACAAGATGCATTTGAGATGCCTACAGAACATCCAGATAGAAGTCTGTAGCAGGCAGTTAGTGATAGGGCTTGAGCTCAAAAGATTAGTGTTGGATGGATATTTGGGGGTCATTTTTGAAGAAATGGTGATTGAACTCATGGGAGTTGAGGAGATCACTAAGAAAGGAATAACTAATAATCAATGACAACCAAAAAACTAGCAAGCTAGTAAATTTTGGTAAAAAAAAAAAGTTTTTGTCTAGCATTTATGTAATATTTTTTGATTTGCTAAGCATTATACAAACATTTATCCCCATCAAAACCCTGGGAGGTAAGTGCTATTGTTAACCCCATTTCACAGATGAGGAAACTGAGGCAGGCAGAGGTTAAGTGACTTGCCTAAGGTCGAACTGCTAGTAAGTGTCTGAGGCAGGATTTGAACTCGGGTCTTCAAACTACAGATCCAGTGCTCTGTCCACTATACCCCCAGGTGCCTGTGATCCGTCACTGTAAGAATCCAGGGCCAGTTATTTTACAATTATGTGCCATATTAAGAAGAAGGAAGTAGACCAGTGTCCTCCCCTTCCCCCTTCCCCCAGTAGACAAGACAGTATCATCGCTTTCTCTCCCCTCAGGGAGACTGAGGAAAGGTAGGGTTGCTGTGAAAAATCAGAGGAGATGATGTATACAAAGCATTTTGTTGTTATTGTTGTTTTAATGTTTATTTTCAGTTTCAAATTGTCTTTCTCCCTCCACCCCTCCTCCACTCATTGAGACATAAAGCATTTTGTAAACTTGCAAGTGAGAATTCTGTAATCTACTGCCATCGTTAAAGCAAAGGCATTAAGAAGTCAATAGTTAAGGGCTTTGTAGCAACCCTTCTCAGTCTAGAATTCGATGGGCCAAGTCAGAGGTAGCTTGGTGGCGCAGGGGAAAGAGCACTAGGCCTGGGGTCCCAAAGATGACAGCCTGCCCCCACCAGTTCGGATCCAGCCTCAGATACTTACTAGCTCTACAACACTGGGCAAGTCGCTTAAACTCCTTTTGCCTGAGTTTTCTCAACTGCCAAATAATAGCACCTACCTTTTCCAGGCCTATTGTGAGGATCAAATGAGACACTATTTGTTAAGCATTTAGCACAGTGCCCAGCACATAGTAGGTGTTTAAAAAATGCTTATTCCCTTCGCCTAGGCTCCTATGGGCCAAGTGAGAAGAAACTCTTTTAATTTCACACCTAATGTGACCTAATGACAGCCATAGCAATCCCATTCCCAATCCCATCCTTCCTTGAAAGGGAGGATGAGATTCTTAATAAGTCTGGAACACATCGAAGCTACAAAAAGAATGAACAATGTTGTTCCAACACCAAATGAGGTCCGTTAATGCTTTGCCTGTTAATGCTACAGAATCAGAACTCCATCTTGGGGATATGCAAGTAAACAAAAGAGACAATGAAAGGATATGTTCAGGAAGCTGATTTTAATTTAATAAGTTATCACGCATTTAGGTGAAAAACAATTTAACTTGAAATAGCAAGACAAATTTTAAAAGTCACTGAAGCAAACAGCTTCCAACACTGCATCAAAATATAAAAGCAATATTTACATGAAGGCGAAAATCCCCAGTCTAATTAGATCTCAAAGGGCAAATCTCCACCACACATAACCCAGAGAAATTCACTAAGAAAAGCTCTCTTGAGCCAAATGAATAGTTAAGTAGAAAAACCAATTCTGTCAAGTTAGTTGATAATTGTGTAGTAGTTGGAGAAAAGCTCTTCTCCTTGCTGGATGTCCCTGAGTGCCACGAGAACTACACATCGCAACGGGCTGTTAGAAACAAAGGGGAAAATAGATATTTGATTAATTAACTCTGATCAACTTGGTACATTAAGAGTAACTGGGGTTCACATCTTTAAATACAAATGTAGCTGAGATAAAAATTATGTTGGAATGTTCCTTCTCTTCTGATTCTTCCTTAACATCTTAATTTTTTAATTTAATTTTATAATTAACTCACAAGGGAATAGAAGCTTTTTTTCTTTCTTCACCGACACATAACAAAGCAGGGCCCCAGTAATGCAGAAACAAAGCAAGCATCATTCTAAAGAGAAGACTTATCTTCCCGAATCTTTCAAATCTGGCCTCAGACATTTCCTAGCTGTGTGGCCCTGGGCAAGTCGCTTCACCCTGTTTGCCTCAGTTTCCTCATCTATAAAATGAGCTGGAGAAGGAAATGGCAAATCACTCCAGTATCTTTGCCAAGAAAACCCTAAATGGGATCACAGAGCGTCAGACACGACTGAAATGACTGAATAACAACACAAAATAAAACTTAGTAAATATTTGCTCATTGATAGGCTGAGATGAAATGTCAGTCTCATAGTTTGTATATACTAGAGCCGAAAGGGACCCAGTCCAACACCCTCATTTTACAAATAAGGAAACTGAGGCCCAAGGAGGCTAGGCAACTTGTCCAAAGTAAAACAGCTGCTAAATAACAGAGCCAAGATTTGAACCCAGCTCCTTTGACTCCAGGGCCAGGGTTCTCTCCACCATACTATGCTGCCTCCCCAACTGAGTGAATCAAAACCACAAAATGCAGCCAGCACCCTCAGAGCAAGCCATGTAGAAGCTCTCTCTCCTCTTTCTAGGATGTGTTGAGAGCTTCCCAAGTCTGCATTGGAATCTAGGACCTCCTCTGAAAGTGTTGGGTTTCATCTTCTGGCCACCAAAATTAATTTTAAGTATCAAAAGTGTATCATTTCTACACAAGGACCTCCAGCTAGAAAAGCAACAATTTAAAGCTCACTTCAGATAAGGATAAAATCTATTTCTGGACACAATTCAGGTGATATTGCATGTAAACTCTTTCAAGTTTCTTACATGTCCAACACTTTCTACTCTTCTATTCAATATATAAGAACATCAATATTTATTTGTTTGTTTGTTCATTCATTTATGCATTTGTTCAACAAATATTTACCAAGTGCCTACTGTATACCAGACACAGTGTTTAGTCTGCTAGTCGCTGGAGATAGGAAGTAAAACACTGAAACATATCCTGTCTTCTAAGAGCTTTCATTCATTTTATTTGCAAGGAAACTATAGGGACATACATACAAAGAAAATGCCAAGACATTCTTTTTAGTGGAGAGAGAGCACCTTTTTACTGCGGGGGATCAGGAAAGACCTTGTATTGGAGTAGAACTTACAGGGACAGGTTGAAAGCAAATTAGTCACAAAAATGGATCTATACCCAGCTTCTGACTGATGAGAATAGTTCACATTTTACATTGAAGAACAGAAAGTTCATTTTCTAAAACCGATCAATGAGATCTTCACAAGACCAAAGAACACTTACAAACAACTGTTAAGTGTAGCAATGGATACCACTAGGTGGTGAAGTGAGTGGGCAGACCATCAGGCCTGGAGTCAGGAAGACCTGAGTTCAAGTTCAGCCTCAGATACTTACTAGTTGAGTGACCCTGGGCAAGTCACTTAACCCATCTGCCTCAGTCTCTTCAACTGTAAAATGGGGATAACAATAGCACCTACCTCCCAGGGTTATTGTGAGGATTAAATGAGATAACATTTGTAAATCACTTAGCACAGTGCCTGGCACATAGTAGGTGCTACAGAAATGCTTTTCCGAAACTTTCCTTCCCAATGTCATAAGTTTACTCTTAAGGAAGTTGATTCTCTGTGAGCTTACTCACTTTACTGGGCCTTCAAAATGTTATTTATGCAGACTCAGCATGGATAGAAAATGTTTGTTCCATTTCAAACTATAGCATATCTTCTGGTTTTCATCCTTTCCATCTGCACCATACTTTTAACAGCCACTTAAACAGGCAAAAAAGAAACTATTCATAATTAGTGTTAAGTTGGTCCCTGTCCTCAATCCAGGGCTCCCATGTGTGGGTTTACGAACCCAGGGGAAATCGGGAACAAGGTACTTTAAATTGATTACAGCAAAACCTCATTTGAAGAAGTTTAAGGGTGGGAGAATTAGAGAATACTTTGAAAGAAATGTCTTTTTTTAGTGCCAACTAAAAAGTAAAAATAAAGTTAATTTTAAAATTACAATTTCTAGTAAGCTCACATTGTACCAATAATGCATCATAAGACTCCGAAATTATATATCTTAGAAATTCTTTTATTAAAAAAGAATCACATCTCTAATAAATTATGCCTCAGAAATTCCTTTATTCAAAAAGAAGCCCATCTTTGAGATAGGAATTATGACAAATTTCCAGTTAGTGGTGGCTAACTCTGATATCTGACAGAATTGAAAGGAATGAACCTGAGTTACAAAGATATTCTTTTCACTCACTGCTTATAAATTTTATCTATCACCAATAAAATGTCTCTGGAGATATCTTTCAAACAGTTGAAACCACCATCCTGATTTGCAGCCTTTTCTAATGCCCCCAACATCTCATTAGATGCTTATTTCACCCCCAATGTGGTCCTGCTTTCCTGTACCCATCTCTAAACATGTTTTGGAGGTTAAAATAGAAATGACAAGAGAGGAAATCTGACAACAGAGATTTTTGTGTTCCTTTTTCAGGTAGCATTTTTCATTTCAAAGAACCATGTGTTTATACCACACTAGGGGGAAGCAGGATAACTGTTTTTAAAACATCATCTCACAGGAATCTGTACTTGGACAAATAGGGCCATTCAGTATCATTAAGGTTAATTAATTACCTACATTCTGGTCCTAGTTTTCATTTAATGCTAATTTGTCCCAGAGGATAGAAATATTGCTCTGGCTAAATTATTCTATCTTTGGACCAAATGCTTCAAGTCTTTCCTAAAATATGTGCTATAGGATCCTGGTGTTCTGTTCAGTAGAAGCAGAGAAAGGGATTGCACCTGTGATTTCACTGGTACAGAAAAATTCCAGGTGAAAAAACACCTTTGACCAATGCAGGCTGGCACTTTTGCTGAAATGTATGGTCTTAAGAGAGCTGTCTAGAACAGAGAGGTTAAGTAACTGGCCCAGGGTCATACAGCCAATATGGATTAGAGGTGGGCCTTGAATCCATGTTTTCCTGACTCCAAGGAGAGCTCTCTATTACATCAGGCTGCCTCTTGTTCTGTTCAATATGAAAGAAAATTCCATAGTAAAATGTCAATGCTACCACTATATCCTGCTAAAAAATACTATGAAATCATGTATATATGTATTATGTAACAATTTGGGGAGTAAGAAAATAGGTTTAATTTCATTTGTTTGTTAGAAGATACCCCCAACGTCTCCTTTTAAGAGGGATTAGCATATAATCCCGGGTAAGTCTTCCTGGGATTTAGCACCTACCTCCCAGGGTTATTGTGAGGATTAAATGAGATAATATTTGTAAATCACTTATCACAGTGCCTGGCACATGGTAGGTGCTACATAAATGCTTTTCCAAGCATGTTTATGTCTCCCCTCCCACCTTTCCACCAAATCAGCATTTATGGATTCCATCAATAAATTTCAGACCCCAAAAATGTTTTGGGACCATATCAATTTGGGAAATGCTGTTCTACACAGCTTTTTCCTCAGAAAAATGGCCAATAAAATATGAGGCAAGAGATAGATACAAACCACTGTTCTGAGAGATGCTGACCTTTGTGTGTCATGACTGTACATGATGTTCGGAAGATACTGCTTAAATTCTAATGGGAAAAGTTCAGGCACATCAAATTCCTGATAGCAGACATTAGCTTCTTTGTCTAGAGGAAAAAGAGAGAGACAGAGTGTGAAAGAAAGAAACAGAGAGAGAGAGAGAGAGGAGAGAGAAAGAGAGAGAGAGAGAAAGAGAGAGAAAAGGAAGGAGAGAGAGAGAAAGAGAGAGAGGAGAGAGAGAGAGAAAGAGAGAGAAATGGAAGGAGAGAGAGAGAGAAAAAATGCAAGAGAGAGAAAAAAAGTAGGGAGAGAGGGGGTAGGAGGGAGAAAGGGGAAGAGAGAGGGAGAGGAAAAAGAGAAGGAGAGAGAGCAAGAGACAGAGAGATAGGGACAGAGAGGGAAAGAAGGAGGGAGACAGAAACAGGAGAGAGAGGATAGAAAGAAAGAGGAGGGAGGGAGGAAGAGAGGGAGAGAGAGAGAGAGAATAAAAGAGACAGAAAGAGAGAATAAAAAGAGAACAAATGAAAGAGAGAAAGAGAGAGATAGAGGGAGAGGGACCAAAAAAGGGAGAGAATGGAGGGAGGGGGAGAGAGACAGAGACAGAGACAGAGAGACACAGAGAGAGAGACAGAGACAGAGACAGAGATATTTTGCAAGTTAGTAATGAATTTTTTTCTCTGAACTTAACCAAATAAGATGAACATTTCCACATACAAGGCACAAAGGAAAAAGAGGATTGCAACAAAGCCACAAACCAGCATCATGAACAGCCTGCTTCTCCCTCCAAGTTTACAAGAAATTAAACATGTTATTTTCAAACCTGTCATGCTTGTCTGTATTTTCTACTGACCTTGAATGAATTTTTTTTAAAAACCAGGTATCTAGCATTTCCTGTAATTTCTGTAATATTTTGTATAGTAATAAGCCCCCCATAAAGTAAGCGGCCATCTAGACTTATCCTCTTCTCTACACCTGGTCTGCAGGTCACAGAGAAGGTAAATGACAGGATCAAAGCCACACAGGAAGCTAAAGTCAGACTGAACAACACAGTAGAGACACAACTCCAGCGTGATCTGCTCAATATGACCATGTGAAGTCAGGAAAAAATAACCCGCAGATGATTATGAAGCAAGGGGAAATGTCAAAATATCATGGTCAATAAGGACAAGAGAGATGTTCACTTCCCAATGATAAAACAAAAATTACAAAAATAGGGTTCTTGTGGAGCTGACCTTAATACAGCTGCTGAAAAGAACACCCAAAATGTCACACTCTTAACAGAGTCATCATCAGTGGTTTGCGAGACTGACCACAAGGCAATCCTGCCTTAAAGGAAAAGCCATCACATGTTTTTTCTACACACACAATTTACCTCCCACGTTACCTCCGTGCTTCCTATCAGAGCCATTGGCCCATTTTGTGGTCCTGAAACCAGACTCTTTTGAAAGCCAGTCATTTTCAAATTCTTGAAACAAAAATTTGCTGCAAGTATTTTGTTAAGGGGAAAGGTGCCGACATCAATTCGGGAACTGAAAACTAAGTAAAAACTAAGTAAAAAGGTCAGCCTTGTTTTCAAAAATTCCACTAATTCACAATTTAAGTGAAATGGAAGAATATTAACAAAAATATAAACTGCTGATATTAACAGAGGAGAAAATAGAATTTCTTAATAAATCTATTTTAGAAAAAAGAACTGAACAGGACATAAATGAGCTTCCTAAGGAAAAAATATCAGGACCAGATGGATCTACAAGTGAATTCTACCAAAAATTTAAAGATCAACTAATTTCAATATTAAATAAATGATTTGGAATAATAGGCAAAGGAGTCCTACTAAACTGTTTTTATGAAATAAATATGGTAATGATATTTAAACCAGGAAGAGCAAAAACAGAAAGAAAATTACAGACTAATTTCATTAACAAATATGGATGCAAAAATTTTAAATAAAATACTCAGAGGCTTTGTTTGTAAATGTTTGGGGATGCTTCTCTTCTCCATTTGTGTTCTAGGCGTCCCTGCCACTACAATAGCTCTGTACGATGGTCATCTTCATCCATTCTTCCAGCCTACTTCCTCACTTCGGACTTGATCTCAGGGCTGGGCTCTGGGACACTTCTGGAGTGATGTTCTGGGCTGGTTCTCTTGCTGCTTTCGGTTTGGAGCACTGTTATTTCAGGATCTCAAGGACAGGCTAGGGATGTGTAAGCTTTCAGTACTCTCAAAAAAAGCGAAGTTTGACTGCTATACCCTAGTTTTGCAAGTTCCTGACCGGGTATGGGTCTGAGCAAGAGTAGATGTGGCTGGACTCAGACCCTATCAGCATGTGGAAAACTCTGGTGGTTCAGAGCAGTAGAATTGTGGGCTCCCCTTCAGTCTAGGATTCCAGACCTCATCACTCTTTCTGTTGGCTAGGCTGGAGGTTGGAAGTGAAATCTTGCTTTGCACCTTAAGTTTGTACCACACAACTGGTGCAGCTGCAGCTGCTGCTGTTTGCCTCCGAACATCCTCCTTTCTCTGTACTCAGCCCTGGGTTTCCCTACCCAGGAACACCACTGCCAGGTAGGGGTCCCCTTCTCAGTCTGCCCTAGATTTGCAACCTGGGACTGGGTAGTGGGCAATGGTGCTGGCAGTTGGCACCTGCCCCCATCCCAGTGCTGGTGAAGGTCGGGACATCCTCTGCTCTGGGCACACCCCCTCTCCCTGAGTGTGGCCAGGCTCCTCAGTGCTCCTGGCTGAGCTGACGTCAATCTACAGACCTCCCTGTCTGTCTCCCAATGCTGAGCTGCCCTGGACAAATGACTCCCTGTGACTTCTTCTGGATTTCCCCATCAGGATTTAGTCTGGTACATTTTCTAGATCTGTTAGGAGGAGTTTGTGGAGAAGAGCTCACCATCACTCTGTGATCTTGGCTCCCCCCACCCCCACTTTAAGGTGTGCAAAGCTACTTTACAAATATCCTCTCTTTGCCCACAGTCACACAGCAAGTAACTGTCTGAAGCAGGATTTGAATTCAGGTCTTCCTGATTCCACTGTCCCACCTACCGGCCAAATAATTGCCAGTGTTTATGTAGCACTTTAAGGTTTCCAAAGCACTTTACAAATATCAGCTTATTTTAGCCTCACAACAAAAACAACCACCCTGAAAAGTAGGTGCTATTTTAACCCTATTTTACAAATGAGGATACCAAGGCAGAGAGAGGTTATTAAGTGATTGACTTAGGGTCACTCACACGGCTAGTAAATGTCTGAGGCCAGATTTGAATTTAGGTCCTCTTACTCCAGATCAGTGCTCTCTATGTACTGTACCATACAGTACACAGAGCTTCCATCTACCTTCCTAAGAAAATCTAGCTTCCATGCTAGCTTCCTAAGAAATACAAAGGAGAGATTCAAGATGCTGGGAAGGAGAAATCAATAAAGGCTTCGTAGAAGAGCTGGTGGCTGGAGTGGGCCTGAAAGAACAATAGGGATTTCATAAAGGGAAGAGATCATCTAATCAAAAGCTTAGAAACAGGAGAGGGCGTGACAAGCACAGGCGATGGCCTCAGTTTAGCTGGAATATAGATTATGTGAAGAGGAGTTATTGTTTGTCTTTCATTCCTGAAGAGAACCATGTCATCAGGACGGTGATGTCATGACCTGTAAGTGAATTGGATTTAAGTGAGGGAGGGCTGTGCAAAGTCACCAGCCTCACTTTCTCCTCTGGAGCCATCTGGGTCCAGAGGCAAGATGTAGATCAGGACGACTGGAGACGGCCCCCATGAAAGGAGTAATATTAAGCTGAAGACCTGCATGCATGTGAAGTGCTTCCACCCTCCTTGGTAGGCAATGGTCAGACACTGAATCGTTCTGACATCAAAGAGTGATATGATGAGAGGAGTGCATGGGAAAGCTTCTTCAGGAAGCATGAATGATAGACTGCAGATGGGAGAACACAGAACAAGGAAAAAAAAACCAGTGAGGAGGCTGTCCAAATTGTCTGGCTAAGGGGTAACATAATCCTGAACAAGGTGCAATGGGAGTGGAAAAGAGAGAGAGTAATATTGCAAAGTTTGAATCAAGAGGACCTGGAGACTGACTAACTGTGGGTGAGAATGAGATGAAGAGGGAGAAATCAAGAAAGGGGCAGAGGTTTCCAGCCTGTGACTGAGAGGATCATAGTGGTACCAATTACGATAGTAGTGATTGATGTTAGATTATGAGGAAGGGATGGATAGAAAAATTCTAGATAATAGAGATAGGAATAGATAGAGGGTAGAGATAAAATAGACAGATAGATGATAGATAAGAGACAGAGACAGATAGAGATAAGTGATAGAGATAGAGGAAGAGATAGATATTGATAGAAAGAGATAGATGGAGAATAGCTAGAGAGATAGAGGATATACACAACCTAGAAAAATAAAGATAGATTACAAACAGAAAGAGATAGAGATAAAAAGAGATGGAGATAGATGATATTGGTAGATGATAGATAAGAGAGACAGACATAGATACATAGAGATAGATGAGAGAGATAGAGAGGAAGAGATAGATGTTCAAATCTGGCCTCAGATACTTACTAGCTGGGTGACCCTGGGCAAGGCACTTAACCCTGTTTGCCTCAGCTTCCTCACCTGTAAAATGAGCTGGAGAAGGAAATGGCAAACCACTCTTGTATCTTTGCCAAGAAAACCCCAAATAGGGTCGTGAAGAGTTGGACATGACTGAAAAATGACTGAACAACAAGAGATAGAAAGATGACTCAGAAAACAGATATAGAGTTAGAAAGATATGGATAGATTATAGGGTTATAAAGAGATACAGATGGAGATGGATAGCTAGCTAGAGGATATGATACAGAAATCTAAGAGAGATAGCTATAGACAGATGATAGAAATAGAGAAGAGAAAAATATTGGTAGAGAGAGAAGATTGATAGATAACAGCTAGAGATAGATAATTCAGACAATAGAGAGATATAGATTAACATAGATAGATGGAAATTGATGAGCTATAGACAGAATATCTATTTATTGAGGTATGGGAGGGCAATCAGGGTGAAGTAACTTGCCCAGGGTCACACAATTAGTAAGTGTCTGAGGCTGAATTTGAACTCAGGTCCTCCTGACTCCTGGGCCAGTGCTCTATCCACTGCGCCACTTAGCTGCCCCAATAGAGTATTTAACATTTGTTACGTACCAGATATTGTGCTACATGCTAGTGATACAAATATAAGAAAACAAGACAATCCTTACCCTCAACTCCAAATGAGAGAAGACAACATGTAAAGTGGAGCTGGAAAGCATGGAGAGGGAAAAGCAGTTGGGGTGATGGCTAGGAAGTGGTGTGGAGACCCCTTCCCAGCCCAAAAAGGCGAAAGCTTACCTGCCAGTACTGAGGGACCCAGAGATGAAGTCCCTGTTTTAGGGTATAGCAGATGCTGTAGGAAGCACGGTGAGGAGATAGCCAGGAAGTGATGAGCTCAGCTTTGGACAAGAGGAATTTAAGGGGTCAGTGGGCATTCCTACAGAGACAGCTAACAAGCAGCTGGAAATGTGGGACTGCAGAGGTCAGAAGCAGGGGTGCAGATAAGGGAATCATCTTCACAGGGATGAAAACTGAAGCCATGGGAGTAGATAAGAAGGCTAAAGAACATAGTACAGACAAAGAAGAGTCCTGAAGCCTGAGGGAAAACAGGGCAGAAAAGAAGAAAAAGAAATTGTCAGGGAGGGAAGAGCATCCACAGATCAAAATGTTGAGGAAAAGGTTATCAAGAACATGGCAGCCCCAACCCCTTCCCTATCAGCTAAAAACCTGGCCTTATGCTTAACTGAAAAAAATTGAGGCAATTTACCAAGAGCTCCTCCCCTCCTCCCTATCTGACATCATTCAGATGACTTCCCCCATTAACTCCTTTACTTCTGTATCACATGAACATGTGGTCCCTTTCCACATCAAGTTAAAACCCCTCCACATGAGCCCTTCTCCAGCAAACTGCCCCTACTCTCATCCCCAGGTTCTAATAAAGCTACAATCTCTCTCTGTTTTCTGACCAGGATGAAGTGTTTATTCTCTATTTCCTAAGACAAGTCCATCTCTCCCCCATCCTTACAAAACCACCTCACCTGATCATCTGCATCCTTATCATCTTATCTCTCTCCCCTCTTCTTAGAAAACTCCTTGAAGGGCAATTAGGTAGTGGAGTGGATAGAGTACCAGCCCTGGATTCAGGAAGACCTGAGTTCAAATCCGGCCTCAGACATGTAACACTTACTAGCTGTGTGACCCTGGGCAAGTCACTTAACCCCACTGCCTAGCCAAAAAACAAAAACAAACAACAAGAAAACTCCTTGAGAAGGCTTTCTATACATGGTGGCACTGACCCTCTAATTCTTTTCTAAACCCTCTACAATGTGGTCCAACATCATCATTTAACTAAAATTGCTCTCTCCCAAGTTACCAGTGGTCTCTTAACTGCCAGTCTAATGTCCTTTTCTCTTGCCTCACCCTCCTTGACCTCTCTTCAATCTCTGACACTCAATCACCACCTTCTTCTGGATACTCTCTCTTCTCTAGGTTTTCATGACGCTGGACTCCTTTTTCCTCCTTTCTGACCCTCTCCTCAGTCTTCTTTGCTGGATCTTTATCCAGGCCATGCCCACTAAGTTCGGGTGTCTCCCAAGGCTCTGCCCTGGGTCCTTTTCTACCTCTATGCTACCTCACTTGGTGATCTCATCAGCTCCCATTGGCTCAATTACTATTTCTAATACAGATGATTCCCAGATCATATACATCCTGCCCTAACCTCCTGGACACCCAGATTTAGTCCATAATCAAAACCTCGGCCTCTTCCCTCATATCTAGGAATGATCATCCCTTGACCTCACGATTGCTTGTAACTGCTTGGCGTCTATGATTCAAAACTCTGAAATTTCTTTGTCAGACCATAAGCACATCTCTCCTCTTCACTTTTCCTATACCTAGTCTTTGCCTTCATCAGGACCCCAGTCCCTAAATCCCTTTACTTTACCAGTTCATCAACCCATTTTCTAGATTTAGGCAGTCAACTAGCACTAATTAAGAGTATACTATATGCCAGGCACTGAGCTAAGGGTTAGGAATACAAACAAAGGTAACATATAGTCCCTGCTCTAAAGGAGACCACAGTCTAATGGAGGCGACAACACGCAAAATTATGTACAAATAAGAGAGATGGTATAAACTGGGGAGTCTCGGGGGGATGGCACTAAGATCAAGGAGGACAGGGAAAGGCTTCTTACAGAAGGTGGGACTTTAGCTGAGGCTTGAAAGAAGTCAGGGAATCGAGCAGGTGGAGATGAGGAAGGGGAACATTCCAGACCCGGGAGTCAGCAAGAGAAAATACTCGGAGCTGGAGAATTGAATGTCACATCTGAAGAAGAGCAAAATGGCCAGTGTCGATCATCCGAGTAAGTGGGAGTAAGGTGTAAGAAGACTGGAAAGGGAGGTGGGGCCAGGTTAGGAAGGGCTTTGAAAACCAAACAGAGGATTTGATATTGGATCCTGGAGATAATGGACATTGTTGGACTTTACTGAATAGAATGATATGGAGAGGCTTGTGTTTTAGGAAAATCAATTTAACAGCTGATTGGAGACCTTTCTTTTCTCCCTTCACAATTCTGACTCTCTGGCAAACCAGTTCAATGTTCTGCTGGCCTTTACCTTGAATCTCTTGCCCCCAACACCACTAATCTCTTTCCCAATTCCAGTCTTGGGTTACTTCTCACTTCTATGCAAGGCCCACAACCATTCTGACCAGCCCGCCCACAGATCTGTTATCTAATTTCAAGTAGGCACTCATGGCTTCAGAAATACCATCCTTGTATTTACATAGTTGTTTGCATGCTGTCTCCTCTATGAGAATGTGAGTTTTGGAGGGCAGGGACTGTGTTATTGCCTTTCTTTGTATTTCTAGCACTTAGCCCAGTGCCTGGCACATAGAAGGCACTTAACAAATGCTTACTGACTGACTGAATGAGCCTCTATCCCCTACTACATTTAGGTTCCAAATCTCTTCTTAAGTTACCCACATTCAGCTCTGTGGAGAAAGGATCTCACCTCACACCTTACTGAGAAAATAGTGACCTTTCTTCAGTCTTCGTCCTTCTTGACCTCTCTGCAGCCTCAGACACTGCTGACTACCTCCGTCTAGATACTCTCTCCTCCCTAGGTTTCCATGACACTGCTCTCTCCTGGTTCTCTTCCTGTCTCACTGTTCCTTCTCCATCTCTTTTATTAGGTTATCATCAAGGTCATGGCCACTTTGTGTGACTGCTTCCCAAGGCTCTGGCCACAGGCCTCTTTTCTTCTTGGTGATCTCATCAGTTCCCATGGGTTGGATTTTTGTGCAGATGACAACATGTCCAGCCTTCATCTCTCTCCTAAGCTTTAATCCCACACCTTCAACTGCCTGCTGAATGTTCCCTCCTGGATGTCTCATAAGCATCTCAAATTCAACATGCTCAAAATCTGACATTATCTTTCTCCTTAAACCAACCCCTCCTCCTAACTTCCCTGTTTCTGTCGAGGGCACCGCCATCTTTCCAGTCTCCCAATATTGTAGCACCAGACTCTTCTTCTCCCTTACTTCCCTCCTATCTCTCCCTCCTCCACTCAATGAGTTGCCAGTCATTCTAATTTTACCTTCACAACACCTCTTGTATCAATCACCCGCTCTCCACTCACTCTTATCCCCTTTTACCTGGACTAAGTGTTTAAGGCCAGATTTGTTATCCAGTATTTGTTAACCCAGCATGTTATCCAACTTCACCTTAAAAAATAGGCTTATTTTCTTTTATCCTATCACAGCCCTCTTATACTCCTGTTTTTATATCCACCTAACCAATTTCCCTGCATCCAGTCTTTTTCTTCTCCAGGCTGATATTTTTAAAGTACAGGTCTGATCAGGTCACTCCCCTTTTAAATAACCTTCTGTGACTCCTCTGGGAGAAAATACAAACACCTCCATTTGTCACTTGGAACCTTCCCAATCTATCTCTAACTCACTTTTCCAGTTTGATTTCCCATTTATTGTCCTGATGAAGTCAACATTCCAAACTTGACTCCTCTCTATTTCCCTTATACAACATCAACAATGATAACTAACACTTACAGAGCACCTACTATGTGCCAGCTATTGTGTTAAGCCCTTTAAAGTTACTACCTCAGAGGGGCACAGCCAAGATGGTGGAGGGAAAGCAGTGACTTGCTTGAGCTCTCCCCCAAACCCCTCCAAATATCTGTAAAAAATGGCTCTAAACAAATTCTAAAGCAGCAGAACCCACAAAAAGACGGAGTGAAACAAATTTCCAGCCCAACATAACCTGGATGATTAATCAGAAAGGTATATCGCGCTGGGTGGGGAGAGGAGCGCAGTTCGGCGTGGGCGCATAGGCTGCAGTGAACTTGGAGCAGGCCTCAGAGAACTGAATCTCGGGCAGCTGTGGCAGTTTCCAGACTTCTCAACCCATGAACGCCAAAGACAACGTGGAAGGTCAGTGGGAAAAGTCTGTGACTGCGGTGAGAGAGAGAAGCTAGGGCTCAGTCGCAAGTCCCGAGCTTGGCACAGAGTGGTGGCTGCCTCCTGAGCTTCTGGCCCACAGACTGAGGGGGAATCGAGTGGCTGATCAGAGGGGGATTGCAGGGATCTCTTTGCCAGTGCTGAGGCAGGAATCTTTTGCTTTGCCCATGCTTGGATCTGGGTCACAGTTCTAAGTGGTGGTCCTGGGGTGAGGAGGAGTGCTGGCGTGGTGGAGCTTGCTGTGGCGGTGAAAAGGAAACTCCTCAAGCCTTATCATACCACCTTGGAAGAACTGAAAATTTACAGGTTCCTAGAAGTAGCTCTGAAAACAGCTGCACAAAACCCCTGAAGCTTGGGACAGTACATTCTCCACAATGGAAGCAGACTCTTACCTTAACAAAGAGTTTAAAACTCAAGTAATTTGTTGGGATCATAAGCAAGCAGCGCAAAAAGAGTCAGACTATATTATCTTACTTTGGAGACAAAGAAGATCAAAATATACAACCAGAAGAAGACAACAAAGCCAAAGCTCCTACATCCAAAGCCTCCAAGAAAAATATGAATCAGTCCCAGGCCTTGGAAGAGCTCAAAATTTTGAGAAGCAAGTAAGAGAAGTAGAGGAAAAACTGGGAAGAGAAATGAGAGTGATGCAAGAAAATAATGAAAAACAAGTCAACAGCTTGCTAAAGGAGACCCAAAACAATACTGAACAAAATAATACCTTAAAAAATAGCCTAACCCAAAAGGCAAAAGAGGTCCAAAAAGCCAGTGAGGAGAAGAATGCCCTAAAAAGCAAAATTGGCCAAATGGAAAAGGGAGTCCAAAAGATTACTGAAGAAAATACTTCCTTAAAAATTAGAATAGAGCAATTGGAAGCTAGTGACTTTATGAGAAATCAAGACACTGTAAAACAAATCCAAAAGAATGAAAAATTAGAAAACAATGTGAAATATCTCATTGGAAAAACAACTGACCTGGAAAACAGATCCAGGAGAGAGAATTTAAAAATTATTGGACTATCTGAAAGCCATGATCAAAAAAAGAACCTAGACATCATCTTTCAAGAAATGATCAAGGAAAACTGTCCTGATATTTTAGAACCAGAGGGAAAAATAGAAATTGAAAGAATCCACCGATCTCCTTCTGAAAGAGATCCCCAAAGGAAAACTCCTAGGAATATTGTAGCCAAATTTCACAGTTCCCAGGTCAAGGAGAAAATATTACAAGCAGCCAGAAAGAAATAATTCAAATATTGTGGAAACACAATCAGGATAACACAAGATTTAGCTGTTTCTACATTAAGGGACCGCAGGGCATGGAATATAATATTCTGGAGGGCAAAGGAGATAGGATTACAACCAAGAATCACCTACCCAGCAAAACTGAGTATAATCCTTCAGGGGAAAAAATGGTCATTCAGTGAAATAGAAGACTTTTAAGCATTCTTGATGAAAAGACCAGAGCTGAATAGAAAATTTGACTTTCAAATACAAGACTCAAGTGGAACATGAAGAGGTAAACAAGAAAGAGAAATCATAAGAAACTTATTAAGGTTGAACTGTTTACATTCCTGCATTGAAAGATGATATTTGTAACTCATGAGACCTTTATCAGTATTAGGATAGCTGGAAGGAAAAAATTATATGTATGTATAGATATAGATAGATAGATAGATAGATAGATAGATAGATAGATAGATAGATAGATGATAGATAGATATATGATAGAGGGTACAGGGTGAATTGAAGATGAAGGGGTCATACCTGGAGAATAAAATTAAGGGGTGAGAGAGGATTATACTAGGAGAAGGAGAAAGGGAAAGGTAGAACGGGGTAAACAATCTCACAAAAAAAAAAAACCCAGAAAAGAAAAGGCTCTTACAGTGGAGGGGAAATGGGGAAGGTGAGAAGGAATGAGTGAATCTTATTCTCATAGGATTTGACTTAAGGAGGCAATAACATACACACTCAATTGGGTATGGAAATCTGTCTTACCCTACAGGAAAATGGCGGGGGGGAAGGGGACAAGAGAATAGGAGTATGATAGAGAAGGGCAGATTGGGAAAGGGGGTAATCAGAAGCAAATACTTCTGAGGAGGGACAGGGTCAAAAGAAAGAATAGAATAAATGGGGGGGCAGGATAGGATTAAGGGAAATAGAGTTAGTTTTTCATAGCATATCTACTATGGAAGTGTTTTGCATAACTGCACATGTATAACTTATATTGAATTGTTTGCCTTTTCAATGAGGGTGGATGGGGAGGGAGGAAGGGAGAAAATTTGGAACCCAAAGTTTTAAAAACACATGTTTAAAAAAATATTTTCACATGCAACTGGGAAATAAGAAATACAGGAAATGGGGTATCCTGCCCTACAGGAAAATAGAAGGGGAAGGGGTTAAGAGAAGGGGGAGAGAGATAGAAGGGAAGGCAGACTAGGGGAAGGGGTATTCAGAATGCAGGCCATCTTGGAGTGGGGGGAGGGGTGAGATGGGGTGAAAATTTGGAACTCAAAATCTTGTGGAAATAAATGTTGAAAACTAAAAAAGAATAAAATAAAATAATAAAATTACTACCTCATTTGAGGCTCACAACAACCCTGTAAGGTAGGTGCTATTATTATTATTCCCTTTTTATAGAGGAAGAAACGGAGGCAGACAGAAATTAAGTGACTTGCCCAGGGTCACACAGCTAGGAAGCATCTGAGGCTGAATTTGAATTCAAGTCTTCCTGATTCTAGGCCCAGCACCCTATGCACTGTGCCACGTAGCTGTCCAAATACAAAGTAACTCTGTAGTATACAAAAATACATACATAAACACATGTATGTACACACACACACCCACACCTATACACACACACACACACACACATATATACACAGTATTTCATTATCTGTACATATGCTGTCTTTCAACACCTCCCTCTTACTTCCCTAAGTAGAATGCAAATTCTTGCAGTCAGGGATTATTTTTTTTTGGTCTCTGTATATCTAGCATTTAGCACATGGGAGGAATTTGATACATGCTGGCTGAATTGAACTGAATATGATCCTGCTAGCCATTACAGTGGATACAGCACCATGCCTGGAGTCAGGAAAACTCATCTTCCTGAGTTCAAATGTGGTCTCAGACAATTACTAGCTATGTGACCCTGGGCAAGTCACTTAACCCTATTTGCCTCAGTTTCCTCATCTGTCAAATGAGCTGGAGAAAGAAATGGCAAACCATTCTAGTACCTTTGCCGAGAGAAGTCCAAATAGGATCACAGAGAATAGGACATGATGGAACCACTACCACATTATAAGTTCCGCATTATAAGGGAATAGAAATACGTCTTAGATAAGCTTTGTGCATGCAAGAATGTAAACTTCTCAAAGTTAGGGATAGGGTTTTGTTTTTGTATCTCCAGGGCTTAGCACGGTGCCTCCAATAGAGCTAAATAAATGTTTGCTTAATTGAAATTAATTGCATCTCATCAAGCTCCTAGCAGTGTTTTGTACACAGTGGGCACTTGTACAATTGAACGTTGAATCAAATTCATCAGCACAATCTGTTAAACATAATTGAATCTTTCTTTGATGGCTCAGGATCTTGCCGGGCCTACTCAAGAGCAACATTACGAACGTCAATCATCACTGTGCCTTAGCTACAAAAGATGGAGGACTCACAGGGGGTCAGCGCCAGTGGGGAACCAAGGGATCGTTCAGTCGGCTTCCCTCATTTTAGAGGACCACAGAGATTCAGTGGTTTACCGAAGGTCACCCAGCTAGGAAGTGGCAAAGACTTTGAACTCCCAAACCCCAGCCCCTTCCTAGACTGGTCTCAGTGCGTACTGGTCACAGGGTCCGTTCCTGAAGTTTTAATAATAGTTAACAATAATAACAGCTAACATTTATATAGCACTTACTATGTGCCAGACACTGTGCTAAGTACTTTACAATTATTATCTCATTTGGTCCTCAAAACAATTCTAGGAGGGTTAATATACTATTATTATCCCCATTTTGCAGATGAAGAAATTGAGGAAAACAGATGTTATGTGACTTGCCCAGGGTCACACAGCTAATAAGTGCCTGAGGCTGGATTTGAACTCACGTCTTCCTGACTCTAGACTCAGCATGTTATTCACTTCACCAAAAAAAAATTGCTTATTTTCTTTTACCCGGTTATAGCCCTCTTATACTCCTGCTTCTCTATTGCTTAAAAAAAAAAAAAAGCCACAGTATAGGATTTACCCTGTTATCATAGTTTTCAGGACAGAACACCTAGCCCTATCCTGTGCTTCATGGACCGTGACTGTGTAGAAAATACAGAGCTGGATTTCCCTCTGTGCTCTGCCCTCTTTCCAGCTTGGCTCCCCATCACCACCTCCAAAACTGCCCCAGTCTCTCTCTCAACACTCCAGCCCTCTGGGCTTTTCGGGGCTACGCCCATGTTTGCCACAACTTCCCTCTTCTGTGCATCCCGGAAACCTGCCTCTTCACACTTGCTTTCTTCCTTCTGTCTCTCTAGTCATCTCAACTTCTGTTTTCTTCACTCCTGCACTTGTAGGATTGGGATCTTAGTGATTTGCCAGCCATGTATGGCCCGCCTAACCCTTAGAAATGCTCAGTCAGCACAAGGACCAGTCATCGAAATCATGGAAATGAATCTAGTTTCCCTTTCAATTCTCCGGGCAGCCTCTGTCACCCATGATTTATTTTTTCCAAAAAAAAAAAAAAAAGTATTCAAAGTTCCAGTGAGCCAATTTAAGCTACATTATTAGATAAACAGTCTTGGGAAGCTCTCATAAAATAAAGGATAAGAACCACTATTTAAAGAAAACCTTGGTTCCCAGTTTACTAGCCATATGACCCTGGACAAGTCACATTTTTTGATTCTACTTTTTCATCTGTAGTAAAGAGGTGATAACACACCATCAGCCTCATGGGGCTGTGGTAAGGCCCAAATGGACTAATAAAGGTGCTGACGGCATGCTTCTCGTATTTGCAGATGGACAAAGCTAGGGAAGGACAGATAACATTTTGGATGAAAGACTGAGATCTCAAAAGACCTGGGCAGGTTACAACTATGTAAAATGAAGGGTCTGGACTTTGATAGTTCTGAGGCCCCATCCAGCTCTAAACCTACAATGCTTAAGGCAGTGGACCACATCTAACAAGGTGAAATTTAACTTCAACAGTACTAGGTGGGGGGAGCAGGAGGCATGGCTAGACAGCTGTTCACTTCTAATAGATCCAGGGGGTTTAGGGGATTGTAGGCCCAACTGAAGGCAACAATGTGATAGTGGAGCCAGAAAAAGCTCATAGTAGCTTAGGTTACATTAAGAGGCTAGAGAAGTAAGTCTCTCTATATCCAGAGTACTGAGTTCAGTTCTTGGTACCATATTTTAAGAAGAACTTTAGGGGCAACTAGGTGGCGCAGTGGATAGAGCACCGGCCCTGAAGTCAGGAGGACCTGAGTTCAAATCTGCTCTCAGACCAGACACTTGACACTTACTAGCTGTGTGACCCTGGGCAAGTCACTTAACCCCAATTGCCTCGCAAAGAAAAAAAAAGTAAGCTAGAAGCCTAGAACTGGAAGGGTCCTCAGTGATCACCTAGCCTGATTCCTTCATTTTATAGACAGCTAGAATTTACATAGCACTTCAAGATTTGCAAAGCACTTTAACAAGTATTGTCTCATTTGATCCTTGAAACAAACCTGGGGGGTAGGTGCTATTATGATCCCCATTTTACAGATGAGGAAACTGAGGCAGACAAAAACCAAGAGAATTGTCCAAGGTCACAGAGATAGTGTCTGAATGAATTCTGGTCTTGTTGACTTCTAAGTGCTATAAGCTGGGACAGCTGGGTGGCACAGTAGATAGAGTGACAGGCCTGGAGCTAGGAAGACTCATCTTCTTGAGTTCAAATCTGGCCATCTACGAGCTGTATGACCTTGGGCAAGTCATTTAACTCTATCTCAGTTTTCTTATCTGTAAAATGAACTGGAGAAGGAAATGGCAAACCACTCCAGTATCTGTGCCAAGAAAACCCCAAAATGGGGTCACGAAGAGTAGGACAGGACTGAAAAACAACTGAATAAGTGCTATGTATCCATGGCGCCACCTAGCTGCCATGACAGTGACACCCAATGAAATTAAGTGACTTACTGAAGGTTATACAGTTAGTAAACAACACAGCAGGATTTGAACCCAGATCTTCTAACTCCAGAGCCAGTGCTGATACCACTATACCATGCTGGCTCCTACTGAAGGGCAACCAGAATGCTCAAAGACCTCAAGATCAGGCTGGGTGAGGACCAGATGAAGGAACCAGGGATGCTTAGTATATAGAAGAGAATACTTGGATGGTATGGTCCATGATTGCTGTCTTCAAGTAACTGAAAGACTGACCCATAAAAAGTCAATGAGACTTGTTCTGTTTTACTCCAGAAGGCAGAATCAGGAATAAGATGCAGAAACTGAAGAGACAAATTTAGGCCTAACATAAGAAAAATTTCCCTAATAATTATAGCTATCTCAAGATGGAATGGATTGACTTAGGAGGAAGTGGGTTCCCCAATCTCCCTGCCCTTACTAGAGGTCTTCAAAGAAAGACTAGACTTTTTAAAGCCTTAATCACTGAATGGGTGCTGCCGCCTCAGTCAAACAGATCTGTTAAAGACCTTAGCTTGAAAAGGCCAAGGACCTCCACTGCATCCTGGGTCATCTCCAATTGTCCTGATCCATATCTGGCCACTGGACCCAGATGGCTCTGGAGGAGAAAGTGAGGCTGGTGACTTTGCAGAGCCCTGACTCACTTAAATCCAATTCGTTTGCTTGTCACGGCATCATCTCCCTGATGTCATGGTCCTCTTCGAGAACAAAGGACAAACAGTAAGACTAGGACCACTTTGGCAATGTTGTAGAAGGGGGTCTTCTTCATATATGGGCCAAGCAACACAGCCTTGAGATCCTTCCCAACCCTAAGATTTGATCATGCTTCAGGATAATGTATGCAGAGCACTTGAGAAGGTGCTAGACAAACACATACTACAGTGGCAAAAGCATTCATTACACATTCAGTCATCCCAACACGAACCAGATACTCCAACAAAGCTCATGATGGCTTACCATTGGAGCAATTGTTAACATACTGTCCCACAGCCAGTGGATTTTGTACCTCCGACGTCAGCCATGTACTGTCACTCATTTTAAAAGGGCCAAGTTGGTCTCTCCCACTGCATGACCTAAAACAGGTAAAAACATTAGCTCAACGATTGATCTCATCTAACTCAAAAACAGAATTTGAAAACATTATTAACACTAGGATTCTAATTAAAATATTTTTTCCATTTTTCTACTACTCAAAAACCTCAAAAAATCAGATTCCACACCACAGTGCCATTCACCAAATATTACTTATCTATTTCATACGGCAATTAATACACAGGAGCTTTTTAACTGGATTTTTTTCTTTTTCTTATTAATTTATTTTTAGTTTTCAACAATAACATCTATATACTTTTGAGTTTTAAATTTTTCTCCCTATCCCTCTCCCTCTCCCCTCCCCAAGATGGTGTGCAATCTGATATAGGCTCTACATATACATTCCTCTTAAACATATTTTCACATCAGTCTTGTTGTAAGTAACTGGATTTTTAATCCCAGTACAAGGTGTAGTGGAAAGAATATTCAATTTAGGGTCAGAAGATGTGTGTTAAAATCCTGGCTCTACTACTTACTGGCTGGGCTGCCTTGGATGGGTCATTTAACCTTTTCCAGGCCTCAGTATCCCCAGATACAAAATGAGAAGGTTTTACTAGATGATTCCTAGGGTCCATTCCAGACCAGAATCCTACATCAGGAAATAAATATTTATTAAGCACTTATTTTGTGCCAGGTACAGTACTCAATGCTGGGGCTACAGAGAAAGGCAAAAACATTGTGCCTACTGTCAAACAACTCACATTCTAATTGGAGGGACTATAAGCAACAATTATGCACATAGAATATACGGGGAGTGAGACTGGGAAGTAATCAGAGAGAGGGAGCATTAGTAGTTAAAGGTACCAGGAAAAGGACTCCTGAAGAAGGCAAGATTTGAGGTTACTTGGGAAGGAAACCAGGGGGCAGAGGTGAGGAGGGGGAACATTCCAGTCATGGAGGACATCCAGTAAAATGGCACCATATCAACTACTCTGGAGAATAATTTGGAACTATGCCCAAAGGGCTATACAATTGTACATACCCTTTGACCCAGCAATACCACTACCAGGTCTGTATTCCAAAGAGATCAAAGAAAAGGCATAAGGACCTATTTGTACAAGAATATTTATAATCACCATTTTTGCGGTGGCCAAGAATTGGAAATTGAGGGGATGCCCATCAGTTGTAGGAATGGCAGGATAAGTTGTGGTATATGGTTGTGATGGAATACTGTTGTGCTAATGGAAATGATGAGCAGTATTGTTTCAGAAAAAACTGGGAAGGCTTATATGAATTGATGCAAAGCAAAGTGAGCAGAACCAGAAGAACATTGTATATAGTAACAGCATTATTGTAACAAAGCTCAGCTGTGAAAGATTTAGCTATTCTGATCAAGACAGTGGTCTAAGACAATTCCAAAGGACCCATGAGGAAAATTGTTACCTACCTCCAGAGACAGAACTGACAAACTCTGAGTACAGATTTAAGCATACTTTTTTTACTTTATTTTTCTTGGGGTTGTGTGTGTGTGTGTTTTCTTTTGCAACATGGCTAATATGGAAATGTTTTATATGACTATATATATATATATACACATACATATATATATATACACATAATCAATATCATATTACTGCCTTCTCAAGGGGTGGAGGAGTGGGAGGAAGAGAATTTGGAACTCATTTTTTTTCAATAGTCTTATTTCCCCCCAGTTACATGTAAAAACACTTTTTAACATTCATTGTGGTTTTTTTTTTTAAGTTTTAAGTTCCAAATTCTATCCCTGACTCCTTTTCCTCCCCCCTCCTTGAGAAAGGAAGCAATCTGATATAGGTTATACCTGGTCAATCATGTAAAACATTTCCATATTAGTCATTTTGTACAAGAAAACAAACAAAAAAAGGAAAAAAGTGAAAAATAGTATGCCTCAGTCTGTATTCAGATGATGTCAGTTCTTTCTTTGGAGGTAGATAGCATTTTTCATCATGGGTCCTTTGGAATTGTGTTGAATCACTGTCTTGATCAGAGTAGCTAAATCTTTTACAGCTGAGTTTTGTTACATTACCATTACCAACTTACCTGTATACAATTTTTGATATTCCTTTATCATTTCCATCAATAAGCATCCCATCTAGGCACCTAAAAATGAATGGATTTCCAATGGACTGGAAAAAAATTGGCTCATGCTTCTGATATACTGTACCTATTAACACAAGACAATATAAACTTGTATATATTATAAACACAAACATCTGGGCAGCTTTGTTGCGAGGAAAAACTCAAGATTATTTCGTTTTCCTAACATACTGTATTCTATTCTTTTGCAAAATATCTGAAGGAACTTAGAATGCCTAAGATGTATGCTTCTAATCTTTGTTGGTAGGATTTCAGATTAACTTTTCTACCTCAAACAAACAAAATTGTTAGAACATAAACTTTATCCTCTCTGACTTCTAGACAGATCTTTGTGAGATGTTAAAGTGTCTCATCACACAGCAGTGAAACCTGCAAATCCAACAATACAAAACAATTATCTTAGCAACTGACAACTTAACTTCCGATTTGGGGGTCTTCTTACCCATCTAATTTTTAAGAGGTAAGTATTTAGTTTCTATCAGGAAGCCTTCGAAAAATGAGATCAGTTCATTTGAAGGAAGAAAGGAAGCAGTTCCTGCTGTTCAATCATGTCTGACTCTCCATGACCCCATTTGGGTTTTCTTGGCAAAGATACTGGAGAGGTTTGCTATTTTCTTCACCAGCTCATTTTACATATGAGGATCTGAGGCAAACAGGGTTAAGTGACTTGCCCAGGGTCACATAGCTAGTAAGTGTTTGAGGCCAGATTTGAAGTCTGGTCCTCCTGACTCCAGGCCTGCTATTGTATCCACTGCACCATGTAGCTGCCCTCCAAAAAAGCAATATGATGTAGAAAAAAAAAAAAAAGCCTTACTTTTGGAGGCAGCAGTGGACTTAAGTTCAAATCCTGCCCCAGACTCTTGCTAACTCTATAACCATAGGCTAGTTACTTAACTCTCTAAGCCTTGGTTTTCTCATCTCTGTAATGCAAAGAATATCTGCAGCATAGACTTCAAGGCTTTTGTGAGTATCAAATGAGATGTCTATGAGTCCTTACAAATTTTAAAAGCACTAGATCAGGCACCATTTTCAATAAGAGAATATAAACAAAAATCAACATAAATTTTCTGACTGTTCCAACTTTGGGAAAGTTTATCGTTTACAAAAACACTGAAGTATTTTTTTTCAATAATTGAAAATCCCATAGGTAAACATATTCTGTAGTCACTGTACAGTATGGAAACTTCCTCCAAGTGATACAGATAAGACAATTTGCAACTTAGAGTCTTGAGAGCCTTGTTTGTCGCACTCAGAAGTTAAACTACTTGTCCTGGGTCACACGGCTAGCATGGGTCAGAGGCAGCACTCAGATTCAGGTCTCCCTGCCCTAGAGGTTAGGTCTCTATCCTCTATGTCCATAGCCTTTCGCTGGAACTGATCATTTTAAAAAGTAAAATGCTTCATTTTCTAATTGCAAAAAGAATGTGAAAGTTCTATTAACTCACCCTTGAGGTGTTAATTCTATTTTCCGCACTGTTATCTATACTTGTAGTTTTCTAAACTTATGTGGCTTTTTCTCCTATGTCTGCCAAATCCTCACTCACACAAATGTGTCAGTGCAGAAATTAGAACATTCTCCTGAGTCTCTGTACATTTAATCAAAATAAAAACATTTATTGTAGTAAACACTCCAAAATATTATTTATGAGTAACTTCAGTTCTACATCAATATAGCATCAAGCTTGAGTTTTATGTTAATATGTAAAAGATGTGTCTGTCATCTTGTTAGCCTGGGAAAGTCCCAGTGTTAGAACTCTCTCTATCATAACCGTTCACAATTTTTCTGTGATTTAGTAGACATGCTCTAGGGAGCTGCCTGAGATACAGATAGTTGTCCAAAAGCATTCAGCTAGTAGGTATCAGAAGCAGGTGTCAGAATCTAGGTTTGCAAGCCCAGTGCATCTGTACCAGATAAAAAACATACAGGGGCAGGGGGGAGGGAGAGGGAGGATGATGAGGTGGCAGCTAGGTGGCACAGTGGATAGAGTACCAGTCCTGGAGTCAGGAGGTCCTGAGTTCAAATCCGGCCTCAGACACTTGACACTTCCTAGCTGTGTGACCCTAGGCAAGTCACTTAACCCCAATTGCTTCACAAAAAAAGAAAAAAAAACCCAAAACATAAAACAAAAAAAAACATACCAGGGAAATGTTTAATGCAATAATTAAAAGTATAGTACAACATAGATAACGTGAGTTTGTGGTTTTCTAAGTCAATTTGGGGCAGCTAGGTGGCGCAGCAGATAGAGTCCTGGCTTTGGATCAGTAAGACTCATCTTCCTTAGTTCAAATCTGGCCTCAGATACTCAGAAGCTGTGTGACCCTCGGCAAATCATTTGTTTGCTTCAGTTTCTTCATCTGTAAAATGAACTGGAGAAGGAAATGGTAAAACACTTTTGTATCTTTGTCAAGAAATCCCTAAATGGTGTCGTAGAGAGTCAAACACAACTGAAAAAAGACTGAACAACAAAAAAGTCAACATGTAGCATGCAGGGATTTCTTTCTATTTGAGTTTGACACCACTACATACACCATTGTCTCTATTAATACACAGTAAATTTCCAAACCAAGATGATGATCTATAGGAAATAGAAGGCCAGGCAATGCTCTCAGGACAGGTGTTAGTCACTTTTACTGAATCTATTTTCATTTAATTCATTCAATAAGCATTTACTAAGCATCTACTATGTATTGAGAATGTATTGGTAAGTCATTGAACATATCAGTACCAGGATACATAGACACAACTGTTCCTTTTGGCACAAATCCTTTGGTAACAAAGACTCCTTTTCCAGCAGAAATCAATGAACTAGTTTCTCGGGAAATACTGAAGCCCAATGTATTAAAGAGAATTTCTCCCGGCTTGTAGATCTTTTGCTGCTGAGTGTTGTATCTGGGCTGTTCCGTCCTTTGATGAGTGACCAACAAATCCCGATATTTTGATTTAATGGCTTCTGGAAGCAAGACAAGGATGTCTGTTTGTCTACTGAAATTACTTATGAACAGAGCCTGAAAAACTTTCAGTAATATTCCTAGGACATCTTCGTCTGGAATAATTTTGTCTTTGGAGTCCTCTGGAACATATCTCAAGGTCCTGAAAAATGGGAAAAAAGACTGTTCACCATTCTCTGCCAGGAACCAAGGGGAAATCATTGCCTTCATCTGATAAAAAGCTTGACTTTCTCAATGGATTTAAGGTTATTGGTCCCAACTGGGAACTGGGATAACAAATGCTCAAGGCTATAACATTCAGAACTATTTGGAATAGCCTGACTCTGCAGCTAGATTGAACAGTACCCCTTGGTCTAAAAATAAGACTTCCTACTTTCCACTTGGGGTTCTCACATCTTAATAGGTCTTTCTATAAACATGTTGTAATCTCAGCACAGGGAAGAGATGTCACATTTATGAATAAACTCATAGGATCATAGAACTAGAGCCTGAAAGGAACTCAGAGACCTATGATATCTCCTTGTGGCATACAGATGACCCTTAGTCCATTGTATTTGGAGCTGGAAGAGAACTCAGGGATCAGGTTACATCATTATATAAACAGGTAAATTGAGGCTCAAAAAAAAAAAAAAGGCAAAATGATTTGCCCAAGACTGCACAGGCAGTAAGGAGCAGAGCCAGAATTTTAACCCAGATTCTCTGACTCTTGAGACTTGTTTCCTTTCCATGACTCTGTACCTCCTCTTCTGGAAGTCCTGAAAGGTCCTACACAGAGCTGGAAAACCATTGGGGACAAGTTTGACAGTAGACTGTATGGTATATGTCTTCTGAAGACCTGTTTAACTGGGCATGGAGATACTCATGACCAGATGCTTGGTCCCAAAGCAATGAAATTTTCCACCACAAACCGTGAAGTCTTGATGATAGCACATTTTGTGTTGGTAGAATGAGTGCCCAATGAAATCACAGACTTTTTCCAAGTACTGAAGTATGCCAGCCAAACAATTTCACTCTATTCTTTCCCACTTCTATCTGCTCGACTTTTGGGAGGTTAAATTAGTTTCTAGATTTTGTCTTTCCTTTCTGCAAGGCAGGTAAATAATTCCTGCCTAAGACTTCAAGCGTATAAATTCATTAAATTCATCATTTGATTTCTGAGGCAAAACAAAAACACCACTGGATTTGTAAAAGACAAAAGTTAAACACTATCTGTGGGTTGTTATTGTTCAGTTGTTTCAGTTATGTCCAACTTGGGACTGTCTTGGCAAAGATACTGGAGTGGTTTGCTATTTCCTTCTCCAGGTCATTTGACAGATGAGGAAACTGAGGCAAACAGGGTTATGTGACTTGTCCAGGGTCACACAGCCAGTAAGTGCCTGGGGTCAGATAACTTGGGAAGATGAGTCTTCCTGACTCCGAGCCTGGTGCTCTATCCACTGCACCTCCTAGCTGCCCTGCAGGTTGCTAGACCATAAACACCTAGTTTAACAGTTCTCTCACACTGTGGGTGCTTACTCAACGTTAATTGATTGATTTCATTGTTTTTCAGTCATATTCAATTCTTCATGGCCCCATTTGTGATTTTCTTGGCAAAGATACTGGAGTGGTTTGCCATTTCCTTCTCCAGCTCATTTTACAGATGAGGCCAACAGGGTAACTTGCCCAGGGTTACTTGCCAGTGTCTGAGGCCAGATATGAACTAAGGAAGATGAATCTTCCTGACTCCAGGCCCAGCATTCTATCCACTGTGCCATCTAGATGCCCAATTTGATTTCATTTTCATTCAGCTTATTTTTTCGGTTTGACTAACAAATTATTCAATAAAATCTACCATAGCACTAATTCCAATCTTTTATCACTAGTTAGAAATGTTTCTATTTCTTGTTACTATAGATGGCTTTAATTTCTTCATCTGAACACTGCCTGTTCACATCCTTTGATCATTTATCAATTGGGGAATGACTTGTATTCCAATAGATTTGACTTAATTCTCTATATATTTTAGAAATGAGGCCGTTATCAGAGAGACAGGTTGTAAGAATTCTTTCCCTATTTTCTACTTTCCTTCTAATCTTGCTTGCACTGGCTTTGTGCAATAACTCTTCAATTTAATGTAATCAAAGTTATCCATTTTGCTTTTCATAATGTTCTCTATCTCCTGTTTGGTCATGAATTCTTTTGTTCCCCATAAATCTGATTGGTAAACTACTCCTTGCTCTCCCAGTTTGCTCATAGTATCAGCCTTTATATCTAAATCATGAACCCATTTTGACTTTATTTTGGTATATGGTGTGAGATTTTAGTCTATGTCTAGTTTCTGCCATACTCTTTTACAGTTTTCCCAGCAGTTTTTGTCAGAGTGAAGAAATGTTTCTATTTCTCCAAATAGCTTGTTTAATTTGCCTTTATGGATTTATGTCTCTAGTACAAGAGTTATACAATTCCAATGCTGATTTTAGGGTAGGTGATGGGCTTGTGAATTTCAGCAAGTTCATTAATCTCTCTAGACCTCAGCTTTGTCATATGTAAAATGGGAAGAAAGAGTTGCAGTAAATAAATGAACTTTAAAGTCCTTCACAACTCTATCCTATGATCATATTTTAAATAGGTTTTTCTCAGATATGAGCTTATGTGTATAGCTTACTTCCTTTTTTGTTGTGTCTCCCTATTAGACTGTAAACTCCCAGAGGGCAGGTACTTTTTAATTAATTGTATTTCTGTTGATTAGCATGCTTAATAAACATTTACTGGATTGGATTTTTAAAAATACAGCCTCGAATCTGTACAAATGCCAAATTTATTATTTAAGCTAGCTGTTATTTTTCTACTTGTAGAAGAGAGCAGTGCCTTCTTTTGAGGAAGAAATTCCAAAATTGTGATTCTGACTTTGATGGTCACTGGCAGAGCCCAAGACTCTTCAGATTTGGTTTCCTGTTCACTGAAATGCAATTCTCCCTCCCCCACCCTGAAGTTCTTTTGAAGATGGGGAAAAGTTCCGGTGGGGATGAAGAAGGATGACTAGGGTAAAACAACCAAAGACAACAGCAATAAAATGTAACATCGATCTTCTCCCCTCCCCCCCCCAAAAGATTCAATATAGTGCCGGGAGAGACCAGGTCTGACTTCAAGACCTGATATTTACTGTGTGATGTACAAGTTACTTAAGTTCTCAGTCTCAGGTTCCCCTAATAATTGCACCGTCTGCCTGCTTCACTGGGTTCTTGTGAGTACAAATGAGACTAAACCACCCTACACACCTTAAGGTGAGTTGTTACTGGAAATGGGAAAATAACTCCACCTTCCTAAGCCTCCTTCCCCGCTATTTGTAAAACAGGGACAGTAGTTTTCTAGCCTGTTTTGAGGAAGTGCTTTGCATATCGAGATACAAGCTTGGCGGTTTAATGCAATTATTATCCTCCCAAACCAAGGCGGAAAGGGATGGTATTTCAGTCTTCTAGCTGGAAGCTCGCTGTTCAAAACCTTTCATGTAACACATCTGGCTGAGGCTAGAGGAGGCATCGGAGCAGTACAAAAACACAGAACTCATACAGGTTCTAATCCGGACTCTGCCACTTCATTCGCCAGACCTCCCGTCAAGTCACTTAGCGTCCCTGGGCCTCAGCTTCCTCATCTGTAAAATGACGGCGTTGGATTTAGAGGTCTCTTTCAGCTCCAAAGCTTTTCTTAAAACACATTTTTATTTTTAAAAAACTTAAAGTCAAGGTTTT
Organism: Vombatus ursinus; assembly: GCF_900497805.2. Taxonomy (NCBI): domain Eukaryota; kingdom Metazoa; phylum Chordata; class Mammalia; order Diprotodontia; family Vombatidae; genus Vombatus; species Vombatus ursinus. The sequence continues at coordinate 20,120,605 of NW_020954550.1, forward strand.
ATTTTCAAAATCTTTAAAATAAAATTTAAAGTCAAAGTTTTATTTTCAAACTATTTAAAATAAATTTAAAAAGTTATTTTCAAAGTCTTTTAAAATACATTTCATTTTATTTAATCTTCTAACACATTTTATTGTTATGTTTTTACATCCCCTACATCTTCCATTGTGTCTTTCCCCCTTATCCCTCCCAAAAAGTGATTCTTTATACTAAATAATTAAAATTAAAAAACAAAAACAAACAGTTCTAAATGCAGGATCTTAAGTGCAGCAAAGAAAGCGCAGCCAGGAAGTCGCGGACTCCGGGAGCTCACAGGGAGACCCCGCCCCGCCCCGCCCTCCAGACCGCGCCAGCCCCGCCCACATCCCCCTCCCCCCCCCCCTCCCCCTCCCCCTCCCCTCTCTCCTAATCCCCGGGGGCTCAGAGTCGGGTCCCGTCCGCCGGCAGGAGCTCTCAGCACGCGCGGGTGCCCAGCAGGGCCAGAGCCGAGCAGCGCGGGGGAGGCGCACAGCAGGAGCAGGGCTCTGCCGGGCCGGCCCGAGGGTGGGGGCCCTGCTGGAGGAGCACCGTCCTCACCTCCGGTTCTGGCTCACGTTGAGTGCGATCCAGGGCACGAAGCGGTATTTGTAGCGGTGCCACCGCTGCCGCAGGACCCGGAGCAGCGTGCGGAACAACATGGAGCACCCGCGAGGCCCCTCCTCCCTCCGTCTCCCGGGCTCCTCCTCCTCCTCTCCTCCCCCTAGGACTGTCTCTGGCTCCGGCTCCTCCTCCGGCTCCTCCTCCTCCTCCTCCTCCTATTCCCTCCTCCCTTTTTTCTCCCTCCTCCCTTTAGAACTATCTCTGGCTCCTCCCCCTAGGACTGTCTCTGGCTTCTCCTCCTCCCCTTTTCCTCCTCTCTCTAGAACTATCCCTGGCTCCTCCTCCGAGGACAGTCTCTGGCTTCTCTTCTTCCTCCTCCATTAGGATTATCCCTACCTCTTCCTCCTCCTCCTCCTAGGACTATCCCTGGCTCCTCCTCCCCACCCCCAGTACCATCCTCAGCTTCTCCCCCTCCCCGCCCTAAGCTCCTTAACAGTTTGTACAGCAATCTCTTTTTCCCCCTTACACTTCCCATCAGTCTTCTTTCCCTTACTACGGTCCCTAAGTCAAACCACTTCCACAGTCTTTTTTAATATTATTTCCCTTCCCAATATCTCCGTCTTGGTGAAAAGGCCTGCTAGCTCTGGTTCACCACCCTCTAACCCACCCATCTCACAATACAGCATATTCCACCTCCCTCCTCCGAACCTCTAAACAAGTGCCGCGTACTGGTCAGTCTTCCTCTCTGCCTGCTAAAATTCCTAGCTTCCTTCAAAGAATCAATTTGGTGCCACCCAGTATCGAAAACGAGTTTTTTCCTTTTCCTTTCATTTATCAACACTTTGTATTACATTGTATATCGTTTATGTTTACTTGTGATCACGTCTTTATATCTCGAGGTTAGTAGGGTGTTGGGATTTTGGTTTTTGCACATAAATGTAGAATTGAATTCCTACCTTTCATTTTCTCTTCTGTATTTGTTCATTCATTCTTTTATTCAGCAAGTATTTATTCAGGACCTAGTATACATAGGAATTTCGATTTAGAGCTGAAAGGGATTTTAGGAATCGTCTAATCCAACCGCCCCCCTCTCTCATTTTATAGTCTTAAAGAGAGGAAAGGATCTGTCCCAAAGTAGCAAATAGCAGAGCTAGAACTGGAACTCAGATCTTCTAAAATCCAAATCCCGCCCTCTTTATACCAAGCAAGGCTCTCAGCCAGCTGTGGGAGGAGATACAAAGATAAATTCAAATTCAACAGCTAACACTTAGTCTCTTGCCCTTAAGGAATGCCCCAATTCAACCCTACAAGTATTATATGTAATAGAATGTTAGATTAGGAAGGGACCTTAGAGACCGTTTAAGTCCAGTCCTCTCCTTTTACAGTGGAAGAAACGGAAGCCCAGAAAGGAAAGTGACTTGCACGGGATATAAGAGCTAATTTCTGGCAAAATCCATCAACCTCTCTAGATTACAATTTCCTCAACTATAAAATGAGAGTATGGGACAAAATGACCCCTAAGGTCCTTCCTAGATCTAAAATTTTAACTTGCCTTAAGACCACTGTTATTTAACAACAGATGTGACTTTATTGCTTAGATTTCCTGTTTGCACAATGCAAAACCCTTAACATTAAAATATAATTGAGAGGGAGAAGTGCATGATTTCTGAATTGAAGTTATCTGTCCTGACCTTTTAAAAGAACCCTCCTTGGATTGAGTGAAATAATTGTAAAGGTAAGAATTCTCCGATAAAAATCTGAGACTATCTGTTCAGCTGATCTTAATTTCCTCTTTAATTTATTATCCTTTTTTTGTCTTCTTTCCCTACACCTGAGCCCCCCCATAAAAGAAGTTGTAAGAGCTTCATTTCTTAGACTGACAGACTTCAAGCCCTTCATTTTAACAATAATTAAGTAGGATAAGTAAGTACTATGCAAGGAATTGTCCTAGGTGAATTACCAAGACAAAAATGAAAACAAGTCCCTGACGTCCAGAAACTTACATTCCACTACGGAGATAGGGCATGTACAGGCATATATAAATGAAGGTAATTTGATGGAGTGGATGAGGGAAGAGTTAGGGAGGAATTTAGTGGGGCGGTGGCAGCTGAGCTGAGCCTTGAAAGAAGACAAGAATTTTGAAAGACAAAGTTGAGAAGAGAGTGGGGATCCAAGTCTAGCAATTTGATTGATATTCCTAAGGTACAAACCTGACTGTGTCAACCCCACCTGAAGAACTTTTAATGACACCTTGTAGTCTTCACTTCCCACCTGGGTGCTCTACTGTCTTTAGAAATTCATCTTTCTGAAAGATCAAATGGTCTCTGAAACTCAACCATGTTCAGTACCCTCTGCCCCTTGGGCCCCTATAAGAACTCCTCCAAGATCCTCTATTTAAGGAGGAGACCCAAGGCAGGCACCTCATCATTTCCCATCCAGTTGCAGGACTTCATCATGCCCTTGTCCCTTTCAGCCACTATGCTCCCTCTCATCCCTCCCCACTCACCCTTTCAGTTTCTTTTCTTTTCTTTTTCTTTTTCTTCTTGTTTTTTTGGCAAGGCAATGAGGGCTAAGTGATTTGCCTAGGATCACACAGCTAGTTAGTATCAAATGTCTGAATCTGGATTTGAACTCTGGGCCAGTGCTCCACTGCACCACCTAGCTACCCCACCTCCTTTTAGTTTCTTTTAATGTATTTCGTGAGTCTCTGAGGCAGGGACTGTCTGTATCCCCAGAGCTTAGCTCAGTGTCTGCCACATAATAGGTGCTGAATAAGTGTTTATTGACTGACTGGTTGACTATCTGTAGAATAAAATAAAATAAATAAATAAATAAATAAATGAAATACTGTCTGAGGTTTAAAGCTTCCCAAACCCTCCTACTTCCAAATTTTCCTATTATGTACTATGTAGGGCACAGCTATTGGTCCAGTCACTTAGACTCCCCACCTTGGTGTCATCTTTGACCCCTCACTCTCACCCGGCTTGTCCAGTCTGTTGTCATATCTTGTCATTTCTAACTTTACAACATCTCTTGTGTTGTACACAGTTCCATAGCTACCACCCTAATGTAGGCTCTCATTACCTCACCTGGATGGGTCCTTAACCTTTTTTTAATGCCATGGACCCCTTTTGTCGGTCTGGTGAAAACTATGGACATTTTTTCAGAATTTTATTTTTAAATGCATGAAGTCCATAGGATTACAAAAGAAAGCAATTATACCAAAATGCAGTTAGCAAATTAAAAAAAAAAATCATAGATCCTAGGTTAAGAACCTTGATTCTAGTTAATTTCTTCCCAATTTAATTCATTTCCCACAGTGCTTTTCCTAAAGCAAAGGCCTGCCTATGTCATTCCCCTACTCAATAAACTCCATTGTTACAATGAACTTGAATAGGTTCCCAAAGTGGGCGATACTGCTCCCTGGGGGGTGTTGGAATGAGGGGGTGGTAGACTCAGGTGCAATTGGGGGGCAGTGAATAGAAGTAAGGAGGCAATGGAAGCATAAGGAGAGAAGAGAAGAAAATTTTGAAAAACCATTCATACATGTTTCATCTGTTGTGTAACAGAGTTAAAGTTGTAGTGATTGCATTATTTTTCAAATAAACACACAAGATGCAAGTTATAACCCATCAGTGGTCAAATTAGCTAATAGGTTTTAACAAACAAGTGTTGGCCAAGTGAGCTTGTCGTGCATTGTTGGGAAGTCCAGCATGCATGTGCAGGAATACGTGCATGTAATGACTTGTTTATGATACAATATTAAGTTGTTACATGATGAAATATTGCATCATTAAAATTTCAATGCAGAAAAAAACAAATTTACAATAAATTATTAAATTTGTGTCATTTAAAAATAAATATTTTATATTCTTTTGAAGTGACACAAATTTTAAAAAAAGTTAAAGGGTTAAAGAAAGTAGATTTCCAGGGGGGCACTGAGTAAATTTTTTTTGAAAAGGGGGTGGTAGGCCAAATAAGTTTGGGAACCTCTGAACTACAGCGTCAAACATAAAGTAGTCTGTGTGGGGGGAAAGAATAAGCATTTATTAAGCACCTACTATGTGTCAGGCATTATGCTAAGCACTACAAATGTCTCATTTGATCCTCACAACAACCTTATGACCTCCTTTTTGCAGTTAAGGAAACTGAGGCAGACAGAGATTAAGTGACTAGCCCAGGGTTACACCGCTAGCTAGTATGTGTCTGAGGCCAGATCTGAATTCAAATCTTCATGTCACAAAACAGGGTGGATAGAGTGTAAATATCCACCCTGTTTTACAAAAGAGTTCTAAGAGCAATTAAAGCTCTTCACAACTTGGCTCCTTCCTTTCCAACCTTTCTAGACTTCTTACGCTTTATTCCCTACACTCTGTGATCCAGCAATTCATTTACTACTCCTCAAACATTATTTCCTGTCTCTGCGCCTTTCACTGGATGTTCTCTGTGCCTGGAATGCTCTGTCTCAGTTTCCCTGGCTTTCTTCAACACTCACCTCAGATTCCATCTATTGCAGGAGACCTGTCTAGATCCCCTAGCAGCTAATGATTTTCCCTTTGAGATTATCTTCCTTTGGCATGGATATATCTTGTATATATAATGGGGGACTGGCCAATGTAAGTCTATTCCTCAGATCATATGCAATATTCCCTGCCTGGTTTGTTTCAGTCCAACCCACGGAGGCTTAGTGAGCCTACTTACAGCCACAGGTGAGCAAAGGGCTTGCAATGTGTGGTGATGAGGAGTTTTCTAATTTTTTTTTGCAGCTAGGACTAATGATGGAACCAGAACTGAGTTCACATAAAAAAAAAATTGAGCCACCCCTTTATGATTGATAGGCTCCTTTTTGGGTTTCTCTGGTATTTAAAAAAAATTTTTAAAATTTAATAAATAATAATTATTATTTAATTTGAAAAAAATTAAGCATTGCTATGAGCCTGTGGATGACGTAAGAGGCAGTGGATCCTATCTTCCTTTGTTTATTTTACCTATGTTTTTATTTTGATAGAATAGAATTATGACCCTTTGAGCTCTGAAAGAGTCCGCTGGAGCTGGTAGCAGAATTAGCTGAGTCCAGTGAGGTCCTAGCCTGAGGAATAGTCTGCTTAACAGAGACTGGAACCAATTACAGTGTCTGCACAAGCCCCGAAGCTCTACAAGCCACTTTCATTGCAGAGTCACCCACTTTTCTGGAAGCAGGCTCCCCAGCCTCTTCCACATGAAGGATCGCATCAGCACTTGCTATGGAGTAAGAGACAAGGATATGAGGGTATGCAGAGGTTTTGAGGTTTGGGAGAGCTGAGATGAGGGTACTCTCAACACTTAGAACACATGGCCTTAAACATCCCTACTAAGTAAGAGGTGAAATCTCCTCAAGGGGAGAATGAAAACAGGGAGTTTGAAAAGAAAGATCTCAATTGCTAGGAAGAGTCCGTCAGAGATTAATTAAAGGAGTATTCTGCCTCACCAAGAGATCAGCAGAATTTTTGTTGTTGCTGTCAAGTGTTTTTTTTTTTTCATTCGTGTCTGACTCTTCATGACCCCATTTGAGGTTTTCTTGGCAAAGAAACTGCAGTGGTTTGCCATTTGCTTCTCCAGCTCATTTTACAGATGAGGAAATTGAGGCAAATAGAGTTTAAGTGACTTGCCTAGGGTCACACAGTGTTGGAAATAGAGCGCCTTAGACCTCCTCAGCAGGTTTGGGAATTTAGCCCGGGAGAGCTGCTGCAGCCCGTTGCTTTCCCAGTTACAATGCCGAGTGGAGTCTTACTCTCAATGACGAAACTAATTCTGGAGTGAAGGAAGAATCATTTATTATGGTTTTCGCAAGAATTGAGTGTGCCCCCTGAAGGGAGAGGCATACCATACAGAAGTGAGAGCCAGCTTTTATGCTATTAGTAAGATCCTGCTCGTCCCATCAGAGCTAGGATTGGTTCTAGGCCTTCGGGGTTACAATCTTCTTTGCATGCCCATCCCATGTTGCTCCTTGACATGTCACCCCACCTGGATCATGCGTCCCATGTTCAAAAATGGCAGCTATCTCCACCCTTGGGGTGTGTCAGTTAATATTCAATAAGCTTATTAAGCAAGCATAGTGGAGAAAAGTCTTTGCTTTGTCCTTGACCCCAACCGATTACAACCGGTTTAGCCTCCAGGGCTCTTTCTTAAGAAACTAGTTGTTTTGCAAAATGTTTGGGGCCCTTGCCTAACCTCTAACCCTTTCCCACACACAGCTAGTGTCTGAAGCCAGATTTGAACTCAGGAAAATGAGTCTTTCTGACTCCAGGGATGATCAAATGTTGGGGATTGATAAAGTGGGAACAACAGATGGACACAGGGGCAAGATATTGACTGGTGGTGGATAATCCCTCGTTGAAAAGGCTAAGTATTGAGCCAAGACAGAAGTGAGGGAAGTAAAGCTACAATAGGGGACAAATGGTGTGGGAGAGATTTATGGCCCTTTCATCTTGATGAGGATAAAGATCATAGAATCAGATTTAGAGCTGTAAGGGATCTCAGATATATTCAATGAAAGAGGAGGAAACTCCGACCCAAAGAAATTAAAGGAATGCTTTCTGGAGAAGCAAGGCAGTGGCAAAGGTGAGAGATTGTGATCTGCAATGGGATAAATAATCTATATGAGTAGATTCTCTGGAGTCATTAAAATACTTCCTAGGCTGAAGTTTGCCCTGAGAACTTGTGATAACTAGCAACCCTAAATCACTTGTTTATAGCAGTAGAGAAATGCTAATATCCAGGCTTTCAAAGTTGTACTTTTCAAGAGCTGTGTGCCCATTGAAAGGACTCTTTTGGGGGGAACATCAGCTTTGCTCATTTGCACAAGCCCCCTCTCTGTCAACCTGAATTAAAGAAGACTGACAAAACAACAAAAACCAGGGTCTTTTAACTGAGGCAAGGAAATTGCAATCCAGGGCCATCACACAGCACCAGGGCGCAGGAATGCCCAAGAAGGGCAGAGAGGGGCAGGGTTAAATACATTTCAACAGGAAGGGAATCTCATGGGAGGCACAGCCTCAAGAAGCTGTTATGTAAGTTGTTTTGTATAACAACCAAAAGTCCATAGCAAAGGTTGGGGGAGGCTGGTAGGGAAGGGTGGTATCTGGTCAGAACAATAGGCTTGGGCTCCAGGTGCAGCAATGGGGAAACCAGTTTGGATCTGCTCCAACTATGGGATCAGTTGGGATCAAAATCAGGTAGCCCCTTCTGATGTCTGCATTCAACACCCTTCACTCTGGAAGCCAGAAGAGAGAAAAGGCAATTAGAAATTGCACACCCTGGTCCTTAGCTCTCCCTATTCCACAGTTTAGGGGTTCTTTGAATAGGTATGGCATCTGGACCTGGATACTGTCATACATGTGTTTGACATTTAGTTCCACAAACATTAATCACATACCTACTCTATGTAAATCCATGAGCCATAGGTTTATAATCCAAGCTTTGCTACTTAGGACCTATATTACCCCAGGCAAGTAAATCATTTGTAGAGTGAGGGGATTGGACGTCTGTAGTCCCTTTCTGTCCTTTCTAAATCTATGATCATATAAAAATCTTGCCATCTAATAAAAAAAAACAGAATCAGGACTAAAAACTAGAAAAAAATGAAAAAAAAATGCTGACTTTGGTATTGGGGGGCCTGGCTTCAAATACTAGTCCTACCTATAAAACCTTGGATGTGTCATTTTATTTCATTGAACCTCACTTTCCTTGTCTGTAAAATAAGGCAGTTGGTCTTAAAGATCTGTCATATTCCTTCTAGCTCTGAGTAGTTTTGTCAAAAAAAAAAAAAAAGGTGAATTAGTCTCCCTGTCACCTCCAGGCTTTCTGAACCCTAGTCTATCCTCTAACACATCTGCCAAAGTAATTTCCTTAAACTCTAATCTGATGATCACAGCACTCCCCCGATCAATTCCAGTGGCTTCCTACTTATTGCCTCAAGGAGAAAAAAATTAACTCCTCTGTTTATCTTTTCAAGCCTTTCATGACCTGGCCCCAACCCATCTTTCCAAGCTCGTTATGCATGTTTCTCCTGCCTGGACTCCTCTTTCCAGCCAAACTGGCCTCTCTGTTCCCCACCCATGACACTCCTTCTCCTATCCCCACGCTTTTGCACTGGTTATCCTTCATGCCTGGAGCATCCTCCCATGCCCGCTGGAATCCTCTTTTCCTTCCAGAAGCACATCAGACATCACATTCTTTAAAAATTCTTTTCTTCTCTACACCCCCCACACCCAATAGCTGGTGCCCTCCCACCCTACCTGTATTTTTATAGAACTACTTTATATTTTTACTTACAACTGCACGTTGTCTCTCCTGATAGAATGTTAACTCCTTGAAAACAGGGATTGCTTCTTGTTTTGTCTTTTTATCTCCAATACAATACCTGGTACATAATGGCTGCTTAATAAATACTTGTTGCTTAATTGATTTTATTTGGAGTAAGGAGACTTGGGTTTGAACAGATTCTGCCATCTACTACCCTTATCATTCTAGACAAGTTACTGGGTATCTCTGAGTCTCAGTTCCTCTATATGTAAAAAAATTGGGAGGCGGGGTTTGGACTATATAATTTTTACCTCTTCTAGCACAAAACCTAAGATCCTAGTACTGTGGTTATATTGTGGAAACAATTTACTCTGCTGCCATCTCCTGGACATCACATTTTATTACACAACAGCCACAAAAAGTATGGTCCGATTGAACGAGAAGTCCACAGAAAAGGCATTCAGCCAAAGCAAGAAGGAACAGGGCTATCTTTACCAGACCCTAACGTGAGTGATGGAGGCAGGCTGACAGAGAGACCTAGACCAGGAGGCATGAGGTTAGTGGACAAAAAAGCAAGTTGGGGAAACCAGTACTCTTTGTCTTGGGGGACTTAGGCCCTATGCACCTGGTAATGTTGTTGCTATGGACATTTGACCAACACTTTTCTGGGAGTTATGTGTTGTGATGTGGCTGCAACAGCTGAGACTAGCACTTGCACTCTAAAGAGACAGATACAGGAAAGAAGCAATCATTTTGGGAATGGATACAAGAATACTTGATTTTACATTGTTTACTTTCCCGTTTTGTTTTGTTTTTAGTATGCTATCTGCTTTGGTTGGGGTGGGGGGAGAGAAGAAACAAGGCTGTAAGAATTTTTCAGAATTAGGAAGTGCTAACCACTCTAATTATCACACCTCTTCAAGCCAATGTTGCTTTTTGCTAAGTATCACTGCCAGGTGGCACCGTATGAGAGAAGGGCTGAGGGATAGCTGCCTGGACAGCTACCAAACAGAAAGCTCCCCAGAAGCTGTCACCTCTTGCTTGGGTAACTTTCCTCTGGTGGGACCACCTGAAATATCACATATTTGCTTAATTTTGCCCACTGGAAAATTCTTATTTCTTTCTTGAAAATGCAACTGATCAAAGTGAATAGAATCAAGAGAACAATTTAGACTGACAACAAAATGGTAAAGACGAACAACTTTGAAAGAATTAGAAACTCTGTTCAATATAATCACCAACCATGATTCCCAAGGACTCTTGATGATACATGCTACATACCTCTTGATAGAAGTGAAGGCCTTAGAGCACAGAAAGGGAATATCTATCTAACTATCTATCTATCTATGTATTTATCTACTCATACACATATGTATATATACACATGCACACATATATACATGTATATACACACACATACACACACACATATATATGTAAAATTTTTGGACATAGACAATAGGTCAATTACTTGACTATATATATTTATAGCAAGGGTTTTGTTTGTCTTTCATTTGCTGGGAGAGGTTTAGAATGGGAAAGAGAAAGAGAAGTTATAATCTTGCTGATTTTAAAAAATAAAATATAATAAAAAAGAAAAAAATGTAGCACATCTCTTAATTGGACAAAATATACATATATGTGTGAGAATTCATACATGTTATTTCCCTTAATATAATGTAAACACCTTGAAAGGAAGTAATGTTTCATTTTTGTCTTTGTAACCCCAACACCTAGCATAGAACATAAGAGTATTTAATAAATCCTTGTGGATTGAATGATTGAGAATAAAGTCAGATTTTGCTAGAAGGCTAGGGCTAGTACTGATCCAGAGGACATTTGTGTAAAGGAGAATCTACCTCAAGAAACAATGAGTCTCAGGGCAGCTAGGTGACGCAATGGATAGAGCACCAGGCCTGGAGTCAGGAGGACCTGAGTTCAAATCCAGTCTTCTACCAGACACTTGACACTTACTAGCTGTGTAACCCTGGGCAAGTCACTTAATTCCAACTGCCTCACCAAATTTAAAAAAAAAAAAAAGAAACAATTAGTCTCTCCTTAAATTATTAAGACAATTCCTAGTTCTATCATTGCTGGAATAACTGGGTGGGTGGAGCTATGTCATTTACAAAAAAACTTCATATTCTATCCTTGACCCAGCTAGACTATAAATGTTCCTTTAAAACAAAACACCTATGAACTCAATCAATTGATTCTTTTCTTTAATTTTTATTGATATTTTTTGCTTTTATATCACCTTCATGTTCAAATGTATCCCTCCCTTACCCAAAGGGCCACCCCTTGTAACAAAGAATTAAAAAGAAATAGAAAAAAATCAATTCATCAGAACTAATTTTTTTAAAAAAACTGAGTCTAACAGCATATGTATTATTCCATGCCCTTAGTCCCCCACTTCTTAAATGAAGGGAGGGAAGTGAATCTTCTCACCTCTCATCCAGAACCCAGCTTGATTATTGTAATTAGACTCAGTTGCTTTTTTGATTGTTTGTTTCCCATTTACATTGTTGTATTTTTTGTATATATTGTTTTCCTGTCACTTATTTTACTCTGCACCAGTTCATGCCTTCCCATATTTCTCTGTACACATCATATTCATTGTCTCATTACTTTTAGGTACCACAATTTGTTTAACCATTCTTCTATGGATGGTATTTACTTTGTTCCCAGTTCCTTGCTGATATATATATGAGAGAGAGAGAGAGACAGACAGACAGAGACAGAGGCAGAGGCAGAGGCAGAGGCAGAGAGGGTATCCTATGAAAATATCGGTCTATTTCTTTCTTTGTCAATTGCTCTTTTACAGCAAGAGCAGCAGCAGGGGGCGCTAGCTCCCTGCTGGGTAGTCTACTTAGGAGGGCTATGAGATCCCATGTTTTCAGCTTCTATTGTCTCTTCTGCACATCTAACTCACCTACACCTCGGCATCCTTCTAATAAAAACGTCCACTTGCTTTCAACCTTGTCTATTACTTTTTTCCCCCTCCTCTTGTAAAACAAATGATCTGCCTGAAAAGAAGGGGCAACACAGTGGTCTTCCTCTACCTGTCTGGTCCATCACATAATGGAGTTGTCAGTCATGCTAGTGATAGAATATCTGTTCAGAGTTGCGGCACGATGGATGGAGCACTGGGTTTGGAGTCTGGATGACCTGAGTTCAAATCTAGCCTCGGATACTTACTAGCTGTGTGACCCTGGGCCTGTTACTTAACCTTGTTTACCTCAGTTTCCCCAACTGTAAAATTAAGGTCACAATAGCACCTACCTCCCAGGCTTGTTGTGAGGATCAAATGAGATAATACTTATAAAGCACTTAGCACAGTTCCTGGTGGGTGATTAATAAATGCTTGTTCCCCGCCTCTCTCCTTGTTTTAAGTCCCCTTCTCCCTTCATTTTCTTCACTAACTTATCTTGTGGGAAACCTTTTTGGATTTATATCAAAGTTTTAATTAACTCAACGAAGACAGGAACTACAATAGACGATGAAATGCGGTGGAAAGAGCATAGGACTTGTATTAGAGATCTTGGGCTTCCAATCTGGCACCTGGATGACCTGGCAAGTCATTTTTCACCAAGTCTCAATTTGATACAACAAACCCAGCCCCTCTCCAGAAGAAGCCAGACCTGTGATAGCTCCTGAGAACTATGGAAAACTGAAGATTAGCTGTATTAATCCTTCACAGAACCCTCTAGACTGGGTGCTCATAATCTTTTGTGTGTGTGTCATGGACCTCTTTGGCATTCTGGTGAAATCTATGGATTGTTTCTTAGAGTAATGTTTTCAATGCATAAAATAAAATGCATAGAGTTAGAAATAAAGTAATTATATTGAAATACAATTATCAAAAAATTGTTTTAAGTTCATAGACCCCATGTTAAATACTTTTCTCCCTAGAGCAATCCAACAACTTATTTCTAGATATGCCACTCAAATAGAAGAAAAAATTTGAAAGGGATAGTGGAAGTCATTTGTTCCCAATCAATTTTGTTTATTTATTTATTTTTGGGTGAGGCAGTTGGGGTTAAGTGGCTTGCCCAGAGTCACACTGCTAGTAAGTATTATGTGTTTGAGGTGGGATTTGAACTCCCAGGTCCTCCTGACTCCAGGTCTAGTACTCTAGCCACTGTACTACCTACCTGCCACCTACCTGCTCCCTCCCTCATCACTCTTTTGAAATAGATTAAGGAATGGAACAAGCATACCTTTTTGTAGGGAAGACTGGGACTTGGGCTGGGCCATTTGCCCATTCTTTTGCCAAAAACTTTTTTTTTTTTTAGGCAATCTGGGTTAAGTGCTAAGTGCTTTTTATGAATAGGATCTCATTTGATCCTCACAACAATGTTGAGAGGTAGGTGCTATTGTTATCCCCCTTTTACAATTGAGAAAACAGGTAAACAAGTTTGTGACTTGCCCAAAGTCACACAGCTAGTAAGTGTCTGAGGCTAGATTTGAACTCAGGTCCTCCACATCCAGGACCAGTGCTCAAAGACAGTTTTCCATATTAGAATTGCTTTTGTTTGTTTCCCAACTTGAAATAGTATGTGTGCCCAAACTTTGCCCTATTGTTTCTTCCTAGGTTAAACCCTGAGCACCAGGGCATTTGATTCTCTTGCCATGGTGGGTTAATCTTGGGCTACTCTGTGGTTCTATAAATGGATCGATAGATTTCTGAAGCTCGTGTTATAAAATGAGAGGGACTTCTGCTAATGAGATCAGAGGGAGGGGGACCGAAGGATATGGGGCTCAGAGCAAGCTCTTAGTCCCGGTCTGGATATCATTCAATCAATATATATTTATTAATGTCGGCTATGTGCCAGGCACTGTGATGAGTGCTAATGATAGAGAAATGGAAAATCTTTCTCCCTGGGACATGGGCTTATTCTCCCAGACCTTGATCTCTATGGTTCCTAAGAGGAATTGTGGGAGGTGGGTGCAGATGCAGGGAGGTTAGACCCAGTCCTGGCAAAGGTTGAGAGGCCTAAGGCATCTTGGGGAATTGCTGGAGAGTGGGCATTGCTTTGGCAGGTCTTTGAACTCTGCTTATATGACAGGGGTAAGAACAGATCATGGAGTGCGAGGTTTGGGGCAAGGGTGCTGGTCAATGTGGAAGGGGCTCCCTCCCTTTGGGGCATGAGACTCTTGCCCTCAGCCCTTGCTGGGGTAGAAGGGATTGGAAGAAGTGGAGGTGCAGCCCTCCTCAATGGTTCATGGCTAGGGCATTTCCTGATGCAGAGGAGAATTGGCTAGGGGCAAGAGGGATTCCCGTGGGGTGGGTTGGGAGGGGACTCTGGCAGTAATACAAAATGAACCACAGAGGCAAGATAGAGTTGAGTGTATTCAGCTCATATTCACAGCCAAGACGGGCACTTTGAGGCAAGGAACATCAGGTAAAAAGGAGTGAACGGGCACCAGGTGGAAAGTGGTTATGAAGCAGTTAAGGCTTGGGGCTTTTCCTGCTAAATATTGGCCATTCCTAGATGGCATGTGCCCACTATGAGTCAGGCACTGTGCTAAGTACTGGCATAAGCTGGTGGTTTTTCAGGAAAGAGAGCTGTTGGGACCCTGGGGGTTATTGATAAGGCTAGCAAAGCCTGGGCTTCAGCATGCTAATTAGGCAACTGTAAGGCAGCAAAGAGAGATTCTGATAGTCCCAGGGCTGAGTCTTGGCCACCTGCCAGGCACCTCAGGGTAAGCACATCAGAGGCCACTGCAGAGTAGTAGCATGGAACACAGGATAGAAGACTTCAAAGCCAGGGAGATCTGGGTTCAAGTTTGGCCTCTGATACTAAATGACTTAAACTCTCAGTGCCTCAGACTCAATGATACTCTCCATTACAAAAAAGTAGATGATTTGTGTCAGTGGACAGAATTCCCATATTTGGAGTTCCCTATGCCAGTGAACTCACAGGACCCATAAAAAACCTTGTCTAAGAAGTCTGCACCCAGTGTGTTTCGCTTATGTTGCCTGAGTTAGGGCAGGTAGCTCCAAATTGTGCCCATGTGTCTCCTGACTGACAAATGCTCTAATATCTGTGTTGCTGCATGTTGTGTCCCCTAGGATTCAGGCAGCCTGTGGCCTTGGAGTGACTGTGTGGAAGAAATAGCACATGTTTCTGGGTACATTATTTGCCTAAATGAACAGCCTGTTGTGATTTATAGCAGTGAGTGGGACAACATATTTCCTGGCTCACTTTTGCTCCCCCAGGGCATATTAACCATCTCCCCCATACCACACTACATTATCCCATTCAAAGGAAATTCAAAAATTCAGAAGGATTTCTGTGAAAATAAGAGGAACTTCTCAAATACAGTATTGTTGGTACTATTATTGGAAAAATTGATCACAAGATCTATTTCCTAATTTTTCTCCATATAGCAAGATTTTTAAAGATGCCCATCATTTTTTGAAGCATCGATGCTTTGTTTTGAAAAGAACAAAGGAAAAGAAAGAAAATTATAACAACATAAATATCAATCATATAGAAGCACAGATTTAGAACAGGGCTTTTTAACCTGTGGTCTATGAACTTGTTTTGTCTTTTAAAAGAACATTTTGATACCTGCATTTCAATAATAAGTTTTTTTTTATAATTTTGTGTATTTTTATTTTATACATTAAGAAAACATTATCTTGGGACGGGGTCTATAGATTTTATCAGATTGTTCAAGGGGTTGATGACACACAAAAAAGTTAAGGAAGTTAAAGGCCATCTAGTCATTTTACAGATGGGGAAAATGGGGCTCAGTGAGGTCTTGGGATCATAGAATTAGAGCTGGAAAGATTGACTGGCCCAAAGTCACCCACGGAGTAGCAGAGGGAGGTGGATCTGGGTGTCTCACGAAGACAAATTGCATCAGGCCCACTAGGTGGCGCCATAGTGCACACAGTGCCAGGCTTGGAGTCAGCAAGACTCGTCCTCCTGAGTTGGAATGTGACCTTAGATATTTAATAGCTGTGCCACCTTGGGCAAGTCACTTAACCCTGTTTGCCTCAGTTTCCTCATCCATAAAATGAGCTGGAGAAGGGAATGGCAAACCCCTCCAGTATCTTTGCCAATGGGGTCCCGAAGAGTTGGACGTAACTGAAATGACTGAATAACAAAATATGCAAAGTGAAGTGAGCAGAACCAGGAGAACAATTTACACAATAATAATACTATAAAGACAGCTTTAAAAGACTTAGGAACTATGATCAACACAATGAACAACCACAATTCCAGAGGACTTATGACGAAACATACTTCCTGTAGACTACCATATGTAATATACACACATATGATATGATATATAGACACACATACATATATAAAAATTATACATACAACTGTGTGTATGTGTGTATGTATGTACACATGTATGTACTTATGTATGTAACATGGCCCACATAGGCATTCATTTTGCCTTGGCTATTCATGATTTTAATGGGTTCTATTTTTCTTGCTTTTTTTATTGGGAAGAGTAGAGAGGGGAGCCCAAGAAGGAGAGAATGTGGGCCTAAAAGTGAGATAGAATTTTTAAAAATTGCATCAGGTATATCCTTAGATTTAATGAAAACAAAAAATAATAAACTAAGCTCAACTGATATTTGCCATCTTGTTTGATGAGGGGAGAAGTCTGCCTTTTTCATTATTTCCACCTTCTAAAACAATGTAATGGATGCTAAAACATTTAATAAGTACTTATTATGTACTAGGCACTGGGAGTACACATTTAAGCAAGGCAGTCCGATCTCAAGGAACTTATGTTCTAATGTCTAATTTTAAGTCTAATTCCAACACATAAAAGGGACTCCTGGAAGTGTAATGAGAGATGGCCCTGATTTGCGAACAGCTCTGAAGTGCCATGAAGGTCTGGTTCTGGAAGACTGAGGGCAAAATCTCACCTATTAGAGCCTAGAATCCCCCAGGCTTTGTAATCTTGAAGGACTGCTGGACACTTGCTTCTTTCTCACCTTCTATAATCCTGTCAGTTGTCAAGTTCTCTCAAGAATATGTATATACAGATAAGTAAACTTTTAAAGAAATATGCAAAATAGGAAGCTACTGATAGCACACTGTTTTTGTTTTGTTTTTTTTAGCAAGAATTAGGGAATATATATTTTTGTATCCTTGTCATATCAATTTTTGTTTTAAAAAATTCCTAAAAGAAGTGTTCCATCACAATTTTGCAATCTCTGGTGCACTTTATATTTACTTATTCATCCCCTAGCTACACTTAAGTGTGCAACTTTTAAGTTCCATGAAGGTAAGTAGGGCATGTGTCTTAGTAAATTTATATTTCCACTTCTTCCCCTCCTCCCAGCACAGTGTTCTTTTTTTTTTTTCCCCTTTTCTTTTTAGTGAGGCAATTGTGCCCAGGGTCACACAGCTAGTGTCAAGTGTCTGAGGCCAGATTTGAACTCAGGTCCTCCTGACTCCAAGGCCAGAGCTCTATCCACTGTGCTACCTAGCTGCCCCTCAGCACAATGTTCTAAAGATAGAAGGTAAATAGAAAAAATAATAGCTAGTATATATGTAATAGGTTAAGTTCGTGAAGTGCTTTACATATTTTGTCATTTGATCCTCAAAACAACCCCGTCAGGTGGGTGCTATTATTATCCCTACTTTACAGATGAGGAAACTGAGGGCTGAGAAACTTGTTAAGTGACTTCCCCAGGGTCACACAGCTAATAAGTATATGAGGCAGGATTCAAGCTCAGGTCTTCCTAATTCCAACACTCTATTCTCTCTGCCACCTAATTGTCACATAAATAGTAAGATTTGTGAAGATTTGACTACACTCTTCAACTCTGCCTATACTCACACTTCGTTGCTTGTTCATGCAATGTGATTCTCTATGCACAACCAAGAAAATTAGAGGGAAAATGGTTCACAAGCTATCAACTTAATGGGTAAATTGATAGATGGATGGGTAGTTTGGCTCACAGATTTGCTTCCTTTGGCCTAGTATAAGATATGACAATCCTCATCCTCCCCTGGGTCTAAAAATATTTCTCAACTTTGTCTTTCATGCAACAGTGCTCTTCCGTTTTTGCTCTTCTGTTTATAGTTATTTATTCCATGCACCTATTACTTCAGAAGAACAAACAAATTAACCCAAAATTTCCTCTTTGTTCCATTTTACATTGAAACTAATCCTGTATACCAGTAAAAATACAGCAGCATTGTTTTTTGTGGCAAAGAAATGGAAGGAAAAGGAGTGTCCATCAACTGGGGAATTACTGAATAAACTGTGATGTAAGAATAATGGAACGTTGTGGTGACACAAGAAATCTCTGAAGCATTCATTGGGAGAAACTTGGTAAGACATGTAAGAATTGATGAAGAGGTAAAAGAGCAAAGCCAGAACCATTTACACAATTACTACAATGGTGAAAAGGAAAACAGCTTTATTTTTGTAACATTTTTTTCCAATTACATGCAAAATTTTTTAACATTTGCTTTTAAAAATTTTGAGTTCTAAGTTCTCTCCCACCCTCCCCTTTCTCCCTCATTGAGAAGGCAAGGAATTTGATATAGATTATATATGCGCAGTCATGCAAAACATATTTCTATATTAGTCATGTTGTGATGAAAACACAAGCCAAATAAAAGACCCCCCAAATTAAGTTTTTTTAAAAAAAACCCAACCCAAACCAATATGCTTCGATCTGCGTTCAGACTCCATTGTTCTTTCTCTGGAGGTGGATAGCGTTTTTCATCATAGGTCCTTCAAAATTGTCTTGGATCACTGCATTGCTGAGAATAGCTAAGTCATTCACAGTTGATTATTGTACAATATTTGCGGTTACTGTGTATACTGTTCTCCTGGTTCTGTTTCACTTTGCCATCAGTTCATGTAAGTCCAGGTGTTTTTTTGAAAGCATCCTGCTTGTCATTTCTTATAGCATAATAGGAAGGAAAACAACTTTAAAAGACTTCAGAGAACTTGGACTGATGCAGTGACAAATCATGACTTCAGGGGAGAATGATGATTAAAGAATGTGTCCTGACTGTCCTGTCCTGGAAGAAAGGTGATGGGACTAGAGATGTGAAATGAAAAAGGTATTTTTAGCTATGTCCAATAGGTTGATGTTTCATTTAATAATGTGTTACAACTATTGCAAAAATAGCAGTGAGTTAGTGATGCAAAAAAAAAAAAGATTTTTAAAAAAGTCAAATAAAACATTAAAAGATACAAGGAAAAAATCCCTAAAACTTCAGGAGTCACAAACAGGGCAATTTTGTTACTTGTTAAATTTAATATTCACTTAAAGCACATGTAAGTTCATATATTCATAATTCTTTCCATATTGAAGTATTTGTTGATAATCAGGTTCAAAATAAAAATTTTAAAAGAAAATAAACATGAATATGGAAGACTTCAGAAGAAATAAAGTAGAAAATTTTTCAGTAAGTATAAAGTTGCAAATCTGTGGAAGTGCTACTTTTCTATTAGGGCTCTATTATTTTACTTTGATTTAAAAAGTGAACTTGTGCATGTTATATCCAAGTTCACTAGTGTTCATGACAGTATTATATCATGCATTATTAGTAGGGTAGTTTATTTTCTTCATATATGCAGCTAGTCTAAACTATTTTTTTGAGGAGGGGGGGAAGCAATCGGGGTTAAGTGATTTGCCCAGGATCACATGGCTAGTGTGTCTGCGGCCGGATTTGAACTCAGGTCCTCCTGACTCCAGGGCCAGTGTTCTATCCACAACACCACCTAGGTGCCCCCAGCCAATCTAAACTTGACACTTCAATAAAACCATTAATTTAACAATTTAATATATCTTTACCAATTCTTCAGAGGAAAAAAAAGTTATTTTGCTTTACTCTGAACTTAACTAAAAATCTTTTTGCAAAAACAAAGCACTCTCCTTCATTTCACTGGACTGAAAGTTTCCTGAGAGTTCTTTCTTTCTCAAAAGAGATGACTGGAGGATTCTATTTCTGTAGGAAGGCTAGGTGATGCAGTAGATGAAGTGCCAGGCCTAGAGTCAGAAAGCCATGAAGTTCAAATCTGGCCTTGGACACTTACTAGCTGTACGATCTTGGGCAAGTCACAAACTTGTTTACCTGTTTTCTCAATTGTAAAAGGGAGGTAACAATAACACCCACCTCTCAGCACTGTTGTGAGGATCAAATGAGATCTTATTTATAAAAAGCACTAAGCACAGTGCCTGGAACATAGTAGGTACTTTAAAATTGCTTATTCCCTTCCCTGTCTATTTCCACTTTGCCCTGCATTTAAGAGATCTGTGCAATTATTTTTTGTGATTTCCTGCAGGCTCTTTTTTTTGGTCATAGCTTTCAGATTGTCTGATGATTCTTAAATTTTTTAGGTCCGTTGCTTTACTATGAGAAATAACTTACATCTCCCCCCTCATTTTTTCAGTCTTTTGACTTTAATATTTCTTGCTGTTAATACAATGATCCAAGATAATTCTGAAGGACTTATGATGAAAGGCGCTGTCCATCTCCAGAGAAAGAACTGGTGGAGTCTGAGTACAGTTCGAAGCATACTTTTTCTTTAATTTATTCTTCTTGTGTTTTTTTTTTGTCTGTTTTCTTTCACAGCATGACTTACATGGAAATGTGTTTTGCATGACTACACATGTATAACCTATGTCAAATTGCCTGCCTTCTCAATGGGGGAAAGGGGAAGGATGGAGAGAATTTGGAACTCAAAATCTGAAAAAAGATTTTTAAATTGTTTTTACAGGTGATTTGGAAAAAATATTAAATTAAGTACTTAAAAATATTTCTTACTGTTTCATGGAGTCATTAGCTTCTGTTTGTTCAATCCTGATTTTCAGGAGGCTTGTTGTTTGGGCAAGGTTTGTAAACCTTTTATACTGAAGTATTAAATTCACTTTCCAATTCTATATTCCATAGCTCTCATTTCTTTTTCAATTTTTACCTCCAGGGCTCTTATTTATAAAAACACAACCCCCCCCCCCCCCAAAAAAAAACCCTTTTTGATCTCTTCCAGGAATTCTGGCTAAACTTGTACCCACGCTATTTTTCTTTGAGACTTTGCTTATAACTGTTTTTGGAGCCATTCTCTTCTTCTGGGTTTGTATCTTGAGTATCCATCATCATAATAGCTTTTAATAGTGGGATTTTTGTTTGTTTGCTCATTCTTCCAGCCTACTTCCTGCCTTTGGACTTTGTTTGGTAGGGCTGGGCTCTGGGCACTTCTGGAAGGAACGTCTGTGTTGGTACTCCTGTTGCTTTCTTGGGTAACAAGAATTGTGTGATTTCAGGTATCAGCAACAGCTCAAGCCAGTGGCCTATAAGCTTCTGCTGCTCCCAAAGATCTAGGGGAAAGTATTGTTGCCCTCTTGGTGTGAATTCTGCAAATTTCTGACCTAGGTCTGGGTCTGAGTAACAGGTTTGCAGCCTTCTCACACTTGTAGGTCCAATAGACTGCTGGTGGACCTAGGTATTATCAGTCAGCTGAAAAGCTCTGCTGGTTCAGGGTGACAGATCTGCAGATTTTACTTTAGTTTGGAAATTTCCTGCCCTTCTAATTCTTCTATAGGCTTTAGACTGGGTTGGAAGATGCTCCTGAGGTCTGAACCACACAGCTTCTTCTCGCTTCTGAACTTGCTCCTCACCCCGGAATTCGGGCCAGCTTCCTCCCCTCCAGGGGCCCAGGCCCCATTCCTCAGTCCATCCTGGATCTGTGACCCAGAACTGGGTAGAACAACAAAGCTGCCAGCTGGACTAGATGTCCCTTTCAACTATGTGAATTTGAGAAATGAGAATGTCTGTAAAACTATTCTGAAGAACAAGATGGTAAGATGTGAATCAGATAACTGTATAATTTGGTGAGTTTAGAACTGGTTTAAATGCTGGACTAAAAGGTGATGTCATTAATATTTTACCATTACCTCAGAAGGAAGTTTAGTTCTGTTTCTATACAGGGGATCTTGAACTCAAGTACAAGTTTGACTTAAATCACCTTTGAAGTCCCTTCCAATTCTTAAGAGTCTGTAATTCTAATTCTGAGTTATGAGATTTTACTATGAATCTATCCATTGAGATTTGTTAACTTTTGGAATTCATCTTTTGGATGAAAAAAACTAGACATTTTCAAGTCATGAATGGATTAGTAAATATAATCTATGTCCATCTGCCAAAAGGAATAACCTCAAGCAAAGGCTTGTAACATTTATTAATATCTAAGTATGAAATATTTCAAGAAGTGGTATTACTGTTGAGATAAAACAGAACTTATTTTAAAAACAAGTAAACTTTGTTCAAAAACTTTTATTTACTATAAAGACAAAACACCAAAATAGGTACAAATACTATAAAATTGGTTCAATGGGGTAAAAACTTTTAATTAAAATATCTCGATATATTTAAAATAACAAAAGGATACATTTAAGCCAAATTCTTAACCCAGAGATTTTTGTAACATTTGCTTGCACAGTAAGGTGCTAATAGAAGTTAGCCCTTAAGCCCTGGAAGTCTTAGGAATCATAGTCACATAGCAAATATAATTTCATTGTGAAAGTGAACTTTGGTAGAAGAAAATCTATAGGACACCTGAGGTAGTAGAAACTGGAATAAACAGCAGTAGACGCTATTTACAACTTAAGTACCAAATAACATTAAGAACACAAAATAATTACACAATACAATTTTCAGTCCAGCTTTGATCCAAAGAAAATAAGAATATTACATCACATCTGCATTTACACACACACACACACACACACACACACACAAACACCACAATTACCAGCAAGCTGAGGGAAATGCAAACAAACTCAAACAAAATGCATTTTGACATCTAGAGGCAGTTTGAGTTTGAAATGTGGTAGGCATGGTGATCTACAAAGTAATACTGATTAGCTGAGGTTCATCAGTTTATACAGTTTACATTTGTCAGAAAATCTTGATCTGACAACTGATCTTCCAGTATATAAAATGGCAAGAGTGCATCCTTTAAAGCTTGCACATGAGAGACTTGGAAACAATCTTATTAGAATTGTGAAAATTCTAAGTAGTCCAAAAAAGAAAAAAAGAAAGTCAAGTACATTACAGTCAAAGCTACCAAATTTCACATTTCAGTACTGCTGTTGTTTTTTTTTTTCTTTTAACTCTTCAAAGATTGCCAATCTTCCAAAACAAAGGAATGTAAAATTTCCCTAAGAAATACACATTCACAATTTCTTAAAAAATGGTACATATCCTGTAAACGTGTAACTTATTTTGCTTCCAATTAGTATTGTACATTTTTAATGTACTGTATAGCTTATTTAGTTTGTCCTGAGTCTTTGAGAATAACCAATTCTGTTTCATTCTGACAATTCAACTGGCTTCTGAAGAGTTAAAATTTACATTAAAAATGATATTAAATACTTAATCAGTACTTGATTGAAAAGACTCATCCATAAAAGCCCAAGAACAGCTGCCATGTTCCTTCAGGATCACATGCATCAGATTCAAAATCCTGCCTCTTAAAACCATTAGGAAATTGTGCAAAACCCAAGGAAATAGTCTAAGTGATATTCTTCACTCTTATATTTGAACGTTTTTTCAAGTTCAAGATAAATTTCTTAAAAACATCTTTATTTAGAAAAAAGTGAAAATAAGGTATAATTTCCATTCAATTATCCATTAGCCAGATCGACCGTGAATAAATGATATATGGCAGAAGGAAAAACAGCAGTTAAAATGTTATTATCAGTGGTGAGAGTGGATGAATTTTTATTATACTTAGAGTAAGACTTAATTTGGTGTGAAATTTTCTACACTTTGCCACAGGAAATTGATAAAAATGAAAAGGCTCAACAAATACCAGATAACCTGGATCTTGGTCATAAGCCAAGTTAAAGAGTTGATTTTCATTTTCTTTTTGTATAACCTCCACTAGCAAAACCTAGATCATTGACATGAATGAAGGTAGTAGCATTGTTATATTTCAATTTAAAAAGAAAACCCAATAGCAAGATATTCAATGAGATCTGTTTTACACTTGATTCTAAAGTTTTTGTTTTATTATTATTTTATGGTTTAAAAAGATCACCTGTCCCTGAATGTTAAACAAAAATAGAAACAAAATGAAAATATGGAACCATAACTCTAAAAAAAAAAAAAAAAAACCAAAACAAACCAAAAAACCAAATCAAAACGAAATGAATGGGCCAACAGTAAAAATGCACAATGACCCACAATTGCCCACTTAAAAAAAAATGAAGGCTAAATGTGGGTTCACAATGAAAGCATCAATTCTTTAAAAAAAAGTTTTTGTTTTCTTTTCTTTTTTTTTTTTTTTTTTTTAAAAACACTACTCAAGTAGTGCCTACTCAGGTCTAAAAGAAGAAGATAGTGATTTTCTTTATAGCCAGTGACCAAAGCAAAAACAAAAAACCAAAAACCTGAACGGAATTGCAGAATCCCCTGCTCATGATCACAATGTGAAATGGAAGAGTAATTGCAATATTAAAATAGAACCTGAGCCCCTCAGCTGCTAATATTGCTGAAAAAGTGCTCCAAAAAAATATATAAAATTATGCATCTGCTACTAGTTATATGCAGACTTAATTGCTTTCCTGTTCACCTAGGGCCAGTTCTTTGAAAGGCACAGTTTACAGTTTCTGCACAAGTTGTGGAATTTTGCATACTGAGCTTAGGTAAAGATCTTGATTTGTCAATCACATACTTCGGTAAGGGTCCTCCACTGGCCTCAGTTTATTGTTGTTTGGTGGATTAAAGGCCAGCAGAACGATTCACGTGGTTGTGCTCAAAAGCACTGTCAAGAGTTTTTTCTTCTCTCTATTTAGTATCAGTTTTTAAAAATCATTTTATATAACTGGCTACCAGGTAGTACGGAAGACTGGATGCTTCAGCAGCTCTCTTGAAGGAGGTCTGTCCTGAGGTTGAAGTTCTAAACAACGAAGAGTCACATCCCGTAAGCCAGGAGACAGATGTGAGGGTATTGAAGGAGCAGTAGTTGCACTAGCAATCTGAAAAAGGAATACCACATTTTTAGAGGTTATTATAAATCCATCTTTTGATATCTAGAAAGGTATTCATTATTTAATGACATCAATACATGTGAAAGCTACACGAATTCAAGCAGAGGTTATAGGATTTGTCAGGGATCCTTTGATAAAGGATACTTGCTTAGGATGGAAAGTTAGAAGACGATTGTAGGTGGAAGGGAACTCAGGAGGTCCCAACCCCTTTGTTTTACAAATCAGCTGAAGGGCCTTTCCAATTGGATCATATTCTATCAGGTTGAACTGTCAAGGATAGAAATACAATAGCTTCCAAATCCGAGTTCTTATTTTACAGTTGCTCAGACATAGACATGTATTAAAAATTTGGAGAAATTATTTAGTTCTGTTTCTGTTTCTCTCTTATTTACCTGTCAGATATGGTTTACCTTCTTCATTTTGTTTATTCCTTCACACTTTGTTGTCTTTAAACAGATCTCTTTTGGGTTTACATTAGAAAGGAAGATACTAACATGATCCATCTAGCATGTCGCAACTACTACTTTATTGCTTTATTCAATATTCTGAAGTAGATATGAAACTGAAACAATTAAAAATATCAAAAATCCTAATTCAAAGAGTTAAGAAAAACTATTAAGAACTTAAGTAGTTTCAGTTTACATCTGAGTTACTGGAATTAAAGTTGAATCTCAGATGACCCAGTCTTAATTCTGAGAAAGTTGTTTTCTTGTCAATTTCTCCTTTTTAAAGAAACATCACAATACTTAACAACTAGAGGCTCTGTGAACTGCTGGGTTTTTTTCAGTATCATTACATTTCTGTAAATTCTACTTAGAGACTATATTTCAGATATCTATTTAAAATTACAAAAGACATGCTGATTTGCAACCGATTTGTGGCCATCTGTTTCACAATTTTCACTAATGCAAGGTAAGCCCATATCCCTAAGAAAGAGAAGAGCCAAGCAACAGTAATAAAACTGAACCAGATGGGTGTGTGGAGTTTCTGAAGCAAAAACAAAAGAGAATGAAGAAGAAGGGAGAGGTCAAGACTGTCAAATGCTGCTGAAAAGCCAAGGAGAATGAGAAATGATAAAAGATTATGGGATGAAGACCTTGGGGAGCAATTTCAGGTGGGCAGCTGAAGCAGCAGCCAGACTGCAAGGGACCGAAGAGAGACAAGGTGGGCAGAGAGTTGAGGCCTCGTGGGCAGATACTTTAGAGATGTAATTGCCGTCTGAATGGGCCTAAAAATCAAAGGAGGTTGTTCTTTTAAGGACTAGGGAGAATGGAGCCCTTCTTTAGGCATATGGGAAGGAGCCAGGGGAGAGGAAATGACTGAAGATCCATGCTATGGGCTCATGCTATGAGTTCTGAAAACAAGGTCCCGGAGGAGAAAAGAAGTGGCAGGATTGGAGTGCAGGCAGAGGCTACTTAGGAGGAAGTAGAAAGATGAAGGAAGGGAGACAGTATGATGGAAACTCAAAAAGGAAGGGACCTGTAAGGGGAAACCTCTCAAAATGTGTTTCCTATCAATTTTGGCAAGTAGGTTTTCAAAATCTAAGTCCATAAAAGGTAAAGCAAAAGTAAATTTTAGTAATTTTACATTTTATTAAAATTAGTATTTTTACACTTTCTCTAGAGTCACTTACTCAACTCTAATTGAGTACCTACTATACCAACATTAATATGCAGAATAAAACACAGCTCCAGTCCTAAAGAATATTCTTCTTAGGAGATCACAGACATATAGTTTAGCAGGAATATATGAAACAATGCCAATTGTCTTTTTTATTTACCTTAAATATCAAAGCGAGATGATTAGAGTGTTTTTCTGCATTCCAAGGTGGCTTAGCACAAGTCATTTCTATAATAGCACAGCCAACACTCCATACATCACAACTCCTACCATACTGCTGACCTCTTAGTACCTAAAGTGCCCAAAACAAAACAAAACAGAAAGTTAACCAGGAAATGTAAGATTAAGCCATTGTTAAATATTCTTGTTTCTAACCTAAGAACCAAAAGGAATCAACAGTAATGGTACTATCCCATAGGCTTTACATTCGGAAGGCCTGGGTTTGAATCATTTGTGACCATTTCTCTTTGCTTCTCTGTGCCCAAGCAAAAGAAGGGGCTTGAACTAGATAATGTGAGGACCCTTCCAACTCAAAAAGGTCTGATTTTTATGTAGAGAGAGACTCAGGCCTCCCTCACTGGCATGCTCCATTGAGCGGAGGGGCCGCGGAGAGAAGACAGCCTAAGTTCTGAAAAGCTCTCTCGCGGCCTCCTCTTCTACTCCTATTAGACCCACTTCTCTTACGGGGCGAGTCACCTCCTGGTTTTCTCACTGGAGATATCAACTCATTCTAAGTTTCTTACAATATAATAACCATAAGTAACTAACATTTCATAGCACTTTAGGTTTACAAAGTCTGTTACCCATAATTTCTTTGAATGAATACACCAAGTCAGGGATGATAAGAAGGCAGAAAGGCTAAGATTTAAGAATCTCATGAACTCAGGGGACTGTTATTTTAAGGCGGATCTTGTTCTTTTAACTAACAAAGACATAGGTTACGTGCCTATGAGACGGATATGTGGCTCCCCGTTATACAGAAACACCAACTCAGATGCCACCTCTTACCTCAGGTGCCATAAATGCAATTGTTCCCAACAACTGTCCCTGAAATTCTCCAGCGCCTGTTCCTTTCGATGCCAATCTAGCCGCAGCTCCAAAGTCAGCAATTCTTAGTCTCTGACCTGTGCTGTCAATTAGCAAATTGGCACCTGTCAATGGCAAAGCAAAAATTACAAGTGACTCTCTGCTAAAAGCAAAAATACAAAAAGATCCAAACACCCAAACGAGGCCCTCAGATTATCACGAAGACATTTCTGAGTAAGACTGACAGAGGACTCAGTGAGATCTACTCCACTCTAACCGTTTATTTTAAATAAAGACTCCAGTCCTCATAGGCAAAAAGGGGAGGAGCAACAGCTGTAGTGTAGTGGAAAGAAAATTGGATTTGGAGTCAACCAGACCTGGGTTCAGATCCTGGCTCTCACATGTTTGTGTGGCCTTGGGAAAGTCACTTTACTACTTCTCCCCTCGGTTTCAGTTTTCTCATCTTTAAAAATGACAGGCTTGGATGAGATGATCTCTCAAGTCTGTGGAATGTTAAATCTATATTCTAGAGAACTAAGTAGAATGACAGACTATAGGAAAAAAAAGCATAAATACTCAAGGAAACCTAAAAGGAGAACTTTGCTTAGAATTCACACCTAGAATTTCAATAAAACCTCCTCCCGGAAATCCAGAATTGTAATCAGCTTAAGGAAAGGTTCTACTGAAATTTGTTTTATCCGTATCAGCTTGAGAATTTCAAAACAAAATGCATGATGCAACCCTACAACTGCAGCAGAATCTAAAATGACCCAAAGACACCTATTTGGTTTACAAAAAATCCCTGCACTAATGCACTTTATGTATGAAATAGTTGCAATAGTAATTCAAAAAATAAAATGAAAATTAAAATGATTAAAATGAACTCAATGGAAGATGATTTAATCAGATCTGGCCTCAGACCAAACACTTGACACTTACTAGCTATGTGACCCTGGGAAAGTCACTTAACCCCAATTGTCTAAAAAAAAAAAATTAAAATTAAAAATAACTTCTAGAAATATATTCCAACAATTTCAATTTATAAGTCAGTATTAGAGGAGATCAAAATGCATCTATTTGCACTTTGAGGTCTTCTAAATTCCACAAGGTAAATATAAAAAAAAAAATCGTACCTTTGACATCTCTGTGAATGATCTGATTCTCATGGAGGTAAGAAAGACCACGAAGCAATTGCTCTGTGTAGTTAATAACCACTGATTCCTTGAAGGCTCCATATTTACTCAGCAAATGAGCCACAGACCCTCCTGTAAGACAAATGCATCTCGTCATAACCATTATAAATCTCACATAGAACTAAAACTTTGTGATACACATCAGTTATCGAAGCAATCAACATTTTAATACATATTAACATTTAAAACATCAAGTTCATATCCTTTGTCAGAAAATGAAAATGGTTGAAAATACAAAGCATTGCTTTCATCTCTCATATCAGAATCAGTTAGACACTGTAAAGCTTCATCTGCTACTGAGTTTCCCAAATGGCTGAATCTTTGTCCTTTTAAAAGTATACCGACATTAATGTTAACCATTTTAGATGGAAAGCTAATGCTTTATTTCCTTGCTTTCTAAAACAGACCCCAATGATTACCTAACCCTTTCTTGATGATTCATGGTTTTGTTATAAATTATTGTATAATGTTATTCAGTGGCTCACAAGATCAGAGCTGGAAGGGCCTGCATAGACTGAAACCAGACTCAGCATTTTATAGACATGGTTGATGATGACAGCAGCTCACATTTGATCTGGAGTTTTAGGGTTTCACAAGTGCTTTACAGCCATTATCTCACTGGACTCTCAAAACCACCTTGAGAAGTAGGTGCTATTCTTGTCAACACTTTATAGATGAGGAAACTGAGGCTCAGGGGTTTATAGATGCCCTTGTATGTGGTCAACGGACAACAATTCCACATTCAGAGTATCAGCAGTTAAGCTAAGGTGTAGAGATGGACTCAAAACCATGGTCCTTCGCACCTTTTGTCCCCTTGTTGTGCTACTCAGACACCATTACCGCAGAAGTGGAAAGAGGCCACAGAGAACTCAGGGCTATCTCGTCCATGTTCTTTGTTGTAGAGAATGCTATGACCAAAGAATTTATCACCAAGCGGCCAGCCTACTGGTGACAAGCTTCTCTGACTTCAAGAGACAAGTCCTTGGCAAACAATTTCTGGGGATGGGAATCCTACTCAAATCCTTTTCCACAGGGTGGAAGTTGACATGGTTATGCTTCACTGGCTTAACCTCTCAGAATTCAGTGTTGCCTCCACTCTTCAATGAGGGACACGTGTAAAACATTAAACATTTTAATAACCATCATTTAATATCCAAATTTATGGGAAAAAGTAACATTTTAAAAAATCTAATGAATTTTAAGTATTTGCTAAAACTAAGCTCCAGGTATCTAACATGGTTCTAACAAGAACATTAGGGTTACCTGCCATCCACTCTATGAAAAGATTGTAGTTGCTCTTCTCACACGTAGCGCCCAACATGCGGATGATATTGGGGTGGTTCAGGTGACTCATCATCCTGATCTCTTCTCTCAGGGCTTCAACTACCTCCTCTTGCTCAGAAGATGTATTCCTGACATATGTCACCTGTTTGAACACATTAAGTTCAAGAGAAATTCGGAAAGACTCCAATTTGCATTCTTATTGAAAATATTTAAAAATAAAATCTGAATGAATTCATATCAGCAAACAGCATCACACACACACACACACACACACACACACACACACACACACCCCTCTCTCTCGACATGCTCAGGTACTTAACAAATGTAGACTGAACGAAAATGGTCTTTAGGATGCACAAGCTAAATTAAACAGGCACCTTCTCCTGGGCTTAAAGCAGTAAGAATCTAGATTTGGAAGCAGCTAAGATATTAATCACAAAGGGCAGGCTATACAGTAAGAGAAAATCAGGATAAAGTTACAACATAAGATTATAAATGAAGCATGCATGAACAACAGAATAGCAAAGAAGTTTGTCTGTGATTATATAAAGCATTATTAGATATTCCAACTTTGGTATTGCTTCCTTGATTTTTATCCGTTACAAAAATCTAATATGATATGAAAGCAAAGTCCTATTAATCACTTAGCTTCTATGCCAAGCCAAAAAGTAAAGGTTAAGTTATACAACGACCATTATTAATGGAAATATGTTAATCAAAACAATATTTTAAAAATTACACATACTCAGTGCTTTATTATGTCATTTATACTACTTGTAGGTAACATAAAATATTTGTTATGTAGTATGTTATTTATTATACAGATTAATACAAACTACATTCTGATATCCTTAGATTATTTTTAAAAATCCTTTCAAATATTAAGAATAACGGGATAATTTTTTTAGATGGCTGGCTGTTATCTACTTTTAAACTTGCTTTTGATGATATCTTCTTGTCTTTACATCACAGTATTTACTTTTGTAGTTTAAAAGAGCAAAACTCAAAGTACATTCAAACAGAATGGATCCCTTGTTTTTGATTATAATCTCCATTTATATCTATTCATTGGTCTTTACCTGTTTCACAGCCATTAAAGTTCCAGTTCCTACGTCTTGAGCTTGATAACAAGAAGAAAATGCTCCAAGGCCTATCTGCTGACCTTTCAGCCACTCGGCATCTTCTCTATAATGGTGCTTTGCTTTGGTATGTCCTGGCAGAGTCTCTGGAGTCTGAAAATGAAAATTTTAGTGTTCAGGTGACAATCTTGATTTTTATTATTAATGCTGACATGATGGCATTGCCTATTAAGTTTCTAATTCACCTATAAGCTTCTAATCCAAGATTAATAAACTCAAACAGTATGCGACCACTAATGTCAAATATTACTTTCAAAACATATAAAAGAAAGCAAAAATCATGGGTCAAATGGACTCTTCTCAGTTTTATTTCTATATTACTAATAACTGTCTAAGGAATCATTGCACGTTAACTGATGAAAGTAAATTTTTCAAACTTTAGATGTGATTAAACCCAATCATCACTTGACCCTTTCCCAAAGATACTCACATCTTGCTGAATAATGATTATGTCTTCTCCATTTTCAACTTGTAGTTGAGGAACTACTGGCAGGGCATCCTGTGATGCGGACATCGCCATGGCGATGGATAATGCTTCCTCTTCCTCTGCTTCCATTTTTTCCTTGCATTTCTGATTATGATTTACATCGTCTTTGTAAGTATCATCATTCTCAGCCCTTTCAGGAGAAAGGACTGCAACTTCTGACTTAAAGGTTACCGTTGTGTCACTAGTAGGCATGGCCTCAAGCAGGTCCTCAATACTGGAGTTGAGTTCTGTATTGACATCTAATCTGCATTTCTCATCTACTGGTGTGAATACCGTCTCCTCACTTGGTATGACAGCGCTGCTGCTGCTGCTACCGCTGCCAACACCGCCATCACATTGTGCGATGTTGTTCAGATCAAGTGTCATACTATTTTTTGAGACTTCTCCCTGCTTGTTCATATCTCCTGGAGTGGGTCGAGATGGCTTTGGCCTGTGTATGTGACTGGAAGGCATAGGCCTTGCCTGCGTAAAAACTGGGGAAAGTTTATCTGGTTCTTTGATTTCAGAACAGTTTCTAAGAATCTGTAGAGAAAATTTTCGTTGCATTTGCGGAGAAGCTGTGGGTACTTTGCAGGGAACGAATCCTTGAGTTTTGTGTTTAGAGACATCTGTTACAGAGCCAGCTGGTACAGATGGGGCAGAGGAGGGAGGGGAGGGCAAAGCTGGGAATAATAACTGGGAATGACTGGATGCCGAAGAGTTCAAACACTGACTATGGGGTCTACGTTTTGTCTGAAGGGCTGGCTTTGGTTGCTCCATTGTTACTGAACTAGGAAGTCCTACAGAAATGCCAGCCAATGTATCAGAAATATCTTCGAGACTGGCACTTGATTTTGCATCACACAAAGGTTTTCCAGTTTTCTCTAACTGGACTGTGTGTTCAGGGGAATTGTTTTCTGTTGTTTCTGGGGAGTTATCTGGGGCAGATGGCTGCAAAAAGCCATCCTGTCTGCAATCCAAACAGTCTTCCATGCCCAGCTGGATGGCTTCGGCAATTTCCATCTCATTTGCAATAGCCATCAAACGACGATGCATCCTTGTGTAATGAGTAGAGCTTGTAACACTCAACATTTTCAACAGTTTTAAAAACACATGGGGTACTCTGGCAACCATTCTTGCAGCACTCAAAAACACTCTTCGGGACAGCTTACCAACCATTGAGTGGGAATTGTCAATGAATTGCAAAGCAAAGCTCAAGAGGGACAGCAGCTTCTTATACCTAAAAGTATGTAAATAAATAAATAAATAGATAAATTATACTTGAAGCTTATATATGAGTATTTAGAAATACAAACTCTAACTTTAGGAATATTAAAAATGTTTAAAAATTCTGTTTTAAAAAATAAAATTATGCTATTAGCTAATTAATGAACTTTTTTTACCTCAAATCACAAAAAGATCTACATTTTAAAAATAAATAGCCTATAGTTCATACCAGCTTGCTTATGCCATCTCTATACATATCTCCTGAACCTCATTTGGACAAGCCTAAAATATTCATTTTTAAGGGAAAAAAATAATGACATTTTAAAACAAAGAATAGTACCTGTCTACTACAGTGTCAGCTTGTAAAACTTCTCCACTGACAATATGGGGATAAAATTCTGCAGGAAACTCCAACAACATTCTGTCTATAAGGCAAAGGCGTCCCAACAGTGCTTGCCAGTTACTTGATTCTGTTTGGCTTCCGAGAATACAATTTAAAACGTAATCAATACCACCAATACCAATGGATCCTATAAACAAGAGGCACAGAAAGTAGTGTTATTAAAATCTACATCAAAAGCTAGCTAGTATATTACATACACATAAAATACATTGACTAAATATTGGTTTTAGCAATTTTTCTAAAGACTAACTTAGATTTCTAATTAATATCACCTAACTGGCTGGATGAATAAATCACTACCCCAAATAGCCATCAGAGCCCACTCTCCTATTTTGATAGATTAAACTGACACACTATTGAAATGCGTGAATTAATGAACAAAATAAGCCATAAGGAATGAATATTAAGTCTGAGGCTAGACCTGATTTAAGTATCTCTCTGCCGACGGCCAGCTCCCCTGCTTGACCCTTGCACAACTCCAACAGTGTTGAAACCGAAAGCTGACTTGTGCGGCTAAAAGAAGAAGGGAAAACCACATCAATGCTAGGTAAAGTGCGTATCAATGGAAATTTTAAAATATTTGGGGAAAATGGAAAAAAAATGTTGGTTGCACATTTAGTTTCTATAACTAAAGTCATAGTAAAATTATCACAAATAAAATACTACACATGAAGCCTCGCAGTATAGAGGGAGAATTCAATTCAAATAAATTTCTTCAATTAAAAAACACATCTAATAATGAAGTCTTATGTACCCACAACCTAACATTTCAGTGTTCTTTGTTTCACACATTTAAGTCAACAGATAAACCATCCTTCAAAAGTCTAGAACTGTCATTACAGAAAATGGGGTTCTACTGAATCCCGGGGTTGAGGAGCACTTTGGTTCTGGCTCCGCCACCTCCTGGTCCCGTGTTGGGCCTATGAGAATTGACATTCAGTTTCTTCGTCTGCAAAATGGGGATCATGATTCCTGTACCGGGTCTATTTAACAGGGTAAACTGGCCTTCCCTGGGATCTCTTATTCTGCCAACTGGGATCTACTAGGATTTCAAAAAGGAGGTTGAAGCACCTGAACTCTGGAACATTGCTTTGTTTTAGTCAGTGACCCCCAAATGTCACTGGGGATAGAAGAAAAACCCACCGGTCTCTGCTAAGAGACTACTTTGGTCCTGGGTAACCAGCAATCCTTTCTGTAATAGAGATAATGATATTTTCCCTCTCACACAGCTCACAGACCTCTAAAGATAAATAATGACATGTTTTGGGGTTTTCATAAAAATTCTATAGATTTATGGCTGTGTAGTCATACATGGCTGTATGACAAAAATTTCTAATGAAAAGCATTATCCTTAGGGCACAAAGTATTTCTTAAAAATCCTTACAAGGAATAATCATGTACATTACTGCTTTTTCTGATCACTCACCAATTTCTATAAGGAATGCC
The DNA here is from genome assembly GCF_900497805.2 of Vombatus ursinus. NCBI lineage: Eukaryota > Metazoa > Chordata > Mammalia > Diprotodontia > Vombatidae > Vombatus > Vombatus ursinus. Next base: position 20,155,269 of record NW_020954550.1, read on the forward strand.
AGTTACAATAATCTCTTTTTAAAAGAGTATCAATATTGAAGCAGTTTTACTTGCTTTTGTTTGCCACAGGGGTGGGAGATGGTGGAAGGAAGGACTTCAGTTAGGTTTTTTTTTTACCCTGTGGCCACACAACAACTTTCTTTGAATTACTCTAATTTTTCTTACAGCAGGTACTGCACTGATGGGGTCTACCGTTAACTCTGGAGTCAGGACCTTGGTTCAAATCCTGCTTCTAAGGATCCTGCTGCCTGTCAGACCATGGGTAAGTCACAGAATCTCCCTGGGCCTCAGTTTCCTCCTCTACCAATGAGGAAATCGGACTAGATGGCCTTTCCAGCTCAAGCTTCCCAACCACCTATACAAAGTCCACCAAATGTTCATGCTACACACTGGAATGAATGAAATACACACGATACAATCTAAGAGTGTGAGGAAAGGGATGACATGGGCTTTCCTTTCCTCATTTAGAAAAAAATCTTTTCACTCAATTCGGTAAAGAGAAAAGTAAGGAGTGTCCATATGTCCATTAGAGAAGTGAAGAGACTGTGAACTCTGTTTCAGCATTATATATTTACACTAGAAACGTGATTTCTGCAATATATCTTTTTAAATGTCTGCAACAAAATGAGATGAATAGTAGCAGAATTTTAAGTGAACATGATAATTTCTCTAGATCACCAGCATTAATCTGATGATTTTTTATTTCAAGATTTTTTAAATTAGAAAACTCAATATTCAAAGATTCATTCACTTGACAAATACTTAAGTGTCCATGATGCGTAAGCCATTGATGACAACTGTAAGAAACTATGATTGGAAGAGACAAGAAATTCATTGAAACACCTTGCGACCATACCTATTGGCATCTGCACATTTGACTAATATGGTTTCTACAACCGGCCTCAGAAGTTTCTGAAGTTTTACTCTTTCTGCCGAGCTATGGCAAGGAGTATACACCAACATGGCTCTTAATGTTTTCTAGGAGAAAAGAAAAACAAGTGGAAGGTCAGTTCAATTGTCTTTATAAAGTCAACTTTAAATCTCTAAAATCCAATATGCTTTTGTAAGAAAATTTGAAACAGATTAATCTCTATGGAGAAAACATTGTGAAACAAACTATAAATAATTCTTAAATGTGATGGTTCAAATAAAAACCAGAAGGAGATGGCCTCTAAGGCCCTGTCCAGCTCTAAATCTAGGATTCTTCAAGCCTCTCTAACTTCATGCGCTGACATGTGCTAGCTGCATATTTCTACTTTTGCTTCTAAGTAATGACTAGATTTGCAAATAAATTCTTGCTCTCAACTATTTTCAATCTGAGATTATGTCAGGAAGCATAATGTCAAGCTTAGCCAATTAATAAAAGTTCTAGCTTTCATTATGAGCTCTAAGTCCATTACTTGCTACTTCCATAATGTTGGGCAAGACACAGTCTCAGTTTCTCCATTTGTAAAATGTGGTTAATAGCACACTATCTCACAGAGAGATATGGCACCCATAATTTGGCAACACCCGACTTTTTCCATTTCTGATGCTATTTTTCTCCACTTGTACTAAAATTCCAGACAAAATGGATAGCTCACTCTCTCCAAAATGCATTCCATACTGTCTTGCCTCTATGCTTTTAATCATATTGTTCTTAATACATGGAATGCACCACTCCCCCCCCCCCAATCTATCACTTTAAACACTACTTGTTCTTTAAGGTCTAGTCCATTGGGCATTCCCTAGTTCCAAGATACTCTCTCCCGTCAACCCCATGCTAGCACTTTGTTTGTAATTCTCTCAAGAATTAATGCACCAAGTGCCCACATCCTTCCTACCACTTCACACTACAAGCTTCAATAGAGGCAGTGTGGAGTAGGTGACAGAATGTTAGACAGGGAGTCAGGAAGACCTGATTTCAAATCTCACCTCAGACATTTAATTGCTGTATACCCTTGGACAAGTTGAGTCTCTGGCCCTCAGTTTTCTTATTTGTAAAAATATGGTGTTGGACTGGATAATATCTAAGATCCCATCCAAAGGACAGGATGTGTATTTTATTTAATCCTTCTTAAATATATTTTGAGGAAAGTACAATACAAACACGAGTTAGGATGATGATTTCCCTCAGTACGCAGCACAGTGTGCCACTCAAGAGCTTAGTAAGTGTTCAGTGAAACTGCTGCTGAAATACGAATACCAACTAAATGACCTAGGTTTTTAGGAAATTGTTCCTGACTTCACATGGTGCCAAAATGTTGATTCTAAAGCATATTTTGTTGGCCTTGTCATTGATATGCAGATACATTATTAAAACATATACACACTTGAATTGTCCTAGTATCATACTGGTAACATATCCTGTTAAACATCAAAACCACAATCCCAAATAGTGGCACTGTCTATTAAAACAATAAACATAAAATACATGCAATAAGCATTGGAAGTGATAAGGAATAAAAGTACTCACTAAAGCAGCAACATATACTTTGTAGACAGGGTCAGCACAAACCATGGACAGCACACTGCAGCAAGCTTCCACGACAACGTCTCCGGAGATCCCAGCCTGAGATGACCCGCTCGCTGCTCCAGCGTTTGGGCTGTTTCCACTGTTGTTCCCAGAATTTCCAGTGCTTTCCCCATTAGCCAACAGCAGAGCACCACTAACATCATGGGAAAGACGCCTGAGTGCCATCTCTCTTATATTCCAGTTTCGAGAAAATAAGCAGCCCACTAGCTCCATTCCAAATACCTACATAAAATTTAAAACACATACACACACACACACACACACACAATGAATTCAATTTGAATATGAAAAACATGAAAAAAGGACCTATAGTGAGGCATTACTATCTATTATATCATCAAGTACAACATGAAAATTTAAATGCCATTCCTCTATAACCTATCTATAGGCATTTCTATTTATCTATGTCATTCACAGAAACTCCTACTTAAGAGTTAGATATCATCTTAAATAATACATATCCCCAAGTAGTCATAGGAGACATTAATATTTTAGTAACCTAAGGATATGCACACATAAAAATTTCCACCTCATACTCCTTTGCTCTTGAAAATATATCAAGCTCAAGAACTAAGAAACCCACATTTTCTCACACAACTAATGATATAAAAATGAGCAGAATAGCATTAATTATATCAGAACAAGATTAGGAAAAGTCAAGACAAGACAGGAGTTAAAGCTTTCTACAACTCAACTCTTTTCTTTATCTTACTAAAGAAGAGGAGCAGGGGGAAAATATCATTGAACATGGAAGTCTTTAATTTACGAAAAGCTAAATACCTAAAACACTTAACTGTGCTCAAGTGTTTGAAGAAGAGACTGTCCTGGAGGAGAAGAATTAAGTTTACTATGTTCAGCCAAGAAAGCAGAACCAAAAGTGTGATCAGTGAAGTTGCAAAGAGGCAAAATTAAGCAAACTTCCCCAAAATCAGATCTATCTGAAAGTGGAATGGACTGTGCCTCCGGAGGTAGCAGGTTTACTCCCAATGAAGGGTCTTCAAGCAGAGACTATACAAAAACTTTGGGGATTCCTTTCTGGGTATAGATTGGACTAGGTGACTCTTCTAACACCTGCATTTTGTGATTCTGTGAGTTCAGACTTAAGAAAAACTCTGGACTGTAAAGTCAAACACCTTATCAAGGGAACTTGTATCGTTTTTATTCTCTGAGAAAGACATAAAAAAGAGGCTCATCTAGGCATAAGGAATTAGACTAGATCACTCCTGAGGCCCTCTCTAGTTCTTCGATAAGAGAGCACTGGTCTCTGGCTGGTTACATGAGTAAGTAGCAATGATACCAAAACCAATTTTCAATGAGGTGATATTTGTTCTGGTAGGCACAATCCAAGTCAAACAATAACAAGTGGTGTATGCATGTGTGTGTGTGTGTGTGTGAGAGAGAGAGATCAAATGAAAAGCCTTAGAAACAACTATTGCCCTGATTAATTACAATTTTTTGGAAAAAAAAAAGTTAAATTCCTGGAGCAGGGGTGGGGAACCTGCGGCCTCAAGGTCACATGGGGCCCTCTAGGTCCTCAAGTGTGGCCCTTTGGCTGAATCCAAACTTCACAGAAGTCTTAGTAGAATGTAAGCTCTTTGAGGACAGAGGCTATTATTTTTCCTCTTTATATCACTCCCACCTAGCACACAGTAGGTATTTAATAAATGTTTACTGGATCACAAGCTGAATAGAGGACTTTACAAGAAGAGATAATTACCTGAATCCATGGCTCAGCTAACTCTTTATAGGCAGGAGGGATCTGCTGAACTCCATAATGAGTAAGGTTAAAGTTACTGTCCTGGTTTCTTCGTTGTGATCCAACAGAAGGCTGCTGCTGCACAGTTTGCTGTTGGGTAGCTCGGAGAACAGAAGGGGAATCCACAGGACTTGATAATTCATGGCTAAAATTGAAATATTTTAATAGAGTTTGCCAAAAGTTAGAGATTTAACTTTAAAATATTTATATCTTTGAATAATATTCAGAAGCCATTTATTAGAATCTGACCTGTAGAAATCATGCGACCTCCACTTGGATCTACAAAGAGGGCATATCAGAGGTTCTCTATTTCGTCTACATTCTTCTGCCCCTGAAAAATAAAAATAGAACTTATCTAAAGAATATTCCTTAAACAAGAGCTTGTGAAAATGTGAATTTAAAAAAGCATATCAGGGTTGTATCTTGTGCAGTACACCAGTTATAAAATTTATACTGAGGAGATCACAAGAAGTGATCGGAGGGAGCTCCCTGCCTCACTGAGGGGCCTGTCCTCTTCCATTTGAAAAGACCCGGTACTAACAAAGCAAGGACATGATGAGACTAAACTACTCTGATGCTAGCGCCACTCTTAAATGTTATTTTGTTAGTTACATTAACCAGCTTTTTACTTGCTCATTTGCAAATTTCAAGAAATTCAGATTAGGGTCAAGCATCCAAAGCATCTCAAGTTTTAAGTCTTTTCTACAGACTAGCTTAACTAGAACACACGCTCATACAGGGTTGAATCTTGTTAAAATCTAAATTAGTTGGGATGGATCATGGAATAATTTAATTACATTTATGATGAGCATGAATAAAACAGCAACATACAAATTGACATGCAGTGGTGGTGCAACTTGTTCCTACAGCCATCTTCACATACTGTAAGGCTCTCTTCATCAAGCATTCCTAACAAACAAATGGGGCACATCTGCTCCTCTTCATCCTTCATACTATAGAAAAAGGAGGAAGAGAAAAGACAGGCATCAATAACAAAAACATCACACAATTTTAATTAAAATGTTTGATGAAAAATTAATTCTAACATTTCTACTTTATTAGATCATGAATGACTTGATTAATGAAAATCCTAAGGTAATTAATTACACGTCAGTACTTTTTCTATTTCAACAGTAAGTCACAGTAAAAAAAAAAAAAAACCTGGTGGTTTTAAGGTTTCTTGTATTAATATGTTATTTTATTATAAATCTACATAAATTTTTTGATGTGACCCTAACATCAGTCTAATTTTTTAGTTTGCATCTGTGATGTCATTATGTAGAAAACTTCTAGTGTGGGAATTCCCTTTACTTGTGACCAATAGCCACTTCTCCGAAGCTCACATCTCAAGAGATGCCTGGTGCCCTGAATGCCTAAGTAACCTGCCCAATGACTCCTCTATCAAGTAGGCTACAATACCAGGCATTAGTCCTCCTTATTGTAGAATGGGGATTTTTTTGGCCACAGCAAGCTCTGGAGACCATCTATTAAATTGTAGAAATATTGTAATCTGGTCACTCAGGGTCATCTCTGCAACACACTCTCTCTCTCTCTATACACACACACACACACACACACACACACACACACACACACGCACGCACGCCTATTTGTGAAGGTTGGCAGAATCACATTAAAAACTACAAAATGAAAATATCTGCCCGTTTCTACTATGCTATAATCACTTTTTCTCCCTGAACTGTATACTTGGACACAGATGTGGGAAAACTAAAAAAGAGTAATGGTATTTAAAGGAAACCAAGCAGTATTATAAATCTAGAAATTCAGACAGGATTTATGTAATGTTAGTCTATGATAGGAAACAAAATTAATTCAAACTGAAAATTTTAAACAAGCAAACAACATCAAAAAATCACAACCAGCAAAAATATAAATAAAATTGCCCAATATAGTCAAATTGCTGGTGTAATCTAGAAGTGAATGTGTGAGCACGAGTGACAAATACCTATCTCCATACAGAACTTTTCCATTTGGAGTGTGGGGGAAGGGAGAAGAGGGTAAGGAAGGAAGTATGGAGAGGAAGGTTCCACCAATATATTATCCCTCCAGGATATAATCTTTAAAAAATTCCAGATTGTTACCAGTGTTTGGAGGTTCCCTTTGCTCTCTTGAGAGCACTTTTCCTGTTTTATTTTTGGCCATTTGGTGTTAGGTTTCATAATATTAACCTTGACATTTATGTAGCACAAAGAAATTTGCAGTTTTTTTACATATAATATCTCTTCTGACCCTCACAACAACCTTATGAACTGGGTGATCTACAAGTAAGATTAGCCTCATTTTACAGAGGAAACAAGCTTAGAGTGATGAAAGGACTTGCCTATGGTCACAGAGTAAGTATCAGAAGGAGGATTTGGGCTCAGATCTTCCTGGCTATAAATCCTACATTCCACCCACTCTGCCACATCCCAGTATTTCCCCCCCTAAAATAAATTAAAAGGCTATGAAAAGGGTATAGTAAGATTACAAAAGAATGAAGGAGTACAAGCCAATGAATATCAAACATGAAGCTGTGGTATGTAAATGAAGCACTGGGATGAAGTCTAACTTCTAGCAGTAAGAGACTACTACAGAAAAGTAAGAAAAAGAGTCAGAGGATCTGAGTTCAAATTTTGATTCTGTCCCTGTACTCCTGAGAAAGCGCTTCCTCTCCCTGGGCCCATTTCTGCATTTGTAAAGTCAGAGGATTAGGCCAGAATATTTCTAATACCTTTTCAATTCTCGAGCCAGGATTCTCGTTCTGCAAGTGATTTAGCTATGAAACTTTGGGTAATTCACAAACTGGGCCTCGGTTTCTTCAGCTTTTCATAAACCATAAACACCCTATATATAAATGTAAGCTAAAATGAATAGTTCTGTTGTTATTACAATGACAAGGCTATCTCCTAACTTGACTAGAATCTCACTTTACACCAGCATTCCTTAAATTCTACTGTGCTTTGTGGCTTTTAGAAGGTGTCAATTAGAGACAATAAATACCTACTATGTCAATTAAGTGCCTCCTATGTGTCAGGTGCTGTGCCAAGTGCTGAGGAGACAAAGAGAAACACAAGACAGTCCCTGCCTTCAAGAAGCTCATGATCTAATAAGAATATGAATTCATTGCTTGGATGGTGACTGGTTCTTATTAATAGCTATTTTATTAATATCTATTTTAGTTAAAGTATTTATTAATATGTATTAGTATTTATTAATAGCCATTTTCCTTAATCTCTTAGGAAAAAAAATAAAGACTACTTTTGTCCTTGTTAGCAAAACATAACATAATATGGTTCTTCAAAGGCATCTATAAAAAGTGGAACACGTTGGTAACACATTAACTGATACCAAAAATAGTTTCAGAGAACTGCCTCTTTATTTACTAGGTTTATGAAACGTTTCCCTACCTGCCACATAATGAACTCTTGATTCTAACCCTAAGTCAGCCTGCTTGCCACTCCGCACACAGGACACTCATGGGCTCACTCTTGTGCCTCTGTAGACAGAGTTCTCTGCTGCCTTCCCGGCTCCCTTCAAAGGCTCAGCTGAGGCTCCATCTCCTTCAGGGGACCTACTGTTCTTCTTCCTTCTCAAGCCCAGTACTGGCACTGGCCCACTCAGAAGGTACTTTGTATTTAATTTTTTTGTATGTGTGTTACTTCCCACAACAGAAAAAAAGTTCCTCGAGGACAGGGACTGTTTTGGTTTCTGATGTCTATACTCAATACCTGGCATATGGTAGAGGCACTTAACAAATGCTTGTATGATGAATACTAAGTATGATCTTGGGGAATTCACAACCTCCCTGAGAATCACCTTCTTCATAGAGAACAGGGGTTCTTAACCTGGGGGTCGGTCCATGGACCTGAAAACTTGGATGGGAGAAAAAAAATTATATCTTTATTTCAATTCCATTGACTTCTTTTGTAATCCTATGTATTTCATGCATTTAAAACAAAACATTGCTCTATAAAGGGTCCTGATGCAAAAAAAAAAAAAAAAAAAGATTAAGAACCTTTGATCAAATGGGGATATCACTTTTCCTACTTACTTTATTTAGGAGACTATTATGAGGTTCAAATGATATAAGGTATCTAACATGATACCTTACATCTTACAACGTTCTACCTTATAATGAGGTAAAGTATGTGAAAGCATTTGTAAGTTCTAAAGTATTACACAGAGCACTGTATTCAGACATTTATTTTGCCATTTTCTAATATTATAATCTAAAGGGAAAATTTCCACATTTAAACATTACAATTGTTAATACGCTTTATTCTTGATTTTAACTTTCTCACTCCAAAAGTACAATGATTCCAAATAGGAATAATTTTCAAGCAAATTCAACACGGATATACATACCCTTAAAATCACAAAGTAACCAGAGGATAAAGCGTTTAATTCCTTAAAAAGTACTGACCTGTTTTCTGAACTAGATGTAGAAGTACTAGATGATGACAATGTATGAGAGTTTGACATGCGTGATACAAACTTCTGGATGGTGCTACGAGATGGAGCTTTGATCCTTGAGCTACGCCTACTGTGATATTTCTGGAACAAACTCTCAACCTGACATCAGAAAAAGACAGTAACAATGATATTCATGCTACATTCTTATACATAAAGGTGATGATTTTAGGTGTCTCAAAACTGATAATCCTCATTTTCTTTTAGTTGATCAATAACTGATGAAAGAGATTAAGACATAAGGGATTATAGGTAAATATATGTTCACTGACCTTTAAAAATCAGTAACAACTGTTTAGGCAAAGAGCAAAACAACTATTAAATGGCTTATAAAAATATAATGCAAGGGATACAATGGTCTAACCCACTAACTGAGATGTACTTTTGTACCTTAAAAATGATTATGAACTACTTCAAAATCAAGCTCAAAATATGAATTAATTTCCTTGTTTCACCAGTTAAATAGCTTTTTTTTTTTAATTACTAACAACTGAGAATAAAAATATTATAAAATACCTCAAAATTTTTCAAAGTTTTCCTCCATAACATTGGATCTGAGGATTCTAGTTGAAATACTCGGAGCATAACAAACAACAGATGGATACAAAATGTTCCACGCCCACAACTGCAGGTCTAAATATTAAGAAAAATACACAGGTAAGTTTGTGGCTGTATTGGAATTTTCAAAAGTAGCTTTTAATGCTGCATTATTACTGTATTTTAGTTTTTATATTTCCAAATTTATCATACTAATGTTTTATTTATTTTTAAATTACAGGCATTTATGTGGTTGTGAATCCTAAGTATATTCACTACAAATATTAAGACAAGAAAAGTTACCAACCAATTAATTTTAGTGAATATGTTAATAAAATTTGTTTTTCAAAACTATACAGGTAAAATGACCCTTCCTAACATTTACTTTAAGGAATCACTTATTTAGCAAGACATATTTTGAAATGCACTTAGTTATGACAGGGAATGATTTAATTTTAAGAAGGTTAAAACTTTAAGCTAATATCACATACTAAGAAACTTAGTATTCTCATTTTGTTTTGAACTCCCATTAATAAATATCTGTTGACCTGAATTAATAAGATGAAAATGCTTCCTACCTGAGGTCCAATAAACACTCTGTATTTATTGTCTGGGCTGTCTCCTCCAATTAGGAAAGAGTTCGGTCCTATCTGTTGCAGTAAGTACAACCTGGCTCGCATGACTTTGTTGACTCGGCGATTTGTTTCCTCAGGGCTATATGGGGAGAAGCCATCTGGGGATGGAGCTCTTCGGGGTGGTGTGATTCTCCCACTCTGAAACTTCAGAACATTGATTTCTATTAAGAACAGCTTCTCAATTTTCAAGAAAGAAGCTTTTATAGAGAAAAGGGGTTATAAATAGTAGCATTACTATATTTACTCAAACTAGTAGACAGCAAATGTGAAAACATGTAACGCAAAATGCATTTTTTGCCTGAAATACTGAAATTTCATGAAAACTGAATTTTATAACCAAGTTATCTGGATAACTGATGATCAAGTCATTAAAGCTTTTAGAAGCAGAATAACTACGCCATCTGTTCATTAAATTACTTTGTAAAAACAACAAGAACCCAACCCCCCCCCAAAAAAAACCAGCTTTCTGGAAAAGATATAAATTAAAGCTAAAATCGTAAAAGGTATTTGTGTGTGTAACAGAGAGAGGAGGGGGGAAAAGAGAAGGAAGATGATAACAGGAGAAGGGAAAAAGAGAAGGGAGAGATGGAAAGCAAGAAGGAATAAGGGAAGGAGAAAGAGCAGGGGAGGGTGTATAACCTAGTAAGTAAAGAATTGGCCTCAGATTCAGGAACCTGTGTTCCAGTTCCATCTCTGATACATGATGACTGTTTGACATTAGACAATTTACTCTTAGTAGCCCAAACAACTCTTTAAGACTGTAAGTTTTAGAACAAGTGGTGACCTACATTGATGGAAGTTCCTCATTGACAGCTCCCTGGGACACAGTTAAAATCATAGGTCTAGTCCAAAACAACAACAACAAAAAAACAACAAACTAAATATTTTACTTACACATACACACAAACTGTAATGACAGATATTTTACTAGTGGAACCTGAGTACAACTTGTTTTTCATGAGTAAGGTTTTAAGCTAGATACTCAGGGCAGCTCTTCTGGAAACAGATGTCCAATTAGGTTAACACTTTGCTACATCCCACTAATCTCCATGGAACTTCCGCACCTAGGCAATAAATAATCAATAATCCTGTGAAACAGTCTACTTCTGAGCATCTACCAATTTTTATGGCTGTATTACAAACATACAAAACAAGATTTACATTGCTGGAAGCAATGACTTGACTTTGATGTAAAATTTTTAATTTATGTAGCTCCTCTTAATATTGGTCACTCAAACTCACAAAAGAAAAAGCCCTACTACTCTTCAAACCTCATTTATTACCTCCAATTTTCTCCCATATGATAGTAATACCAGGATATAATATTTACTTTAAAAAATCACTAAAAATCTCACTCAATTATTTATTACTTACTTTTGGGCAGAACTGACTTTATTTTAAGCTGAATTTCACCTAAGATGTTTGAAAGATGGTATCATAAACTACACCTTGTGGCCCTGCACCTAGCCCTCTCTAGTCTGCCCTGCACAAGGCTCAATATTCACTATTTTGGGTAATCTCTTCGAAACAGGGTCAGCTATGAAATCAATTATCTGTCACCCTTAACCTCAATGATAACAGAAACTGTAATTTTTATGATGGCTTCAGAATTCTGAGCACACAGTCCCTAATGTCTATTAAGATATTTATTTTTAAACAGACTTGCATTCGAATTTGGAGCCATTTATACAACAGATGAAGTATGACCTTCTAAGTTGTCCAGGAATAGAGTTGTAGCAGTCTCTAGCTAGAGGGCCACAAGGGCAGTCATCAGTCTTTCCTTTGGGAAACATTTTATCTTATCTGGTCCTTCTTTATAACCTTATTATTTCTGTTAATGACAAACTTAGCACAATTCAGTACAAGAGGAGTTCTTAGTACAAATACCTTTCAACATGTAATTTCCTTCTCAAATTTTAATTTCTCAATATACAGTAATTATGCTTTTATAAGGAATTATTCCCATATGGATTCTCTATAAAAACTAAACATTCAAGCAACTTAATGTTTAGTGAAATATTTACTTACAGGCACTGGAGATACTCTTTTTCTTCTTACTCCAGGAGATTCTGATTTAACAGCACGATTTGAAGATGAAGATGAAGATGGAGAGGGACTCCGCCTTCCTTTTGGAGTAGGTGAAGAAGTGTTGGTATGCCCTTCAATTTGAGATTCTGGTGTTAATTTGTTGATTTCAGAGCCATCTCCTTTTACAGGGATTGGTTTCACCACCTAAACAGAAAGAATTCAATACATTTTAATTGCGAGAAAAAAAAAAGACATCGAGAAGTAAAAACTGGAAGATACAGATTTAGTGACAGAATTCCATATAAATGGAATTTTATATTGTATTTAATAAACTTCTATACCATGGATTATAAAGATTTACATGTTTTCTCTTTAAAAAATTTAATCCAAAACTAAAAATAAATTAATTTTAAAAAATTTAATCCAAAGACATTTCATTATTTTAGCCTTCTTTGCATCCCCAGCATTTAGCATACTGCAAGGCACATAGCAGGTGCTTAATAAATATTTTGTGAATTCTAAACTTGATATTACAGCTCTCTCTCCAGATTGATAGCTATTAAGATTCTTTGGGTATGGTAGTTCAAACAGCTACAGATACATGTAATTGGACTGTCATTTAAGTCAGAGGTTCTTAACCTTTTGTGTCATGGACCCCAGGTTAAGAATTCTTGATTTAAATGGTTTAAACAGATGATCATTTGTCAGGGATGTTACAGGAGATTGATTTAAAAGGTGTTATATTAGATAAACAAAAAGGTCCCTTCCAAATCAATATTTTATGATGTAACCTGTAGCTCTAGGACCATAGGATTGGTCAAGTCAGCAAGTATTTATTAAGTGTCCACTATGTGCCTGGCAATGTACTAAGCATTGGAAGGGACCTTGGAGATCATTTTGTCTAACAGTTCTCAAATTTGTCTCAGGACTACTCCTAAAAATGGACCCTAAGTAGCTTTTGTTTATGTAGATTATAGCTATTGATGTTTGCATATTAGAAATTAAAACAGCTTGTCTTAAACAGTTTTGACCTCAAAGACCCCCAGTAATGGTTGTGGGATCCCCCAAAGTCCCTGGACTACACTTCAAGAACTGCTCATCTACTCCAATCCCTTCAATTTACAGATAAGAAAACTGACACCCAGAGAGGTTAAGTGATTTGTCTAAGCACACAAAACCAGGAGCTGAGCTGGGATTCTAAACCCAGGGCCTTTGACAATGTTAAAACATTCAGTACTCTTTCTATTACAAGACTTTGCCAAATACTTCATTAAATCAAGATGTTCCATATCTATGTGCTAACCTGATCAAAAGACAACGAAAAGAAAGTTAATTTAACAGCTTGGTTTCCAATAATCACTGCTTTCTTTCTTTCTCTCTTGTTTTTTTCTTTCTTGGACTGGACCTGTGATTTCATTAGAAAGGGCTCTGTCTGGATAAAAAAATCTCTCTTACAATACAAATTGGCACCTGATCTTCAACTTATAGTCAGGCTTGGTTAACAGAGTACTCAAGACATGATGGATCCAGGTTTCCAATTCTGAGGTCAACTCTCTTATTTACTACGTTACGCTGCCTCACTATTTGAAGACATCCACTGCTCCCTTTTCTAAGTATTTGGTACAAACTAGTTTTTAAAAAATTATGATTAAGTTGAAATCTCCAAATGATTTTCCTTAAATGAAATAAATTACTATGCACATTTATGTCATTAGGGAAAGAGGTCGAGGAGTTAAGATGGTAGATACTCCTACTTTTCAAACATGGAAGAAAAGAGTTAAGTTTTACAAGAGGAAAAGAGTTGCAGATTACTGGGGAGAGGAGGAGAGAAAAATGGCCAGAGAATTAACAAGGATTTCTGTTTTAGCATAATCAAGAGAGACATTAAAAAACTAAATTTGTAAGCAATGGTATTGCCTTCAGAATTTGAGTATTATGAAATCAATGATTGTCTATTCACCAGGGGCTCTTAACCTGGGGTCTGTAAACTTGTTTAAAAAATATTTTTATACCTGTATTTCAATATAATTGGTTTCCTTCATAATACTACGTATTTTATTTTGAGAATTTAAAAACATAACTCTGAGGAAGAGGTTGCTAGGCTTTAGACTGCCAAAGAGGATCTCCACAATAAAAGGTGAAGAGCTCCTGGCCTGTACCCAGGATATGCTTGTCCTGCCTGTTACTTCATTTTCAGTGTGATCATTTACACCTCGGAAACTGCAAATACTACAAATCAGGGTTTGATATCTTTTGTTGGTTGTCTAGCTTTAATAAAGTGATGGAGAAAAATGTTAGGAAAAAACGTTAATGATGCAGATTAAATTTATTGTGCATACTTTTTCTTTTTGGCTATGTTAGTTGTTAAACTTTTACTAGTATGTCACTGTCCATAGCACCCATCCACATTTCTAAAAGGTTAATGAGGTAGCCAATATTTAAATATTATTAAGTTTGAGCATAAAACAGAAGATGAATTTCAGTATACTATTCCCAGTGTTTGTTTTGAAATTTCTTAAAAAATGGAAATACGAAAAATACACACGAAATTTTACTTTCTCTTCATTAATAAACAGTATTCATTAACTTTTAAGGAAGGCCAATTATGGCTAAGATATAGACTATTTTTACTTCTTTCCTATTCAGCAAACATTTGTTAAGTCACATCATTAAGTTGTTTCTCAAGAACCTGTAAGTCCCTTTTAATTTTGGCATCTACAGGGATATTTCTGGGAATTAAGATTAAAGGGCTCCATTATAATTTGAAAAAAAAAACAGAAAAAGAAAATACAAAATAATTTCATATATTAAGAAAAGAGAAATAGATTCTGATGAACAAAAATATTTCAAATGCTGACATTAGAGGGCAGTGTTGTTTCTAATTTAAAGCCAGAAAGTTATTATTTGATCAACAACCAACAAACTATTCCAGTTAAAATATCCTAAATAGTTGCTTTATTTTGTATACAAATTACCACAGGTCTAACTATAAGAAAGGGAAAAAACGGCCTACAACATTGATCAATTTTCCACTTGCACACAGATAAGTTTTACTACATACCATAGGGCCTCTCCTACTCCTCCTTTCCAGCCATTCATGTTTCCAGGCTGGCATACAGGTAGCCTTGAGTTTTTCCCTGATCATTCGTTCTTCTGGGCGGTCATCCATTTTTTGCAATCCCTTGAGAGTTTCTTTATTCTCCATATCTCGACTATAATAGAAAAAAATAACACATTTAATTTTGATGATACTTTCCAGGCATAAAATGCATAAATTGACTACCCAGTTGTTCAGAGCTATGAAGCAGAAAATCTTGAAAGCTGTTACTATTTAAGTAAATTTCATGCTCACGACGGAATGGTAAATGAGTCCCATATATTGAGTCTTTATTATATGCCAGGTACCGTGCTAAGTTCTGGGGTTACAAAGAAAGGCCCTGGGGAGGTAACCAAAGATGAGACTAGCAATGGGAGAAAATGGTAAAGGCCTCCTGTATGTAGAAGGTAGGATGTGAGCCGAATCTCCAAAGGAGCCAGGGGTACGTTGTAGGCATGAGGGGGACAGAGTAAAAAAATGCCTGAAGACGGATGATTGTGTACAAAATTAATCTTAGTACATCTACTTCTAGCACTATGTTTATCAAGTCATTTACAATGATTATTTAGCCTCTTCTTTTATCAAAAAGTGAGGCCTCAATGAACTTGAAGGTTCTTATTCAGTTACAAATCTTACTAACCTAGGTAGGAAACAATCTAAAGTAGACAGTGAAAATGTATAATTTTTTTTTAATTTATAAAAGAAACTACAGAAAGGTCAAAAGATGAAAATGCCATTTTCTCAAATGATTTGCAGCCAAATGAGCTAATGATAATATGATGAAATGATAATAGGTGACATTTAAATGACACTTTACATATAATTATCATAGGCCAGTGAAATCCATACCACTATTCCCTATTTTACAGAAGAGAAAACCATGCTAAAGAGATTGCTATTTATTCATGGTCCTACAGTTAATTAATCTGTGAAAGGCAAAATCTGAATGCAAATATCTCTACTTAATGTACTGTTGCTTCAAACCACTTATCTGATTAAGGGAAGTTAAGTTTTAAGCCAAACAGAAATAATTCTTTAACTGAGTGTTAAAGAGGCAACGTAGTAGAGCAGAAAGAACATGAGACTTGGAGTCTGGAGATCTGGACATTTATCAGTTAGCCACTGTGAAACATGTCACAACCTCTCTGAGCCTATCTCCTCCTCTAAAATGGGATAACACACTACTTGCCTCATGTCTGTGAGGAAATCAATTTTAAAGTGTTGTCTAAGTGTGAACTGGTAGTAGTGCAACAGAAGCAAAGTACTTAACCAACATTTGTAGTTACACAGATTTTTGAGGATGCCTTTCAGTATATTTTAATCACATTTTAAGGTCATAAAATGACAGCATTATGTTCCTTATCTATGTGGATGAGATCTACATAACTATTACTTGAACCATCATTTGTAAAAGACTAAATCACAGGCCAGTATGAAATAGCAAACTGGCAATAAAATGAAACACACAAGCAAATATTAGAGATCACAATACTCCATGCAAAATGCTGTCTCCGTAAAAATTCAAATTAAGCATCCGACAAGATTTTTCCAACTGATCACAACCTTCACTGAGAAGGAAGCACAATCTCTTAGGAGTTTCTTCCAGCCCTAAACCCCTATGTTTTTAATCAAGACAATCTACTTCAATAATGCTTTTATGTTTATCAATAGTTTAAACAGCACTAAAATGAAAATGGGTAATGCTAAATCCTTATGGAACTATTGTTTCACAAAATTTGTCGAATCAAGTCATAATACGTTCTATTCTTTGGAACTTCTAAGTGGGCTTTAAATCCTATATATAACACACTTTAGGAATCTAGACAAGTATTTCCCAATAGTATTTACTTGATAGGCCAGGAAAAAGGCTGAATAAGGGATATGAAAAGTTCGATGATGGAGATACTTTCTCCTCTAGAGTACTGAATGAAATGTCAAACATGTAGAATATAGGCTTAATTTCCTATCATCCCTCAAAAATTGTGGTCTTCTTTATTCTCAGAATATTTCATAATACTGTACCAATATTTACTGGACCAAATGTGTCACTGATGAATGAAGACCTATAGCAGAGATTCTTAACTTGGGGTCCATGGACCCCCAAAGGCTGTGTGGAAAAAACTTGGATGAAAAAAAAAAACTTACACTTTTATTTCCACTAACCTCTAATCAAAATATATGAATGTAGGCAACAAACCAAAGGAGTTTTAACACATTACAGCTGTTGTAAGTTATCTCGAAATACCCTTTATTATTGCCCCCACATCAAAATTACTGGAATTAGAGTACATGATACAAGATAGTACATGATCAGCCTTCCTATTTATATATTTTCAATATAATTAGTTTCCTTTGCAATCCTATGCATTTTATTTTATGCATTTAAAAATATTTTAGGGGCAGGTAGGTGGCACAGTGGATGGAGCACCGGCCCTGGATTCAGGAAGACCTGAGTTCAAATCCCACCTCAGACACATAACACTTACTAGCTGTGTGACCCTGGGCAAGTCACTTAACCCCACTGCCTAGCCAAAAAAAAAAAATTCTAAAAATGGGTCCACAGGCTTTACCAGACTGTCAAGGGATCCATGATCTTGATCTACAGGGTTTGAATAAGTGGTATGGATGTGCAATGAAGTTGTACAGTCTCTGATGGCAAAGGATACACAAACAAGCACTTGAAGTTGCAGGAAAAAAATGGTAGATTTTGGACATGGAAAGAACCTCACTCCAGGAATCAGGAGACCTGGATTCTAGTCCCAACTAATCCATACTAATCTGTTCATTTCAATAAGCATTTACTAAACACCTTCTGTGTGCAAGAGATACCAAGAGGGAAAAAATGTTCCTGTCCTCAAGGAGTTTCTATTTTCTGCAAGGTGAGTATGAGTAGGAGGGACCATAAATACATGAGCATATATATATTAAGCAGAGAAAAGAGAGAACATTAACAACCATAAGCTTCAGGAAAGGCTTCTCACAGGAGACAGTATAACCGCTAAGCTTGGAACGAAGCCAGAGATTATACATTACAAAGGTGACCAGAGAGTACATGTACATTTTCAGCCACGGGGAATAGTCTGTGCAAGGCATGGAGGTCAAAGTATCCAGTAGGGAGAACAGCAAAAGTAAGCTGGCCAGTTTGGCTGGAACCTAATAAATACATGAAGGAGAATAATGTTCAATAAGCCTGGAAAGCTAAGGAGCTTGTGATTTATCCTAAATGCAACTGAGACCTGTTGAAGGTTCTTGAGTAGGAGACTGATGAAGTCCCACAGAAAGATTATCTTTGCAACTGTGGGGAGGATGAATTGCAGAGCAGAGACACAAGAAGCTAGGAGACCAGTGAGGAAGCTGTCACAATAGGGTGGTGGCTCACAGATGTGAGTATATTGAGGAGTAGAAGCAACAAGACTTGACAATTTCTTGTATAGGGCCATGGCACACACTGGTGAATGATTAAATTTCTCTGGGTCTCCATTTCTTCATTTAAAGATTAGAGGATTTGACTAAATGTTTTTTCATATCCTTTCTACTCAAATTCCATTGTTTATGATAAATGTAAACACATTTTACAGAGAAGCAAGTCTCCAGAATTTTTATTTACCCTCTCACCCCATACAGTTTAAATGACCTTAAGTTCAGGTCTGGCTCTGCTACTTTCTTCTTAAGTGGCTTTGGACAAGTCCCTCAACCTTTCTGGGACCTGCCTTTAAAAATGTAAGGGAAGAAACTAGATGATTATTAAGGTGCTAGCCACCAATTCTATGAGCTATGAACTATCACCTACGCACCTACATCTTAGACAAATATTACCTGAATGAGAAAACATTAATGTGCCAGAAGACTGAGATAAAATAGAGTAATGTCTCTCATGATCCTATGTAGCCTGGTCAGTGCTTCAGAAACTTCAGAAACTGTGGTGAGGGAAAAGATGATACCTTACATTTATATAGCACTCTTAACTCAGCAAAACTCTTTCACATAGATTATTTCTTTTTATCCTACAAATAACTCCATGGTAGCTAGGGCATATATTAATTTTAAAGCATGAGAATTAAGCCTTTAGTAACAATGACTTAAAAATATCTGTAATTTCATCCTGGTCAGTGCTTTTAACAACACATATTTAATTTAAAAAAAAAAAAAAACTTTAGATGTCAAACATTGCCTGTGAAAAGAGACCTTGATCTGAGAGCAAAGAGATCTAGGTTTTAGTTTGTTCCAGCCCTGCAACAAGTTATTGACTTTTGTGAAAGTCATTTAACCTATCTGGGACTTAGTTCCTTACCTGTAAAACTGAAGGGTTGCACTATATGGAATTTAGGTTTCTTGTGGATTTCTAGGATTTTTAGTGATCAAAACTGATTAAATTTCCGGACAAATTTTTAACATACTTGACATGTTTTAGTTGTTCAGTTTCAGTTGTGTCCGACTGTGACCCCAATCAGAGTTTTCTTGGCAAAGGTACTAAAGCGGTTTGCCATTTCCTTCTCAAATAAATTATTCCTTAAAAAAAAACAAAACACCTAAATCAAGAGTCCACATGATTATTTTTCTCTGGTAACAATTTTTTTTAAAAGCCAAACTAGGATAGGTGTTTTTCATTTAAGCAAAAAACTTTTCAAAATCCTATACAATGAAAAAAGCTTCTTTCCACAGACAGATTAACATTAGAAATTACAAAAATTGTGTTATGCAGCTAATTTAGTCTTCACCTTTGTCCTATTCCTATTGTCCTGTTCAGATTGGAAAGAATGGATTTTCCTGCTTTTATCTTTAAATGCTTTTTCAATTTATAATTAATTAATCTAAAGTAAGAAAACACTGGTAAAATGTTACTATTGTTAAAAACTGAATTAATACTTCTGTAATGTCTAGTGGACCTAGGTGTTTTTAAGTTACTCCTCTATTTCCACAACTTCATAAGTAAATGTGTTCTTGAATAACTCTCCTTTAAGCACTAAAATGTATTATCTAGTACTTGATAATATGGAAGGATGGATGACAGATGCCTACATCAACACCAACCACTTTTCCTCACCAATTAAGGATTTACCTAGACACATAACAGAATTGAGAATGAGAGAAAAACTGACCTAAAGATGATATAACGCCTATAATAACCTATTTATAAAAAATATCCAGTGCATGACTATAGTATTTCTAATGCTACAACAGGCTTATCTAATATTATCAAGGAAAGCAGATGTTCTCCTTAATCAAATATTCTTGATAGTAGAGCAACATCACAGGTAAATCACCAATTAAACTGCATTGATCTGGATCTGGATCAAGTGGCCTTGATTATAGGATACACCACCAAGATAAAATCCCTCTGAAAGGGAAAAATACAGGTGTATACAAAAATAATTATACAAGCAACTGTATTAAAATATATTTACTGTTAAAATAACTTTATTTCCATTTCATTAAATATGACTTATTTATCACTACTTTCTTTATCCTCATAAAACAGGACAAGATAAGACTGAATGTTACTTCAGTAGGAAAACAAATGCTTTTATATTAATTTTCATCTAGATTTTTAAATTACAAGAATCTTTATATCTATAGCTCTCCCAACTAATTTCCCCTGATATATTAAATTATCTTTTACTTCTAAGATAACTTAAGATTCTGACAAGCTTTCATTCTGAAATAATTCAACGTGTTTACATTTTTTAAAAATTGGCTATAACATAGAATTCATCTGAAGTAACCAAAGGTTAAGACTTTCAAGTAATCAATGAAAAATAAATTAGAATGGGGCCTCGAATACCAAATCTCAAAATATACTACAAAGCTCTCACCATGAAAACAATTTTGTATTGAATAAGAAAGCTAGAGTTTAGTTGGTAGAACTGCTTATGTATACAATATACAGAAACAAGTAACCACAATAATCTAGAACTGGATAAACCCAAAGATTCTAGCTATTAGGACAAGAATTTACTACTCAACAAAAACTGTTGGGAAAACTGGAAAGTAGTCTGGCAGAAACATATAGACCAACATCTCGTACTGTATATACCAAGATAAGCTCCAAATGGATACCTGACTCAGATATAAAAAGTTTCATCATAAGCAAATTACTTGGAGCAAGGAAGAAATTACTTTTTGGATCTACGGATGGGGAATAATGAGAGAGAGGTTCACGAGAAGTAAAATGGATGATTTTGATGACATAAAATTGAAAAGTTTTTGCAAAGACGAAACCAGTACAGGTAAAAATTAGAAGAGCAGGAAAATGTATAAAAACAATCTTTGCCATATATTTAAATAATAAAGGACTTATTTCTAAGATATACAGGTAACTGAGTCAAAAAAGACTAAGAGCCACATTCTTCAATTGATAACTAGTCAAAGGATATAAACAGTTTTCAGAAGAAATACAAGCTATCAAAAGCCATATGAAAAAATGTTTAAATATACCAGTAATTAGAAAAATACAAATTTAAACAACTCAGGGGCACCACGTCATACCCATCAGATTGGCTAAATTCACAAAAAAGGAAAATCACAAATGCACATTTGGAGGGGCCATGGGAAAATAGGTAGTTGAATATCCTGTTGATGGAATTGTGAACTGGTCTAACCATTCTAGAAAGCAATTTGCAACTATGCCCAAGAAGCAATTAAATTGTATACACCCAGCAATACTGCTATTAGGTCTATATCCCAAAAAAGATCAAAGAAAGAGGAAAAGGACCCATATGTTCAACTCCATGCAGCTCTTTTTGAGCTGGCAAAAGAATTGGAAACTGAAGAGATACCTTTCCATTGGGGAATGGGGGAACAAGTTATGGTATGTGAATGTGATAAAGTACTATTTTACTGTAAAAAATGATGAAGGGGATGGTTTCAGAAAAACCTAGGAAGACTTTTATGAACTGATACAAAGTGAAGTGAGCAGAACCAAGAAAACAATCTACACAGTAATATCAATATTGTAAAGATAATCAACTTTGAAAGACTTAGTAACTCTGATCAACACAATGACCAACAATAATTTCAAAGGATTCATGATGAAATATAGTATCCATTTCCAGATAGAGAACTGATGGACTCAGAATGCAGATTGAAGCGTTTTTTCTTTTATTTTTTTTC
This sequence comes from Vombatus ursinus, assembly GCF_900497805.2. Classification (NCBI taxonomy): domain Eukaryota; kingdom Metazoa; phylum Chordata; class Mammalia; order Diprotodontia; family Vombatidae; genus Vombatus; species Vombatus ursinus. The sequence goes on from NW_020954550.1 coordinate 20,177,417, forward strand.
TATATTTATTGACATGACTAAAGCAGGAATTTGTTTTGCATGACTGTATGTATTTGCAATGGGTTTTGTTTTTTTTGACTTCTCCATGGGAGGGTGAAGAAGAGAATTTGGAACTGAAAATAAAAATAAAATTGAATTAAAAAATTAAAAATAAAAATCCATTATAATGAGTTATATTTAAAAAATTTCCACACAAAAGAACAAAAGGAATCTACAGAGCTATTTATTGACCATTATTCTACAAAGTCATGGAAGAAGTACTTAACTTTGGGACTTCTTGGAAAGAGTCCTAAGATCTGAGCCTCCATTTATTAGCCACGGAATCATGACCAAATCACAGACCCTCAGTCTTGGTTATCTCCGTTCCTCAGACAAGACATTATAATCTCCCAACTCCAGACATTTTCACTATCTACCTCCCATGCCTGCAATTCTCTCCCTCCCCATTTTCCACCTCCTCGCTTCTTTCAAGTTCCCTGCCTCTGTCCTTAAAGAACTAAGAACTAGTTAAGAAATCAAGACAAACTTGAAATTTTATTATCTGTTATTTTTAAAGGCCTTTTTCTGGTCCTGACCTATAATTCAGGTCAAGGAATTCCCTTTTCACTGCATTTCATGTTCAACTTCTAGCTTTAGAGAATCGCCTGCTGCATTGGATGGTTAAATAACTTCTTTCTGGCATGTAGCTAATATGTGTCACAAAGGTAGGACTAGAACTCGGATTTTCCTGACTTCAAAGGGCAAGCTTCTATCAAACACGGGTGAGGACACACTACATTTCATCAAAATATTAGGATTAAATAACAACAAAACAACAGTACAGGAACCATCACAAAACAGCATATGATTAATCACCAAATGAGCAGAATATAAGCGCTGCATATGAGTTCAGTAATGCTTTCCTAATCCTGATTCCAGTTCCCAGGTTTCCTAAACTCCAGTGGATTCCTATTGCCTACAGGAACAAATTACAGAATGTTCTGCTCCACATTCAAAGCCCTTGATAACCCATCCCCTCCTACCTTTTCAGTCTTCTTATACTTTACTCTCAGTCATATACTCTGATTCAGTGACCCTGGCCTCCTGGCTGTTCCACCAACAGGACACTCCATCTCTCAGCTCTGGGCATGTTCTCTGGTTGCCCCCATGCCTAGAACACTCTCCCTCCTCCACTCCCATTACTGATATCCCTGGTTTCCTCTAAGTCCCAACTAAAATCCCACCTTCTACAGGAAGCCTTCCCCAATCCTTCTGAATTCCAGTGCCATCTCTCTGTTAATTCTTTTCTATTTATACTGCTATGTAGCTTGCTTTGTACATAGTTGTTTGCATATCATCTCCTACATTAGCTGCAAGCTTCTTGAGGGCAGGAACTGTCTTTTGCCTCTTTTTGTATCCCCAAGGCTTAGCACAGTGCCTGACACATATTAGGTGCTTTATAAATGCTAGCTACTATTATTGTTGCTGCTGTTGTTGTTATTTACATTTCAGGATAATTTTCTGAGTGATCTAAAAAGAGTTAGAATAAAGAATACAGCAGCTACTTCATTGAAGCTTATTAACAATTCATTGGTAAAATCCTTATATTATAAATTTCATTCTATCCAGTTCAAAAAGCATTAAGCATTCTTGGTTAATTTTGCACAGTCACTTTCTTGTGCACTTTACTATGCAGTATTTCCCTCTCCATTTAAAAAATTATGAACTTAAACAAGAACGTTGCCATATGCAAAGAAGAACCAAGCATATGGCACTCTACAAAATTCGAGGATACAAAGTTAATAGGTCAGTTTGTCTGGAATGCAGAATGCATGGACCTTATCTCAAGAGGTAGATTAGAGACAAACTGTGAAGGATTTTAAATGCCAAGCTGAGGAGATTTTATTTTATCTTAAAGGTATCTTGAAGGTTTTCATTTGGGGACTAATATAATCAGATCTGTATATTGCAGTGCATTGCACATAGATGCATGGACAACCCAGTACCACAGATTGACAATGAGCTGGGGGGAGGGGGGGAGGGGCTGGGAACTAAGAAATGGACAAAAAGCTATATGGCACTTGGGAAATTGCTTGGTTCTTATAATTCCAAACTTCAAACTTCATCCTTTAATACCAAGAATCACCTAGTTATATTATATGATTATGAGTCATGGATGACAATTTCAAATTCAAAACAGAAGGTCACACAAAAAGCAATGCATGGCAAATGTAAACAAGATGTGTCATATTTCCAATGAAAGGATAGGTGGGACCAAAAAAGGGGGTAGAAAGCAAAAATAAAACTGATTGCTATTTTGAAGATGAGATGAATTTGGAGATAAATATATAACATGCTTATGAGTGGAAAATAGATCCTAAATGTGCCATTGACTGTATTCTGTAATGATACAGCCACAGGTGATATAAAACCAAATTCTGAAATTAACTTTAAGAACTGCAGGTGGAGTAAAAATCTCAAAGAAGGAAGCTTACTAACGAAGGCCACTGCAGAATCTGTAGAAAAGAGAGAACAAGGAGAACCACTAATACAATGGCTACAATACTAAAAAGGAAAACAATTTTGCAAGGCTTAAAAAGTCTGATCAATGCAAAGACCAATCATGAAAGATATTTCTGGCAGAGAAAAGGATGAGGAGAGAACTTAAAAGACACAGAAGAGAGAAGGCAGTTCAGAAGGGGGCAGGGACAAGAAGGGAAGTGTTATACCACATTAGATTTAACAAATACTTTAAAAAGTTGTACATAATAGATGTGTAGTTCCATATACAATCTTATTTTTCTGTTCTTTATATATGAGAATGCTCATGTTTGTTGGTGTTTGCCAAGTTCATAATAAAAAATAAAATTTAGGGAAAATATATTGCATCAGAAAGATTTCAAAAAAGGGACTGCAAAAATACAGAAACTATTAGAACTGATGAGTCAAAAAGGATTAAAAATGGGAGGAATCAAATGTGACAATTAGTAAGGAAATAAAAATCTTGGAAGATTATAGCAATTTCAGGGGAGAGGGGAGGGGAGAAGATAAGCAGCCAAAGAGAAAAAGGAGTGAAGGTAAGAACAGAAACAGTTTTGAAACAGTCAATACCTGTAGCACTTTGTAGACAAAAATAGAAAGAGATAAGCAGACCAAAGATAGAACATTTATGTCAGCAGTTCTATAATGACTTGTTTGTTTCCCAAGACCAAGTAACGAATCAGACACTAATGACACAGAAAAAGTGATGGCATAAGTTTAGTTTACTGAGGAAAAAATGAAAAATGGCAACTAACAGAATTGGATAGTTTTATGGTTGGAAGAACTGAAAGTAGAAAGGAGGAGACCAGACCTGTGGTTATACTGAAATATACCAATGGATAAGTAATTTCAGCAATGAAGGTGTGGGAAGTTCTCATCCAAAGATGTAAGAATCCAAAGATCTAATGATGGCTATGGAAAGCTAAACATATCACAGAACATATAAAATTAGGAAATACCCCAAAAATTATGGGGGGGAAGAGTAATTGGACAAATCATCTGCCATTAGAAATAAGTTTGTTATTAAAATGTATTAAAAAAATTAGACCAGATTGTAATCATCCAAAAATGATATTCAACAAGTTTCACATTTAGTATATATTATAGAGACATTACAATACTTGAACAGAGTACTTTAGTTTATGGAATGATGCAATTCCCTCAGGATTATAAAAATATATTCTTATATATCATACATAATGTATATTTTAAGGACTTCAATTTACCAAGAAATACAATTATTAGACAAGATAATGGGCCCTCAAGTGAGGGACATTGAGGAATTGAGGAATATTCTATCATTCTGAAGACTTTGCTGGGGAGACGATATCATGAGATCTTCCTAACCTTGAAAAAATGTAAAGGTCTTTTTTTTTTTTTTAATGCTGATGCGAGGTTGTCACAGAAAATAGATGATTACTCAAATGCAAACCCAACAGGAAGTCCTAGGTATATGATTGGAAATCTACTCTCACAATACACAGTCTCCTCCTCCTTTGAAGAATTTGGGAAACCAAATTTTAAGAATACTGTTTAAACTGTAACCAAAGACAAAGGAACTAAATTATCAACAAGGAGTAAGATTTTATTTTGGCCATAACAGAAACTAATGAAATATCTTTATCCCATTCGAGAGCAATTCTTCTCTTTGCCAAAGTAGCATCTAGCTTCTAATCAGAATACTTCAACCCCATAGTCAATGCCTGAGCTGCTACTGACTGACAAATGTTCTCTTCATGAAGTCCAGGCAGGACAGACTGTTTCTGTTGATTCCTACTATCATTAGGTCTGCTCTCAGCCTTATATTATCTCTGTACACTCTGCCTAAGTAAATTCACCCAACTTTTCAATTTCAATGATTTTAGCCCACACAAATTTTGGCACATTAACATAATGGAGTGCAGTTGGGTTAAAAGAAGCAACCAAGACCACGAATACAGAGAAGCGTGGGAAGGCTTCTATGAACTGATGCAAGTTGAAGTAGAAGGGAATAAGCATTCTCACACACACACACACACACACACACACACACACACCCCCACACACACACACACACACCCCTTCATGTGACCCTGCTATTATGTTCCCTATGTCACAGTTGAGCAAATTGTGTCAGACACAGGTTAAGTGACTTGCCCGGTGCTATGCAGACAATGAGTATCTGCCTGGCACTCTATCCACCGAGCCACTCAAATGAATTAAGCATGTCTGTCCCTATCATACACACACAATATCACTGAAATGACATCAATGAAAATAACCATGAAACAATAGAAGAGGAATATTGCAAAACTACAGAGACAGACTTGATTCCAAAGAGGAGACATGAGAAAGCACCTTCCTCCACTCCCTTGTAGAGGCAGGAGGTCCACAAGGGTGGAATATTGCATATATTCTCAGTGTTGCTAATCTTTTTCTCTTTTTTCCTCCCTCTCCTTTTAAAAATTCTTTATTACATGGGATGATTCTCTGGGAGGGAAAAAAGAAGAGATATAGAAGGAAATTTAGGCAAAGTAAATCAAAAGATTTTTAAAATTTATCTTAATAAACAAGTTATCCTTGCCATTCAGATTTTTTAAAACCCTAAAGAAAGTTCTTTTTTCTTTTTTTTTTTAAATCTTTGACTCTTTCTCACTTCACACAGTTATTATGTCCTATAATTCTTTCTTTATAAATTCAGCACTTCCTATTTATTTTCATTGCCATAATCTTAGGTCAGATAATTGTGAAGCAAGTCTCCTAACCCCTACTTTCAAATGCATGTTGCACACCCCAGATGAGTCTTCCTACACTACATATTCGTAGCACCAGCAGCAGTAAGTGAAGAGGAAAGACCTTGGAGGTAGCCAAGCTACTGCCATGGGGATCAAACTCGAAACTTGAAGCTGGGCTGCAAAACTTCAGTAAGGCCTGAAACAGGTTAAAATGTAATTGGAAAGGGTCAGCTAGGTGGCGCAGTGGAGAGAGCACCGGCCCTGGATTCAGGAGGACCTGAGTTCAAATGTGGCCTCAGATACATAACACTCACTAGCTGTGTGACCTTGGGCAAGTCACTTAATCCCATTGCCTAGCCAAAAAAAAAAAAAAGAGAGAGAGAAAAAATGTAACTGTGAAATGTTTAACACAATAAAGAAAAATACAACACAGATAATGTTAAATTTTGGTTTCCTAAGTCAATGAATGGTCTGCAGGGATCATTTTCTATTTGAGTTTGACACCACTGAGCTAGACCAACCAGTAAAAACAATAATTTCCTCCTCTATAAAATTCCATACCTCATTATTTGGGAGATAAATTCCAAATTCCTTACTTAGCCAAGCACTTAAGTTCTTCTATGATAAGAGTACAATTACCCTCCCAACCTAATCTTTCACTACTCTCTCCATTAAGCACCCCTTCAATAGCCATTCACTGTCCCCTTAGCAAATCTAAATTCTGAAGACTTCCATATTTTTATTTACACCCAATAGTGGCCTTTCCCCGTGACGCCCTCCCCTCTAAAGACAGATAGATAAAGTATTTATTAAGTGCTTACTCTAGGTATGGCATCCATCCTGCCTGTTGTTTGCACGTGCAGACACTGTCTCTATTTAACTAGACTTCAAATTTCTTGGTGGCAGCGTCTCATGCTCTCTCTCTAACATGGGGCTTAGGACAGGGCTTTGGCCTTAATACACCATCTATGCTGGTGCTCAGTAGATTTGAGACATGTGATCAACCCTCTCCCATCTGCCCATGCAACTTTGTATGAAACAAATTGAGTAAAGGAGAGGGAGAAAAATTGACTCATTCACTAATTCTTAATTAATTTCTGCCAATGACCAACCTTTGAATTGTAGCTTGCAATAGTTTTTGTTTAGAAATCAAGAAACCCAATGACTGGCATGGAGAAGAAAGAGATTGTCTTGCTTCTTTATACCTCAGCGACAAAATAGAACAAATCCAAGAACTCCAATAAGTCCAAGTTTGGATCTCACCCTAGTCATAGAGATGAAAAAGATCTTAAAGTCAACCAGTTCAATCCTTTCATTTAACACAGGAGGAAACTGAGGTCCATAGGATATAAGTGACTTTCCAAAAGTCTTATAATAAATAAGTGGCAAAGTCAGAACTTGAATCCTTTAACTCTAAGCCAGCACTCCTTCTACTGCAAAGTCTGAAGAAACGTGGACCCTAAAATAGGAAGAGCCGGCTCTAGAGTGAGCCTAAAGAGCACTCAGTTTACACTGACCACAAATGCATTTTGTCTGCTACTTACTCTGGGAATGGCACTTCACCTCTCTGGGCCTCAGTAGCCTCATTGGTGAAAAAGAGAATATTTATGTATCTCAGAGGGCTATTGTGAGAAAAGAACTTGACTGTGTATATTGAAAAGTGTAAGAAGCAAGCTATTCTTTTTCCTTCACAAAGAGAATGCTAGTTGTTACGTAGGGTTTCAGAGTTATCATTCTACTAGTAGGACCAGGATACCATATAAGTAGCCTACAGAAACAAGTTAGACAGTAAGCTGAATGCTATGGAAATGTCTCTATAATAGAGCACACAACCTTCTTTGGTCCAATGATACCAAAAGGAAGAGACAGAAAAATAAAGAGATTTGGTTTTGTGTTTCTATATTATGTTATTCATTCCTCTCATTTAAACTGGTTATCTTAAAACCAGCATGGAGCTTAGAGATGGTGGAGACGTGAAAAGGTGTGGAATTTGGAATATATAATATTTTCAAATAAAACTCTTCTATTTTAAAAAGGTTTTGCTTTCAAGCCACAGAGGAAAAACAAAATTTGGTCATAAAATATTTACTTTCACTAGTCTCAAATTCAACTGCTCTTCTTCCCCTAAACTTCCTAAATGGTGTTTTGTATGACTAAAACCAATGTGGCCAAAATTAGAAGGAAAGTAGGAATTTATAGGAAACTGAGCCAATTTTATAAAAAATAAGAGTCATTCCCTAATTGATAAATGGTCAAAGCATATAAGGACAGTTTTCAGATTAAGAAATATCAAAGCTATCATCAATAGTCACATGAAAAAATGTTCTAAATGACTAATGATTAGAGAAATGCAAATTAAAACAACTCTGAGGTACTACATCACACCTATCAGATTGACTTATGTGACAGAAAAGAAAAAGGACAAACGCTGGAGGAGACATAGGGGCACTAATGAACAGGTGGTACAGTTGTGAACTGTTCCAACCTTTCTGGAAACAATTTGGAAATATACCCAAAAGGGTTATAAAACTGTACATACCTTTTGACGCAGCAATATCATTACTAGACCTCTTTGGAGAGTAAAGAAAAGGGAAATGGGCAGTTAGGTGGTGCAGTGGATAGAACACCTGACCTGGAGTCAAGAGGACCTGAGCTCAAATGTGGCCTCAGACACTTACTAGCTGTGTGACCCTGGGCGAGTCATTTAACTCTGATTGTCCCCCCCCCCCAAAAAAAACCTACCAAAAAAGGAAAAGGACCTATTTGTACAAAAATATTTATAAAAGCTCTTTTTATGGTGGCAAAGAACTGGAAATTGAGGGGATGGCCATCAACTGGGGAATGGCTGAACAAGTTGTGGTATGTCAATGTAACAGAATACGATTGTGCTATAAGAAATGACAAGCAAAATGGTTTTTGAAAAACCTGAAAAGAGTTATATGAATTGATGCAAAGTGAAGTGAGCAGACACAGGAGAACAATATACATAAGTAACAGCAATACTGTAAGGATGATCAACTATGAAAGACTTAGTTACTCTGATTAAGACAAGGATCCAAGACAATTTCAATGGACCCATGATGAAAAATGTTATCTACCTCTAGAGAGAGAACTGATGAACTCTGAGTGCAAGGTGAAGCATAATTTTTTTACTTTATTTTTCTTGCTTTTGTGTGCGTGTGTGTGTTTTGTAACATGGTTAACATGGAATTATATTTTACATGATTTCCCACGTATAGCTGATATATTGCTTGCTTTCTCAATGGGTGTAGGAGGAGTGGGAGAAAGTGAGAGAATTTGGAACTCAAAAATTTTTTAAAATGAATGTTAAAAATAAAAATGTAATTGGGAAATATTTAATGAAATAAAAATATAATTTAAAAATGTTTCCTAAATGCATCTTTAGATAAGAACACTGTAATACAAATGCTAAACTTCTTCCAAGATTTATATATAAAATGAAGCCATGAAGTCACAACGCAATTGAGAAAGAATGCGATTAAAAAAACACGCACTAGAGACTCAATATAATGCTGTCCTCTGGTTCCAAATCACAGGACTATCTTTCTGTTGAAATTGTTTCATAATGAGGTCCTATTAGTATTTTACTAATTTAACATCCTTACATAAGATCCAGACCTTCAGCTTACACGGAATCCCACCCTCAATTAAACAGTGACTTCTATAACAAGTTCTAATGTATTTGTTAATTGAAATGAAAACTCTTTTCACCATTTGGTAAAGACTCAGATATCTCAGTTTAACTTTCCACAATGTAGGATTTATCATTTGGGACAGGAAGAACATCACTTAAAGGAAACACACATTTAGCCTAGTACTGTAAAAATTAGTATCCTTTTCCTTGTTTACCTGTTTGTTTCCAACAATTAAGGATATATAACAATAAAGGAAGAGGACTAGAACAAAGTCCCATTTGTTTTCAAAATGTTTCTAAGTTTTTCTTAAGCTATCAAGGACATGGTGAAGGAATACACAGTTAATACTTTCAGCTCTCTATCATCAGAATGATAGTCCCATGGGACAAAAGAAAAAAAAATCTGTGGTTTCAATAAATATTTAGGGAAAAGAAAAAAATCTCATAAAGCTACCTTTGTCCTCAGTTTCTTCAACCGTAAAATCTAGGGGTTGGATTGGATGGAATCAAAGGTTCTTTCTAGTTCTGATTTTGTGTATCTAAGTAGATTTGAAAAAGGAAGAATAAATTTGCCTTAATTACTTGGTTCTCCATGAATCATTAAAATATGAAATATTTTATTTATGGTAAATATTTCAAGCATAATTGTCAGAAATGGGTTTTAAATTTTTAAAAATAGTTATGAGTTTTTCAGAAGTGAAGTATTAGCTATAATTTTATCAATATTATTATTAGGATTATAAAAATGTTTTTTCCCTTGGTAAACATTTAAGCTGTTACTGAGATATAAATATAAATGCCAATCTATTGCCCTGAGCAAAACATATACAATTTAAAATATAGAAGACACCCAACCTGAAGCATAGTAGTCTCAGCTACAGTTTCAACTTCTACAAGAAGCCTTTCCTAGTCTTCCTTTATCTCAGTCCCTTTACTCTGTGGATTATTTCCAATTTACCCTGTATATATCCTGTTTGTGCCTACTTAGTTTGCATGGTCTCCATGTGAACCCCTGTGGCGGTGTTGTGTTTTTTTGTTTTTTTTTTTTTTTGGCTTTTCTCTGTATTTATAACACAGCACAGTACCCAGCACACAGTAGGTCTGGTTAATGCTCGTTGACTCACTGAAAGAGTGCAGAATGTGGAGTCAGTTAAGACCTGGATTCAATTGCTGTCTCTGACATGCAGGATCATTGGTTTAGGACCACAAGAGCCCTTAGAGGTCATCTAATGCAACCATCTCATTTTATAGATGAAGAACTGAGGCCAAGGGAGGCTAAGAGACTGACTGAGGGTCAAAAAGCTAATACCTGAAGCAGCATCTGAACCCGGTCTTTCTGGTTCCAAATGTGGCACTCTGATATGCCTTGATGTCTTTAATATAGCCATGCTACATGGCCATATGCAAATCATTTCCCTACTCTAGCCCATCTTCCACTCAGAAACCCAAGTGACCTTCCTAAAAAAGTATGACTTTGTCATTTCCCTGTTCAATAAATGTCAGTAGTCCCTATAGCCTAGAGCAGAAGTGTCAAACTTAAATAGAAAGGGATCCCTAAAGGTAGCATATCGACTTAGAAAAGCTTCAAATTAAAATTGTTATAGTTCATTCTTATTTTATTAAGCATTTCCCAACTACATATTAATCTGGTTCAGCCTGCACTTTTAAGCTCTGCAGGCTGGGAATGTGACACCCCAGGCTTACATGATTAAAGGTAAAATCCTCTAGTATTCAAAGTACTTCATAACCTCATTTTTTCCCAGCATTCCATTCTTCTTAAAGCATTCTATCCTCCATATACTTGGCAATCCAGTGACTTTAGTCTCTTTGCTATTCCTAGCACAAGGCACTTTTCCTGATGCCAGGCACCTGCACAGCCTGAACCCCATGCCTTGAATTTTCTCCCTCACCTCTGCCTCTTAAAGTCTTCACTAAAGTTTCATTTGTCAGAAAGCCATTTTAGATCTTTCTTAATGTTTTATCCTGCATATACCTTGTTTGTACTGCTGTTATTCGCACATTGTCTCCCCTGTCAGACTGTGAGCTTCTTGGGGGCAGAGACTGTTTTTGCATTTCTCTATCTCTAGCACTCAGAACAGTGCTTGACATAGCAGAAGTTTAATAAATGCTTGTTAACTCTACTTGGCGCATTTAAGTCCTACTCTAGAGATGGCTAAAGAGAATTATAAAATTGTTATCTTAAAACAACATAAAACAATGCAAGTGAATGTGTAAACCTATCATCTCTTTATCCACTGAATCTCAGAATGTAAGAATTAGAAAGTACCTCTAAGGCCATCCAATACAACCTACAAATGAAAAGAATCCCCACTATAACATAACAGACAAGTGGTTATTTTCAAGGAGGCAAAACTCATGACCTCTCAATGCAGCCCATTCTATGATTACTCATTAACAAATTACTCTGAGTTCAGCCATTCAACCAGTTCTCAATCCATCTGATTGTATTATCACTTAATCCCTAGTTCTCAATCTTCTCCCCAAGAATAGCATGAGATACTTTATTGAAAACTTTGCTAATGTCTAGGTAAACCACATCCACAGCATTCCTCTTAGCTAATTTAAGCAATCCTATCAAAAAATGAAATGTTAGTCTGGCATGACCTGTTCTTGATGAAGCCATGTTGGCTCTTAGTAATTACCACTTCGCTTTCTAAATGTTTGCCAACCCTCTCTTTAATGATCGTTTTTAAAATTTTCCCAGAAATCAAAGTCAAGTTCATTGGTTTGTAGACTCAGTTCCTTTACCTTTAAAAAAGGGGGGGGGAACACTAGTTCTTCTTTAATCTTGTGGTACCATACCCATTTTCCATTATCTTTCAAATATCACAGACAATGGCTCAACAATCACGTTTATCAGTTCTTCCCACCTGGGCCTGGTGCCTTGAATTCATGGAGAGAAGCTAGATGCTCTCAATCTCTTTACCCACCTAGTCATGTTTGTTTTGACACTTCCAATGTAAAGGTCATTCTCTTTTACAGAGAAGACAAATTAAGAAATGAGCAGCTGGACCTTTTCTCAGTAGTCAGTTATCATTGTCCTATCCACCCTAAGCAGAGGTCCCATCCATTCCGTGAATCTTATTCTCCTCCCCAGTCTGCATCCAGGTTTTGGAAAGTTCAATTAGAATGCATCCATTTGTTTTATAAGCATTTACATATTTACTATTATTTAGACTTTTGTATATCAGTTAATTTTGTAAATAAGAATTAACCTATCACATGGTATAAAGCATTATGATTATCAAAGTCTCAATTCCAGACAAAACTCTACCTTTCAATACATTTTTATTTCCTTAGTAACATTTCAAAAGTGATTTTTAAATGATCTTAAAACATTATCTATTAAAGGGTACTTGAAATAAACTGAATTACTGAAAATGAGATGAATTCAAATGAATTTGTTTTAATGATATATGTATTCTTCCTTGACTCTAATTTGCACTTTAAATAATGCCCATGACCTACTACACAAAATTCACTTTATTAGAAAACTTGGTGTTTGAAAATATGTTACCAATTATATATATGAATATATTACATTTTAAATATAAATAAAACATATATATTTAAATATCTTTAAATCCTTGTGATTTTCTCCTGCTCACCTAGTCCTTTTCCCACCTGTCACTTTAGTGGATTATCCCTTTGTTAACACTTCTGATTTCATCCTCATGGTTTACTTTATATGAAGCCAATGTCCTTTAGAACTCTTCACGCATATAATAAGGTGTGAAATTTATTTTTAAATAAATTCTGGCTCAGTCTTCCCATTCTGACTCCTGTCACCATTTTTGGAGACCTCAGTTTTCATATCAATGACCCTGCTACCCTAGCTTCACTATTAACTAAACTTGATTCCCAAAACCTCCTTATCTCTATCAAACACAAGTGCTTTCTTCTAGAATTGCTCTACCTCCAAAATATCAAACTCTAATGTCCCTCTGACTGATCATAATCACTTATTCTTCTATCTATCCTAACGTCTCATTTCTAAGCCAGCTCTTTATCCTTGGTGAGACCTTGTGGCCTCTCATGCTGTTTTACTCTCAGCTCCTGTTCTGGCTTCATTTCCTTCTTTCAGTCTTGTCCCTATAATTAGCCATTCTGACAAAGTACTTAACACTAATCTTGAATGTATTTACTCCCCCTTTAACCTTATTTCAGTTTTAATTCTCACTGACCTCGTAGAGCTTTAGCCAATCTGACATCACTATCATTCTTTTGGATACTTTCCTTTCTTGGCTTCCATGAAACTGCTCCTTCCTGATTCTCCAACTTCCATGACTTCTCCTTAGCCTCTTATCCCACACTTCTTTGAGAGAGAGAGAGAGAGAGCACGTGTGAGTGTGTGTCTGTGGGTGTGTGTGGGTATGTCCCTAAACGCTGTCCTCAGCCTGTTCCCTCTTGCCATGATCTCTGTTGGCAATCTCACCCATTTCCATAACTTCAATCCTCACCTCTACTCAGATGATCTCCAAGTCCAGTCACAGTGCTGCTTTCCTAGCATCTCCAAATGCCTGCCCAAATATCTCCACTCGGATATCCCATTGTAGCTGTGGGACCACTCAAGTTGTACTTATTTAATATATATATGTATGTATGTATATATATATGTACACACACACACATATATGTATGTATGCATGCATGCATGCATGCATAGTAAAAGATAGGACATTAAAGTACCACACTAATGACCAGTGAAGGTCTCTGAATTTCCAACCTGATTTTGAGGAATATCCTATGAAATTCCTTGGAACTGTTGAAGGTCAAACTGTAAACTTCATATCAGGTCTTGGTGACTGTGCGCTCCCCTGTGACAGCTAAGGCTTACAACAGATCCTGACCCAAATTTTCAGCTTCCCCAATCTCCCCCTTAAATCCTTGTAATTTTCAATTTCTCTGAAGCTCTATTTTGTCTCAATTCCTATTCCATTGATCGTTCCCACCTATCTAAATACAAATCTCTTCTACGGGCTGCATATAAAATGACCTTTGAAACTTGCAAAGAAAAAGAATTATACATACTTACTTTTGTTGTTCCCTAAAAGACTACTACTTTATTTAAAAATAAATTTTACACCCTATTGGATATATGAAGAGTTCCAAAGGACATTAGCTTCATATAAAGTTAACCCTTAGGATGAAATCAGAAGTGTCAACACAAGGATAATCCACTAATTTTCTGATTGTTATTAAATGTTAATACAAATCCAGTGAGGGAAAAATAAAGACTTGATACACCAAACAGCACCCTATCCAAAAAGTAACACCCTATCTTTAAAAGATATAATTAGGCAAAGTATTGTGTTATCACAAGATAGGAGTTTTTTTTTCTTTCCACCTATGCAGATGAAATTTACAACTGCTAGCTTTTATTCCCCAATTGACAAATGGTCAAAGGATATGAACAAGCAATTCTCAAGAGAATAAATCCAGGATATTGTTAGCCATAAGGAAAAAAAAATGTTCTAAATCACTAACAATTAAAAGAAAGTACATTAAATCAACCCTGAGGTTCTACCTCACACTCATCAGAAAATGACAAATAGTGGAGGTACCGCAAGAAAAGAAGCACACTGATGCACTCACTGTTGGTGGAGTTGTGAATTGGCCCACCTATTCCAGAAAGCAATTTGGAACTATGTCTCCAAATTTGCTAAATTGTATAAATATAAACCCTTTGAAAAACTATACCATTTGGTATATACTACTAAGCCTATATCCCCCCAAAAAAACAATGAAAGAGGAAGAGGTCCTTTATATGCAAAAACATTTATAACACCCAAAAAACCTGGAAACTAAAAGGGTGACCGTTATTTAGGGAATAGTTCAACAAATTGTGGTCTATGAATGTCATGAATTACAACTATGCTATGAAAAATTATTAGACAAAGTTTTCAGAGAAACCGGAGAGACTTGTATGAACTGATGCAAAGTGAAGTAGTAGAACCAAACAATTTATAGTATAATGTAAAAATGAACAATTTTGAAAGACATAAGAACCCTGATCAACATAACAATCAATCAACATTACAGAGTTCAATCAATGAAGAATGTTACCCATCTTCTGAGAGGTAACAGAGACATGATAACATGCTCTTAAATCATTTCTCACAGAACTTATATTTTAAAACTCTCCAGCGGAGGATCTCTACTACCTACAGGATAAAACAAAATCCTTATCCTAGATATGCAGTCTTCCAATATTCTGGATTTCACCTGTCTTTCCTATATCATTTTATTCTCTCCCCCTTCCCACAACCCCATACCCAACTATTCCAGGAACACTGTGTGACATTCCATCTCCCACCTTCATGACTACAAATAGGCTATACTCCTATATATCTGGAATGAACTCACTCCTCGCTTCTGTCTCTTATAATTCCTTCCTTCAAAATATAGCTCACTCCTACTGTACACAAGACCCTTCTAGAGCACTCTCCCCACCCCCACAAATTGTTAGCATTGAAATTACTTTGAATTTATTTGTCTATATGCTGTTCTCACCAACACTCAAACCACAGCTCCCACATAGGCTCCCTGAGGGCAGGGAGTTTTTTTTTTTGTCTTTGTATCCCTAATATCTAGCACACACACAGTACCAAGTACCTGACACATAATAATTACTTAATAAACGCATGCTAAAATTTCAAATTAAATCTAGGTATGACTTCCCCATGGTATACCTATCCAGTTGATTTTTTTTTAATCCAAGTGAAATTTGCATGTATCCTTATTAAATGTACTTTTATTTGATTTGGCCCTACTGAGATCTTTTTGAACTCTGATTCTGTCACCTGCATTACCTCTTACTCCCAGCTTTACTGAAAGTTTTGTAAGCCTTCACTAATGCCTTTATTTTTTTTTCCATTTACTGACATCACCTTTGTTGAGGCCTTCAATGCCTTTCTCTTAAACTACTGTAATAACTTCCTTCCTCTAGTCTCTTCCTTTTTCCATTCATGCTTGACACCACTGTTGTCCACATCATCTTCCTAATGCACTGCTTAGGCATGTCATGACTCTCATCAAAAACCTTCAGTGCCTCCCACCAAAAGAAGTATTAACTCTTGATTCCAGCAGTCCATATTCTCTACAACGTAGCTGTAATGTAACCTTCTAGGGTGTACTTTGTACTATTTCCCTTCATGTACTAGTCCAATCCAATTAGACTCCTCTCTATTCTAGCCTGCCCTTACTTGCTCACATTACAGG